>NC_052057.2:70115474-70437259 GCF_903992535.2 Arvicola amphibius | reverse complement strand
TAAAGGCATGAGTATTCATGGGTGTGTGTCCCCAAACCCTAAACAGTGAGGTGAAAGACTCATACAAGCTTGAAATAAAACCTTCTCCGAAGGACACATTAGAAAATCAACTGCAAATCTATACTGCACCATGGCTCCCAGCTACCACTGACCATCTTAAGAAAGGAAACTTAAAAACACTTGTCTAAACTCAATGACAGTTCAGAATGTATTGAATTCTTGCAGATTCTGGGCTTAAATGTTCAAACCTCCTCCCAAGAAGTGCAAGTCTGTGACTCATTAGCAATTCAGACACTGACTTTGAAGGGCAATCCTTTTACACAGATATCCAGAAGTTTCAAAATCTGGAGTTGAACTCCCAAGTGCGCTCAGATCACAGAAAGGGCCAGAGAGGGACAAATCCATTAAGGGAGGTAGGGTGGCAAAGGTTGATGGCATCCCATGCTGGAGATGAGCCTGTGTAATATAGTGTTTGATAAATTTGTTAAGGAACAAAAAGGCTTCTTTCTAGAAAACATGGTTGTTAATTTGTTGTTCATCTGCTGTGTTTTCCATCAGGACACTATCCTCGTTTATCAGCCTAGGAGAGGAGAAGTCATCTATGTAATATATGCCACTGTGTACACTTTAAACATCTATAAGACTGAGTACGGAGACAACTCTCTGCTCACCACCACACAATAATGTTCCGAGGAAAGTGCAGCAAAGGAGAAAAGATACAAAATCATCTCCCTCCGAGAACATTACCCAGTCTTCTACTTATTTATAAAGATCATAACAAAAGTAATTAATTTACAACGATCCTTTAATGATCCTAATGGCTCCAATCATTTGGAAGGTAAGAATTTCACTTTTATGACTGAACCCCGTGGCTACTAAAGTCCCAGGAACAAAGTGTCATCCTTTTCCCTAAGCCTTAATGCTTTTTCTTTGGAAACAAATCAAAACACCAATAAAAGCGCTCCTGTTATCTCGGGCTTTGCCCACCGGACAGCTGTTCTTGGTCACTACTATATTTTTCAAACACCCAGCTTGTACTTACAGCACTCACATCTGCTGCCTCCACCGGTTTAGTGTGCTCCTTGGAGTTTTCTGTGTTAGCAGACCTCCATTCCTGGCATAGTTTGGCTGCTGGGCAGGAACGCGGGAACCCGGGCGCTCTCAGCAGCGCTGCGGCGCGGCTGGCAGCGGAGCGCGGAGGCCGGGGATTGCCCGGCTCCGGGGGACGGCACCCGGGCGCTGCTGCAGTCTCGGGCAGCCGAGCGACTGAGCGTGATCGCCTTCCCCAGGAAGGACCCCGCCACCGCGCACCGCCACAGGAAGGTTTCCAGTCGGAAGTGGCCCTGCACACTCGCTACCTCGCCGCAAGCTCGGAGCCATCAGCTCGCCGCGGTCTGTTTGGGAACGGCTTTGCGCCCCAGCGAACGGCAGCGGCAGATAGCATCTGAGACGCCTAGACAAAGAAACGGCACAATCTCATCCCCGGATTTGTTTGCGCAGCCTTGTAGGTCTGCCCACGAAGCCTCGGGGCTTTTTGTTTTGCTTTGTTTTTGCAACGCAAACCACAGCTATTCTCTTGTCCTATCCTTATTGGTTTAAATGCAACAATTGAGGGGAGCAGAGCTTGGACTGACTCAACCTAGCTGCTTTAAAAAAAATTTATTATGTAAATGACGCGCCCCATGCTATCTGAATAAACAGCTGTGGGGGAAGAACTTGTGGGAACCTCTGTCAACACACACACACATCCTCCCGCGCCAGTAGCTCCCAATTAAGATCTTTGGGGAGCAGTTGCATGTTATCTTTTACACTTTTCTAATACTTTTGTTGTTTTTTTTTTGAAGTCCCGAAACTTAGGGAACCGGATACTTTTCACTCTTCTTCCTAATGTACCTACCTACTAACAGGTCTGGAGAAGATGTATATTTAAAAAGTTTCTGTGAAGTAGAGAGGGAATGGCCAAACGTGTTAGCTATTAGCAGCTTAACAATGAAAGCCTGGCTGACGATTCTGCAAGGATGGCTAGGAGGGCAAAGGCTTTGGCTCTTTGGATAGGACCCAGATAATATTTCACCATTAACATTTTTCAATGAGTCTCGAGGAGAGATTCATCTCGTCTGGAACTGGCTTTGCAACTTACACTTAAAAAAAATTCTGACATTAATTCAGAACCTTCGAGTGCTAAGCTGTTACCCTTACCTAGGAGTTGAACATCAGTTAAGAAAGCATGTTTTATGCACACAAATCACTCCACTTCCGAGTCAGGGCCTCAGACACTTATGCTGACTTGGAATCTTGAAAGAATGCACCCCCTTGTAGGATTAATTAATTAATTAATTAATGCAGGATTAATACCCTGTTGGTCCAATACCACAGTTTATGTGCAAATGCATCCACTCTGAAATAAAGTCTTTGTACTCATTATAAAATGCATTTTGTCATCATCAACATTACAGTTCTATTTGCTCTTTTTATAAAAAAAAGTGTGCTCCTTTTAAGTTCTTACCATAGTATGAAAATAAATAAAAATCATATAAGTTCACATCAACTAATAGAGCAGATACACAGGGTCTTACCTTAGCTATGCCAATTTGTAAATGAAAGCACCATCCCGATGATGCAAACAAAACCCAACTAAAGGCTTCCAAGGACCAAAATTCCATACAGACGTTCTCTCTTCTCCCCAGTGCAAGGATGTCAGTCTAAATTGCTTGCAAAAGAGCACTTTGTCAAACCTAAGAGACAGCTTAAAGTGCTAACTCACCTAGGATTTCATCTTGTGTAGTACCAGCAAGGAATCATGGGCTAGGCATCTACCATATTTGGGAAGCCAGGTCAGAAAACAGTCGATTGCTATTGGATCTGTTCATATATGCAGCAGAAATAAAGTTACATTTCCACCTACAGCCTTCCACTCTTGCAGAAGTTTCCATTCTTCAACATACAGAAGTACATGTTCAGAAACCAAAGCTGTCTACAATGAAGGTCTCTATTGTAGTTCGGTAAAATCTAACGCTACATTCATTCTATTTATGACACCAGATAGTAACTTCTTTTGCACTCAGATTTATTCCTGAGCTTGCTAAAACATAAAATTTAACCACTGGTTGAGACTTTACATTCAGCTACTGCATACATGCTTCCCATAGTTTAAAAATTATTTTAGACATGCATGGTTAAAATGCTATTTATTGGATCTACTGTAGAGTATACTGGAAAATCAAGAATATGCAAATTACATGAAGTCAAAGCAGCAGAAATACCATGTCAGCTTTACACACAAGTTACTTGCCTACGTTAAAGTCAAATTTATCGCATTACATGTACTTTTATGTTGAAATTCAATAATTTTTTTATTTAAACAACCAAACAAAATGCCTTCAAAGAAACGATGCATGTAATTATGAATAAAATTAGGAAATATATGGTGAATTTAATGTGACCACTAATGGATATAATAGAGCTCATACCTCATAATTATGTGACACACAGCTTAGCCACTGGTTAGAAGAAATAGCCATGTGCATATTTACCACTTTTAAATAGTTTTCTTTTCTAAGGCATAGCTAGATGTACAAAAACCAATCACATGTTTACCTATAAATTTTGTCTGGTTACTAACTCCAGATCCTAAATATATAGTAATTACTCCATATACAACTTGAATCCAAAATAAGTTATTCTATGATAAATAACCAAAAGGTAATGTTATGAAATTTTTATCAACTATAATTATATAACGTGATCACACACCACAAAGAGCTGAACTGTTTCCTACGTCAACCATACAGCTTGCAAGAGAGCTGAAGAAAGTTTGCTGAAGAGCTCAACCTGAATGGGATGTTTGAACACCCTGACAGAGAGGCAAAATCACTCAAACCAAACAGGTTTTATCTGCCAGGGCAGCGCTTGCCTGGAGATGCTCCCAGTTAGACAGAAGTCTATCATTTTCATAAATGTTTCCAGCACTTTTAGATTAGAAGAGAGTTTTAAATAAAGATGTGCTCAAAAAAAAAAAAAAAATCAGCAAGTGACCTTAGACAAGGTCAAGTGGAAAAAAGTCCTTGGAATCATGCAAAGGAAAACATTTCTCAACCTACAGCGGTAAACAGCTGATTAAATACCTCACTGTGAGAAATGCTGAGAAAATAAAGACCGGGGCATACTAAGAGGCTCTCTATTCCATCCCAGGACTGACAGCGGCGTGCTTGAAGGGCTGTGGAGTTTCCAGGAAAAGATGGGTTTTCCTTCTATTCCTGTTTGCTCAGAATGGATTGAGTACCCACGCCAATCAGGAATAACCCTTTCATTAATTTCTCCGCACCAACAATTCTTGAGATGATTGTTTCTCAAGAATACTGCCAGCGACTATCACAGTATAATTAGCACCTTTTTCCTAAAGCAAAGTCCCTGTCACGTGATTAAGCGCAACAATATCTGAGAACGTTTCACAATTCAAACTGTTGGAAGTAGAATGGGAAAGAAAATATTTCAAAATATCGTACTTCCAATCTTCCTGCTATCTTATATATTTCTCTTTCTTCTGCACCAAGCCATAGCACGACAGTGGCAGCTTTTCTGTGGATCCCTTCGGGGTGGTAGCTGAAGTGTGACGCTTGCTGGTCTGTGGACTGGTCCCTCCCATGACATGGGCTTTCCCCCATGGGATGAAATCTACAATGAGGGTCCTGCTCCCAAGTACCCTTCGGTTGAAACACAACCAAGAAAAACATCCTCTATTTATTTTAAGAATGATATTAAATCCACCAAGCAAAATGTCTACCAACATTTGCTAAATGCTTTCCATTCAAACTCCAACATGAATAGCTTTTAACAGTAAATTTAAGGAGGCAATTACTATTAGCTGTACCATGGAAAATTATTTTCATAAATATTATAGTCCTCATACCAACACAATATGAAAATAGAACCCATTTCCTGACCTCATAATAAGCACATTGGTTTTTACGAATGAATCATAACCATTTATTTATTTAGAGAGGAAAACTTGTTATCTTATGTAGTAATGACTGCCTATAGGATGTTTTTTTTAAAAATTATTATTCTTAGTACAAACTTTTATAGCACTTCTTGGTATTGATAAAGAAAGCATGGGCAGTGGTAATTATTATTATTTCTTCTTCAGGAATGCATATGGGTGCTACAGGCACTTTAAGAAAAATATGACACAATAGATTTTTTTCTTCCAAAATCAACTGATTTTCTAAAATGGCAAACAGAGTTAGTTTCTCTTCCTTCTGTCAAAAATATGTAAATAATTGTTCTTGGAAGCACATGTTTAATCTCAGCAAGGAGCTCCTTTGCTTTCCACACTGTAGAAGGGATCTCTGTTGACATGAAGCAACCTAGGAAGCCGGGGGTGTCTCCTCTTTAACATTTTTTTCTCTCTCTCTAAGCCATGGGCAAAACCAATCTTGTCAGCACCTCCCATAACATGTAAGAGGATCTGCAAATTTGCTTTGGGTTTTCTACGTTTCACTACAGCTGAGTTCCCAGTTTTTAAATTCTCCAGGAACAATGAGCAGCTCCCAGAAGGAGAAGGGCAGGGCTGGTGACCAAGCACTGTACTGGGGACCTCATGTCTGCCTGAATCCTGATTTTTAATAAGATGGGTGCCTTTCTCCCCATACTAGTTGTTTGGGAATTTGCTTCATTTCTGTAGCTGATCAAAGTCACCTCTTAACAGTAGATGGAGCACTGAGACATTGCTGGCTTCTCATGGGTCATCGTTCTGGAACAAGGTAAAATGTAATCCAGAAAGCTGTGTGTTATACTAAAGTGTGCATGGGGGGGTGTGGGTGTGTGCGTGTGCATATGTGATTTCAGTTATACATACATGGCTAGACAGTAGCCATATAAATCATACAACATTGCTTTATAGCATCAGGTGATTCATAATGACATATTGTAAAATTAACTCACCGGTTCAAACACACAAATATATTAAATGGTCAATGGAGAAAAATATGAGGACTTCTTAAACTTGAAACGAGCAAATCAGGAAGCATGGGTGTGTTGGGCATCATTTATTAAAAGAGGTGAATAATTCTCCTCAAGTTGGATGAATATATATATATATATATATACATATATATATATATATATATGAAGAGGCCTGCAGTCAACCCTATGGATCGCTTACTGTACTACTGCGGGTCTCTTCCCCATTTCCTACCTTAATTTCAGTTATCCAGTGGGGTGGGCTTTGACCCTAACAGCTACTACGTGATAAACATTTGATTTGTTCACCATAGAAATAATTACATTAAACTGTACTCCGGGCTTTCCAGGGCACATGAAGGTTGATTTTAAGTCTTCAAAATCAAAGAACTCTTATTATTTGATAAAGAAGCTGCCAGGTATGGGAGAAGGTAACTCATAGAGCTGCTTTTTCCTTCTAGCTGCATTCACGGTCCCCCCCCCCCACCCAACCCCCCCCCACCCAACCCCCCCCCACCCACCCCCCCCCACCCAGCCCCACCCCCCCCCACCCCCGCCCAGGCTCCCAAATGCGAGGAAAGTAAAGGGCAACCTCTGAAGCTTTTTTAGACAGAAGGTCACAATTCAAAGGCCTGGTAACTCAATCCAGTGCAGCAATCACATAGCTATTGGAAACACAGCCAGAAGCACCATGATCCTGGCTATTTTTCATTAAGTAACGTCCATAGGTATACAATCTGGAGGTTTCGCTCAACTGTAAAGTTTAGCTCCATTCATACCGGCAGGAATCAAGTTGCCTTGGGGTCTTGAGTTTTATTTTAGCATGCTGGGACAGAAAGGGGGGAAGAAAGGTGGACTCCACATTACTGCCTAAGGAAAACAATAGCTGGCATTTGCTCTAATGAGAGAACCCCTCCAGAACTAATGTGTAAATACGATGAGACGTTTGTCAGGCTTTTGGTCCCCACAACAAACAAGAAGGCTTATTTTCCGGTGGTTTCGGAGTTGAAGTATTTTACCGATGATTTTAATTTGTGGTTCAGTTGTTTCTTCGGGAGAGTTTTAATTTTTTTTGGAAAAGGGTATCAGTAGCCTGGTTTACCTGAATTGCAGAGATCAAACAAGATGGAGGACCTGGAATCTTTAGAGTAGTGTATTTGGAAATGTGGAAGATTCTTAAAAACAGGCTCTGGCTGACAGGGAGTTAGCGCTGGTGGCTTGTTTTTTTAATCAATACAAGGAAAAACAAATAGTTTACCAAGAGGTCAGAGAGCCAGTGGAAGTGCCCTCTAGTGCCTGATCCTCATTGACAAGCTCTGCTGAAAGATCCACACTCACCCCCATTAGGCTGGCCCCCTGGGAAGGCTGTTCACTTTCCTTCCTGTCCTTGCCAGAGAGGTTGGTCTGCCCTGCTGCCCGGGGAGGGAGGGGGTCAAGGAGGAGGGGGAAGGGGGAAGGGAGGGAGCCAGGGAAGAAGGGAAGGGGAAGAGAGGGAGACATGAAAGAGAGGAAGGGGGAAGGGAAGGAGCCTGGGAGGAGGTGAGGGGGGAAGGGAGGGAGCCTGGGAGGAGGTGAAGTGGAGAAGGGAAGGAGCCATGGAAGAGGTGAGGAGGGAAGGGAGGGAGCCATGGAGGAGGTGAAGGGGGAAGGAAGGGGAGCCATGGAGGAAGTGAAGGGGGAAGGGAAAAGCCTGGGAGGAGGTGAAGGGGGAAGGGAAGGAGCCTGGGAGGAGGTGAAGGGGGAAGGGAAGGAGCCTGAGAGGAGGTAAAGGGGGAAGGGAAAAGCCTGGGAGGAGGTAAAGGGGGAAGGGAGAGAGCCTGGGAGGAGGTGAAGAAGGAAGGCAGGGAGCCTGGGAGGAGAGGAAAGGGGAAGGGAGGGAGCCATGGAGAAGGTGAAGGGGAAGGGAAGGAACCATGGAGGAGGTAAAATAGGGGAAAGACAAAAACAAAACAGACCCAGAAAGAAGGGGTTTATGGCAATGATCAAAACTGCACAACCACCCCAGTCCTTTAGGTTAGAAAGTCTAAGAAGAAAACGTAATGTACATAGATATGTGAATTTTATACATTTTTAAATTGAAAAAAATCCATCACTGCTGTCTCCATCTTGTTTTTGAGAAATTATAGCTGATAAATTTAAAAATGGAAACAAATGCAAATGACCTTACTCCCCAGAAATGAATTGATTCATAATTAATTAATGAAGACTGTTAAAGAGGATGAACTTAGAATCAGCACCCCAACCTCTAACAAGGACTGTTGTTTTGACTATTGTTTATGACTTTGAATGACCTACATATAAAAAAAGGAAAAAAAATAGTCTCAGTGAGATACTGCATACTCCCGTATCTCTGAGGTAGCATGCAAGATCCCAGGTTTCCACCTCTGTCTTTCCATGTTCTTATTATGTCTACCACTATTTTAAACTCTTATTTTCCTAAACTGTATAGAATTGTCAACCTGTACCTATACTCATGGGTCCTTACTACACTAAAACAAATACCTGAAGACGGAAGTGGGTTTTAATTTTGGCTCTAGGGTGCCTTTTGTTACCAGTTACCTATTACAATGCATCACCTCTAACCTAGCTAACTACAGGCTTGAGGAAGGCAAGGTTAAGTTCATCACTTACCAAAACAGCAATAGAGTAAAGGACTAGATAGGACACCGTGCGTTTTCAGGACATAGTACAGCTTGATTCAGGTAGCAGGTGCTGAATAAATGCCACGGAAGTGAAATAAAGCAACTATACGGTGCTCCTCAGTGGAGCACCATCCTAGTCTGTAAAGGTAAACATCGTGCCTCTGCATTTCTTCCACCACCACCATCCCCCCTACACTGTTACACTTGTCCCTACTGGAAATTCAAAAGCCGAACTGGCTAGGCCATTATCATCACTTAAGCTCATATTCAAAGACGGAATTGAAACACTTCTAAGGAGCAAAACGACTCATTTGAACTAGACTAGGAATTTGTCATCCAAACAGTGAGGAATGGATGACCAAGAAAGCTAAGAACCTGCATCAGGCCTGAAGTAGCTGCGTTTGGTGTATTATCTGAGTGAGGCTGGAAAACAAAATACAAACAAAATATTTAACCGAATTTTCAAAAAGCTACCATACAGTGATGCTAATTCTAACTATCACTGCCTTCCTCAAGCCCTCTCTCCTATCCTCATATCATTTCATTTCCATTAAGTTCCTAATGAAAACAATCCAGAAGAATTAACATCAAACTGAGGGGATGGAGAGGTGGCTCAGTGATTAGAAGTGCTTGCTACTCTTGCAGAGCGCCTAGGTTCAGCTCCCAGAACACATATCAGGCACCTCACAACTGTTTAACTCTGTTCCAGGTGAGCTGATGACATCTTGCATGCACGTGGCTCACAGACATACATTTAGGCACATATATGCACATATGAAAGAAATAATTTTTAAAAAATGAAATAGCTAGACAATGGAATGAAGATACAGTTAATGTAATTTCTGACTGTCTGAATTCTTCTTTGTAGATATTTCTAAAATGATATCATTGTCAAAATGTGTAGTTTCTGTGACATCCAGAAGTCTCACCAATCAAGTCAGTCATCTGGCCTGCCAAGTAGATTCAGTAAATATTTATTATGTATCTAGTATTTGTTGGGTATTGGAGACACTAGATGAAGCAGTGAACACAGAAGACAGAATCCTTGTTATTGAAAAAAATCATCTCATATACACATAGAAGAATATAGATAAATGGACAACTATCTGACTCAATGGAAGCATTTAGTTTTGCTTGCTATAGAAACAAAAGTAAAAGACCAGTAGAGACATTTTTAGCATACTTTTAAGGACATAGAAGGCAAATAATAAGAAAAGTGTAGCAAATTTTAAAAGTGGGGAGAAAATTAGACTTTTTACAATTAGAAAATTGGTAACTGACTTAACAGAGTTTAGAAAGCTGGCTCTAAAGTCAACAGCAGAGTGTGGGGGTATAGGAAGGCAACTCAATACATAGCAAACCCATAGCACATGGAGATGGTGGTACTGAGGACTTCTGTCAGTGCAAGCAAAGTTTTAAAATGTGGATTGGCTACAAATCAGTACGAGGCAGTTAGATGCACGCACACACACGCGCACACACACGCACACGCACACGCACACGCACACACACACACACACACACACACACACACACACACACACCAACTAGTGGAATGAGCAGACTAAACCGTAAGGGAAGTCCTAGGGAATGTTGAGGGATGGATTACCTGTTCACTGCAGGATAGGTAAAAGTCATTCATACATCAAGTGCTTTGATACCAACTTCTTTTTTTGTTGTTTTTGTTTTTGATTTTTGTTTTTCAAGACAGGCTTTCCCTGTAGTTTCTAGAGCCTGTCCTGGAACTAGCTCTTGTAGACCAGGCTAGCCTCGAACTCAGAGATCTGCCTGCCTCTGCCTCCCGAGTGCTGGGATTAAAGGCGTGCGCCACCACCGCCCGGCAATACCAACTTCTTTTAGCCTAAGCCTCCCCATCACGGCTCATAGAACTGTCAGCTCCATCTAAATTAGTAAGACAAGACCCTGGACTCACCTTCATTAAGAGTTCTAACTAATCCAAAGCAAAACATCTGAGATTCTTAGACCTGGGGTCATTGCCTGGATCCACCTCATCACCCAAAATAAAAACTATGGTCCTTACTTATGAATCAGGCTTTAATATAAGACCAAAATTAAACACAAATGGGAATTTAAAGAAAATCTTTACTGAGACATACAGAAACCAAATTAAGAGTAACAGAGAGTAAACTAAGACAAATACTGAAAAAATAAAAATAACTCCCATTACCATTTTTAAGAGATCTAAGAGAAAACACTGCTGTCATGAAACTAGAAGAAAGCCCCACAACACACACACACACACACACACACACACACACACACACACACACACACACACACACGGAAGAGTATCCAAAGAACTGGGGTGTGACATGGTGGTAGAACACTGGTCTGAAATGTGCAAGACCCTAGGTCCTATCTCAGAAGGAAGAGAAAGAATGTAGATGGAGCTGCAGAGGGCCGCTTCCTGCCACCCAGCTAGCTTTACCCAAAATAATTACATGGAAACTGTATTTATTTAAACACTGCCTGGCCCATTAGTTTCAGCCTCATATTGGCTAATTCTCCTATCTTGCTTTAACCCATATTTAGTAATCTGTGTAGCACCAAGAGGTGGTGTCTTACCGGAATCTTAGCCTGCGTCCATTATGGAGAGGAGAGCTATGGCGTCTGCCTGACTCTGCTTTCTTTCTCCCACAATTCTGTTCTGTCTCCTCCGCCTACCTAATTTTCTGTCCTATTAAAGGGCCAAGGCAGTTTCTTTATTAACCAATGAAAGTAACACACAGACAGATGACCCTCCTCCATCAAAAGAAGATGCGAAGAAAAAGCTGTAGGAAGGAGGAGGAGGCAGGGTAGGAAGGGGAATAGGAGGTAGAAGAAGAAAGACTGGGAAAGATCCATGAGAAATAAAAAGTAAGATAACAGAAATGTTGAAGTCAATGAAGTTGACAAAATAAACTGAGGCAATCTCCCATGAGAGCAAGAAGAGGTAAGAATTACATGAAACAGGATGATGAAATACTATATGCTCTTGGTGGTCCAACGTCCAAATAAATGGAGCTTTAGGAAAAAAGGAGAGAAACAAAGGATGCCATTCAGCCAATGATTCTAAAATGTTTCCTAGAACATGAGGTTTCAGAGGAGAGGAGATCTGTGAGTACCATACAAAGCAGACAGAGACTCTCACCAGCAACTGGTATTGAAAATGTTCAGAACACCAAGAAAAAAGAGGGAGAGAGAGGGAGAGAGGGAGGAGAGAGAGAAGAGAGAGAGGGAGAGAGAGAGAGAGAGAGAGAGAGAGAGAGAGAGAGAGCTCTCAGTATCCTGGAGGGTAAAAGCAAACTGCAGATGCAATGCAGATCACAACCATTACCCTTATGTCTTTTTGTTGACAAGCCAATAAATAGAAGAAGAGAACTTACATAATAATTAGGAATCAATAACAGAAATCATTTAAATTGGAGAGAGGTGAAGCCTGAGTCCTCAAAGAATAGAACTGGACCCTTATCTGATCGTATTTACAAAAATCAACCCAAAGTAGATGAAAGGCCTAACTAATATTATATATATGTTATATGCCATACAACTCCTAGAAGAAAATGTATGGGGAAGTTCCTAACTTTGGTCTTGACACTGTAGCTCTGTATAGGATGCCCAGAGGAGATGCAAAAACAGAAATCTAGAGGGACTACAGTAAACCAACAGTTGCTGCAAAGTAGACAAGACAAAAGTCAGCCTGTGCTTCAGGAAAAATTGTTCCCAAATTATATACCAGACTTCTCTTTCTTTTATCCCTATGAAAGCATCAACAAGTAGTGCAGGCATAACTGTATATTAACATATAGAAGAATGAAAATAGATCCATATCTATACCCATGCACAGAACTCAAGTCCAAATGGATCAAAGACCACAACATAAAGCTAGTCACACTGAACCTCACAGAAGAGAAAGTGGCAAGTACCCTTGGACACATTGGCACAGGAGACCACTTTCTAAATATAACCCAAGTAACACAGACACTGAGAGAAATAATTAATAAATGGGCCTCTTCAAACTGAGAAGCTTCTGTATAGCAAAGGACATGGTCAACAAGACAAAACGTCAGCCTACAGAATGGGAAAAGATCCTCACTAACCCCACATGGGACAGAGGGCTGATCTCCAAAATATACAAAGAACTCAAGAAACTTAACATCAAAAGAATAAATAATCAATTAAAAAAATAGGGAGTAGACCTAAACAGAGAACTCTCAACAGACGAACCTTAAATGGCTGAAAGACACCTAAGAAAATGCTCAACATCTCTAGCCATTAGATAAATGCAAATCAAAACAATTCTGAGATTCCATCTTACACCTGTAAGAATCAAGATCAAAAACACTGATGACAGCTTATTCTGGAAAGGATGTAGGCTAAGGGGAACACTCCTTCATTGCTGCTAGGATTGCAAACTTGTACAGCTGCTTTGGAAATCAGTATGGCAATTTCTCAGAAAATTATGAAAGAATCTATCTCAGGACCCAGCAATACCACTTTTGGGTCTATACCCAAAGGAAGCTCATTCATACCACAAGGATATGTGCTCCACTATGTTCATAGCAGCATTATTTGTAATATTCAGAACCTGGAAATAACCTAGATGCCCCTCAACCGAAGAATGGATAAAGAAAATTTGGTAAGCCGGGCGGTGGTGGCGCACGCCTTTAATCCCAGCACTCGGGAGGCAGAGGCAGGCGGATCTCTGTGAGTTCGAGACCAGCCTGGTCTACAAGAGCTAGTTCCAGGACAGGCTCCAAAGCCACAGAGAAATCCTGTCTCGAAAAACCAAAAAAAAAAAAAAGAAAATTTGGTACATTTACACAATACTACACAGCAGTAAAAAATAATTAAATCTTGAAATGTGCAGGCAAATGGATGGATCAGAAAAAACCATATTGAGTAAGGTAACCAAATCTAGAAAGACATATATAATACATAATCACTCATAAGTGACTTTTAAAGATAAAGAAAAACCATCCTCCAGTCCACAACCCCAGAGAAACTAGACAACAAAGAGAGACATACATGGATCTAAATAGGAAGGAGAGAAAGGCAAGATCTCCTGAGTAAGTTGGAAGCATAGGGGTCATGGGAAAGGGTAGAGAGGGAGAAGGAAGGAAGGGAGGGGTGCAGAGAAAAAAATGTATATGGAATAAAAACAAAAAATGTAAAAAAACAAAAATAAATAAAATAGCAAAAAAGACGTATCAGACAAGGCCTAATATTCAAAGCTCAGAAGAAACTCAATTAAACAGCAAACCCAATTAAGAAATACAGAAAGGGTTTGAGGAGACATTTTTTAAATAAGGCATAAAAATGACCAACTGGTATATCAAAAAAATGTGCAACATTAGGGAAACACTGATCAAAATCAGCTAGGAAGATAGTTCACTGGACAAGAGTGTTTGCTGTGCAAGCATGAAGACCCGAGTTCAAATCCTCAGCATCTACATAAAAAACTGGCTGTGACTGTGCTGTTCTAAAACCCCAATGCTGCGTGGAATGGAGATAGGAAGACCAATGGGACTTGCTGGACACTAGCCCAGATCCAAGTTAAGTGAGAGACCCTGTTTCAAGGGAGTCAGGTAGAGGGTGACATAGTAGAACACCTAATGGCCTCTTATGTCTTCATTGCATATGTATCCATGTATAAACATATTCCTATAACAGGCATGTGTGTGTGTGCATACAGTTTCTCTCCCACACACACACAATGAGGTATCATTGCACTTTTGTTAGAATATCTATTAAAAAAAATCAAGCAAGCAGTGTCAATGAGAACGTGGACCAAAAGAAAGCTCTCATTGGCTCCTGTTTGTTGAATATTAATTGAAACAGGTGATTTGAAAAACAGGAGAGAGTTTCTTTAAAATCTACAAGTAAAACTAACTATAATTATAATTTCTTGAGGGATCTCTATTTGCTGATTTTCATTGTGGTTGTAGTAATTTTTAAAATATTTATTTATTTTATTTTAAGTGTAAGAGTGTTTTGACTTCATGTGTATATGTATATACCACGTGTGCCTGGTGCCTATGGAAATCAGAAGAGGGCATCGGATCCCCTGGAACTGGAGCTACAAGTGGTTGTGAGACACAATGTGGGTTCTTGGAACCAATCCTGGGTCCTTGAAAAAGCAATAGATATAAATACTATTAAATCCTGAGCCGTGTCTCCAGTCCCTTATTTTATTTCCACCAGCAAAGTGTACGGGTTTCTCCTGTCAACATTTCCATTAACATTATTTTTTGACATTTAATGTTTACAGATATTTAATGTATTTAATATTTTATCTTTGAGAAACAATGAATGTCTATTCCATTATGCATGTGTGTAAATATATATATATATATATATATATATATATATATATATATAATAGAATTTTTTCAGCTTTAAGAGATCCTGCCATTTGTGATAATGTAAACCAACCTGGCAGAAAATTCACTAAGCTGAGTAAACCAGCAACAGAAAAAAAGGAAAATATCGCAATGAACAATGGAAAGGTAGTTTTCATGATTGGCAATGGAAGGAAATGGGAAGACATGAGTTAAAGACCATAAGCCTGCAAGTAAATAGGGTGACTAAGTCTAGAGACTCAATGCACCATGCAAGGACTATAGTTAATACTATTGGTTGTATAATTAAAATGTGCTAGGAGTGCAGACACTAAATACAATTGACACATTAAAAGGAATTATGAAAAGTAATAAATAACAACTTGATCGACAATATTAATTATATGTATTCATCCACACATCACACTCTACACCTTAAATAGACACTAGTTTAGAAAATGATCAGAATAGCACATGCCGCTGTAGGAGCTTACAGACAGATGGAGTCTTTTAAACGTCAAGAATTGATCTTAAAAAAGCTATCAGATGCCCGTGCTGGAAGATGGCAGGCTGGTGGTGCTGGTGTGCACAGACGTCAGGGAGGAAGCAAAACAAGGAGAAACACGTCACCTTCTGTAACAAGGTGGTAGGCCATACTTAAACAAGCAAAGTCAATGAAGGACAGTGTAGAGATAGGGATGGTTTTCTCTAGGAAGGAGAGGGAACACGAAGGGAAGTAGGAGACTCTCTTCCCTATCACAACTTTTATAGAATTATCTGAAAATTTAAATTATGGGAACTTAGCTTTGAATAAAGTAAAAATAAAAAAATAGATACTGCACATTTAAGTATGTGTATATGTGTGGGTTATTGACAGGTAAGTAAAAGCAATAACAATATCTGTGTACAATTTGATACACACGAGGAGAGTGGTGGGTGCTGTTTGAGCTAGACAAGGACACTCTGAGAAGACTCCCGTGTGGAGAATGGAAAGGAAAGCAGTTATCAAAGTAGAGCAGGCAGTAGGGCTCTCTAGATCCCAAGGGGGTGCAAACAGGCATTTCAGCCAGTCCACAGACATTTGTGCCAAGAGAATGGTGGCCTGTGTGCGGCACTGAACTCCACCTGAGAATCACCACTTGATGGACGCCAGGCTCACAGATGTTAGCAGTGCATCCCTGGGCACAGGAGGGGCCTGTTGCTCTACTGATCTCAATTATTAGGAAACTGTAGTATTTCTTAAGGCAGAATGTGCACAGTGTTGTAGAATGTGCGCAGTGTTAAGGTGTCGGTTTCAGTGTGGGCTTCATTAGCATCCTAAGTGCCTGTATGGGACAGCCACTACCAACCATTTACAGAGTTTTTCATTTAGTTTCCCAAATTGAAACTCTATAGCTCTACTGATTAATCTCTTACCCCTCACTTTCCCCTGCTTCTTTCTAGCTCTCGGCAGCTAACATTCTGCTCTCTCTTTCCGTGAGTATGCCCCCCTTTAAACACCTCGTGAAAGTAAGGCCGGGTACTATTTGTCCCCTACTGCCATAATTGTGCCCTCTTAGTTTTAATCACATCTTAGTTGCTCTTAGTTCTTTCTTTGAAATGTTTTTACTGGGAAATCCTGCCTGCAAATTCCCTTTAATTCATTCTATTCCATTTTGATGTCTCTTCTATGTTATTCTTTTAAGAAGGCTGATCTTAGCTGGGTGGTGGTGGTGCACGCCTTTAGTCCCAGCACTCCAGAGGCAGAGGCAGTCCTCTCTGAATGTGAGGCCAGCATGGTCTATACATAGTGAGCTCCAGGTCATCCAGGATTATCCAAACAGACCTTAAAAGGGCTTCTCTAAATAAAACCCAAGACTAAATCATCGGTTCAAGTTTGTATCTCTCTTTAAACTATGGAACCAAGTCTCATGCATCAACCAAATCAGTTAGTAATCAAGAGCTAATGATCTTACTTAATTAATTCATTAATTAACGATCTTGATTAAACTTAACCTCCAAAAAAGACAAAGATATAAGGTTTAAAATGTGTGCATGGGTTATATTTATAATAAAATATAAAATATAAAGAAATGAATAAAAATCATGTGAAGTAGCCCACATCTTAAATCCAAGCCCTGTTAGATTTTCAATCCGAAGAAGACCACTGTACTGAAGACATGTTTCCTTGAAACAGGCATTAGCAAATGATTTTGCTGTTAGTTGCTGTTTGAACACTGCCTTCTTGGGAGCAGGATACAGTCCTTTGTGAAAACTAGAATTAGCTTTGATTTCACATCTGAGTTGTGGACAATAGGTATTACCCATTCCTCAACAAGCAGCTCCTCAGATGCAGTATTCCAACAGCATGTCCACTTCACCAGGCATCTTTACCGAATGTCAAAGCCACCTCTGGTCCCACCTAATCCTATAGTTCCACTAATTGGTGACCAAGTATTCAAGCACCAGAGCCTCTAGGGGCTTCCATTCAAATCACTGTAGTCCCCACAACTCAGCACTTAAGTACACACTGGCAGAAGCCTAGACTGCCCACACTTCAGTGCTGCCCACTTCTGGCCAGGACTTCAGACCCTTCAATGGTTGACAACATATCGTCATCAAAGATGAGAGTCCAAGTCCATATCACAGGCTACTAGGCTGTCCACAGCCTGGATCCTCTCATCTGCCCCTGTGGCCTCAGGACCACCTGTTTGGCTTTTCTGCTGGAGCTGTTCTAGACTGTCTGCAGCAGCCTGGATGCGTGTGTGCTCAGGCAGCAGCCTGGATGTATGTGTGTGTCCTCAGGCAGCAGCCTGGATGTGTGTGCTCAGGCAGTAGCCTAGATGTGTGTGGTCTCAGGCAGCAGCCTGGATGTGTGTGCTCAGGCAGCAGCCTGGATGTGTGTGTTCTCAGGCAGCAGCCTGGATGTGTGTGCTCAGGCAGTAGCCTGGATGTATGTGTGTGCCCTCAGGCAGCAGCCTGGATGTGTGTGCTCAGGCAGTAGCCTGGATGTGTGTGTTCTCAGGCAGCAGCCTGGATGTGTGTGCTCAGGCAGCAGCCTGGATGTGTGTGTCCTCAGGGTGATTTTACTTGTGCTGCCTTTGTCACTTGAAGCATCATGTAAACCTTCAGATAGGCATTGCAAAAACAGAAAAGAGGTTAATGGTATATCCTTATACAAACACACAGATACACACACAACACACCCTACACACACACAACACACCCTACACACACACAGCACACCCTACCCACACAAACAAGTACAAACACACAAGATTTCTGCCTTAGCCTGCTCACACCTGTACCTTAGAATACAGGTGCACTTAAATCTTCTGTTTGCCTATGGAGAGGAAATATCTCTCAATTTCTTTGATTTTTATGGAAGCCTGGAAGTGGACAGTTAGGGAAGCATCACAAAAACATAGAAGGAGAAGGACCAGAGAAAAGAGCCAGAGGCAAGCCTGGGAGCATGAGTGCACATGGGCACCATGCACAGGAGCACTGGATCAGTAATTGAGCAACAGGGAGAAAAACAGAACTCATCCAATTGACCAATTGACCCTTACCGTCTTCTCTTTAAAGCTGGTTCTCAGGACTTGTGTGCCAATCATCCACATACATAGAAGCATGCCTAATACTGCTTTGAAAAATTCCTCTTTAGGGTAAGAGACAGCTCAGTAAGTAAAGGAACTTGCTGTCAAACCTGAAGATCCAAGTTTGGTCCTTGGGACCCACATGGTGGAAAGACAGGACAGCCTCATCAAAGTGATGCTCTGACCCACTATACATACACCATGACATTCATGTACCACACACACACACACACACACACACACACACACACACACACACACACACACACACACGTAAACAAAGAAGCTCGGGTGTTTTTTAGCTTTGCTGGAGGAAGGCAGGGCTGTCCCTCCTCACTACTATCCTGCCCTCTCTGCTCTCTTCTTACTGCACATCATCTACAACTGTCTCCTCCTGTCAGTCATTTGGGGTTTATTGGTATTTTAGTTAGCAGGTTGATTCTGTGTTGTTAAACATAAAAAGTACTTGGTATACACAACATGGGCATGGATCCAGACTAATGTCTTTAAAGCCTGGGGCACTTGAAAATTTGTTTTACATCAGGCTAATCATGTTATGAATCTGCATTTTCTTTATACATCATAACCATACTGATTTTTGCTAATGTTATACAAGATGAGAAGAAGCAGCACGCGGATATTAAGCCCTACCATCTGATCTCCCTCTTGCGGGAGTAAAACTAGGCATTTTAGCAGAACCACAGATGAATTACATAATATTTATAAAAGGATCTTATAATAAAAATGAAGAAATGAAAACCAGATGAAAGCAGATAAAAGCTTTATTTTCATAATTAAAATTATATTATATCGAATTAAAGTTGTACTTACACAGTGGTAGCAAATCATTATGTAGAATATTGAGTTACTTTGCATCACAAGTTGCTAAAATATACATCAGTTTAAGACATAAAAGTATCTCCGGGTTTCTTCCTGCAATAGATATCCAAATTTTAAAGAACAAAATCCTTGTTGGTCCAGCTGTCTGTTATACCCGGAATGAAGTGTTCATGTTATTAGTATATTACATTTAATGTTACATTCATTTCAGATATATTTCATCACACAATATTACCTTCTACTGGAAGGATTTCTTTTTATTCCATTAATGCTGCCATTTATCCCTTTCAAAGGCACACACTAATAGGAAACAGATAAGCAATGCTATTTCAAGTGTATGATGTGTTCTCCTTGGCCAATGAAAGATGAATATGCTTATTTCATAATTATTCCTCAGATTGAAGCAGTTGGGTTATGTATCTCAAGGGTTGACTCAGTTACAGAATTCAGTGACTCTGCAGTTTGTATGTTCTAAGTCCAAAAGCTTCATGCTGCAATCTAAGAGCTAAGTCATGACTCAGCGGACAGACAGCGCCTAGAAACTACAGCGATGTCTAGGTCTCTCAAGTGCTCTGGAACAAATAAACAACTTTGATTATTACGGTTAGGTTAGTGGAAAATTGACATCAGAACACATTTTGGAAGAATGATGAACTGCAAATCGGTATGGCATGTCAGACACATGAAGAGGGCATTGTGATCTTCTAAACATCCACAGACAGCAATATTGGTGAGCAGGTGTGCTTTTGCCTAATTGGATTTCCTTCAGGGTAGGAGTACATGACCATCACTCTTGGTTATGTTATTTTCTAAGAGCACATTCTGCCTTTCACACACAATATAAAAGACAAGAGACTTTGATCCAGAAAAGGCAACCTAACAGGACATATCATTTCAACTCTAAGTAAAAATTGTGATCTCCAACAATTTCACATGTTGGTAAACTAAGAACTACAGGAATTCTTACTCGCCTCAGAGCATGAAAACATTTGGAGAGACAAAGTAGTTGCTCACACCCCTGTTACAGTTTGGGAAGGACAGAGGGAGGAGAGAAGGGAAGAAAGAGAGTGAACGTGGAAGATAAAATGAAAGGAAAAAAAGCCATGCAGTGGTAGCACACACCTATAATCCCAGAACCCGGGAGGCAGAGGCAGGAGGGTCTTTGTGAATTTGAGGACAGCCTGGTCTACAAGAGCGAGTTCCAGGACAGCTAGGGCTGTTACACAGAGAAACCTTGTCTTGAATAAAAAAGAGAGAGAGAGAGAGAGAGAGAGAGAGAGAGAGAGAGAGAGAGAGGTCACAGAGACAACCACAAGAATAAAATAATACACTTTACAAATAGGTAGGCATATGCATGCCTTAATTATATTACTGTTTCTAATTTTTTCAAGTGCTTAAAATTTTTCAAAATTTAAAGAACACAGATGCTGACTTCTCCTTAGCAAACATTGCTAATCCCTTTTTCCCTGTCTTCACATCACTTCCAAACACCACCACCACCACCACCACCACCACCACCACCATCACCACCACCACCACCACCACCACCACCACCACCACCACCATCACCACCACCACCACCACCACCACCAAAAACCCTCTCAGACACTGCCACAGTTTCAAGTGATTTTGTACGTTGTCTCCTCCAGCTCTATAGGAGGGCACCCACTCTTCAAGCCACTCTAAAAGATAAGCTTAACTCTATAATGATAGCCCAACGGATCAAAATGGGTTTTCACATTGTTTATGTTATCGGCTGTGATTTAGTTAAAATTGGTGTGACTGTCTCCCACCTACTGCTTCACAGAAAGCTGTAGAATACAAGCATCTTCTCATCTCCAAGCACTAAGATCCACAGTGCGCTTGAGTCCTTTCCTAGCCTCACTGCCATTTACATGGGGGCTTTATTTTAGGGCTCCCTTCTGGTGGGATCTAGCTTAGATTTCTCCTCTGACCACCAAAGGCCAAGTTAGGGGTGTCTCTCGACAACACAGTTCCCTACAGGACCTGGATTTTAGAACTCCCCCATCCTGCACTGTATTGACAGAGTCCCCCATCTTTTCCATTGCAAGAGGTCCTTCTAGCAGGTGCTTTCCAGCCTGTAGATGTGTATATCCCAGAATAGCTATAAGTGCATCCTAATATATTTGTAGACGACAATGTCATGCCAATGTCAAAAGGTTGGATACCCAAGATACAGAGGCAGGTACTGTGGTCTGCTTTTGTCTTCTCAGTTTCCGAGTAACCAAATATCTGCTTGTCAAGAACTCGAGTTAAGAAGCAAATAAATGAAACTGTTAGAAACACCACCATGAAAGTCTTTCATAGTAGTGTTATTCTTGAACATTTCCATGTCTTACAAAAGGAAAGACAAAGTCCTAGAAACCTTTCTGCAGAAATCTGCACTTTTCTTCTAGAGAAGAAACCCATCTGACTCAAGAGTCCATGTTCCAGCCAGTGAGGCTCGCTCATTGTGGCATTATGATCTGATAATTAATAGTTGTCCCAATGGGACAGAGTTTAAGCAGATCCTACACTTTCATCTGTCAACCCATGGCAGGCAGATGCTAATAGACTTGAAAAACTAAAATAAAATTCAAAAGATTTGCGTAACTTACTCCTAGTCATCAAGACATTACCAGGTTATTAGTTCTCTGGACACCACGCCAATACTCACTTTCTCATAAGAGGAATAAATTAGAATTATTACTTAATAATTCCCAGGACCAGTCAAAAAGAAGTTATGGATGAACAAGTGAGCCCAGGCCTCAGCATACAGAATAATTTTTTTTAACCCTCAAAGAAAAGGGATCAACTTTTCCTACAGCCATCATGGAAAACAAGAATTGGGGAAAATGATGTACAAAGAGAGAAAAGAGTTGAGAAACAGAACTCAAAGATGTGTTTTAGATGTTCCAACTATCCACTGGCGCAGTAGCAAAAATCCGCAGTTTTGAAGTGCTTTGGGTTATTGATCCTCTTCCCACAGGCAATCTCCCTAAAAGGTCACTGCAATCCTATGATGAGAAGAGAGAGTAATATACTTATCCCGAAGATCAGGAAACACAAGGCATTGGGAGACAGACAGAGGTGGCATCAGCTGGGTACTTAACCCCAAGGTTTTCAATGTTTCAATAAATCCCGTTTTGTGGAACGTGGCAGAAAGTTAATAATTTGACTTTACTCAACGAATACTTCTAGCCAAGTGCATTTGCCCTGTAGTTATTAAATTTTAAAATCACTATAATTGAATAATATTGGTGGGTTAGGCTTAGCTCTGCCTTTTACTTCTGAGTACATAAGCATCCAGGGGCCAACATCCAGGAGAACTGTTCAAAGCACAGGGTGGTGTGGTTCTTATTACGAGTAATAGAGATCAGGTGGATAAACTCCCATTTAATGCTTTGAAAATGTATCCTCAACTTCGCACCCTTTAGGCAGCTACAGAGTGGCCCCTCTTTGCTTTGGTCTGGTGGCAAACACACTTCTCTCTACGATGCATGTACCACTTTGTGGCACAGTTGCGCTTTGTGGGAGCGACACCTGTCTTAGTTGGTCTAGCTTTGTGGTCAGGTTCTTATGTTTATTTTATAACACTGACTTTTGAATCTCACACTGAAGAAACAATCCCGATGTCCCTCTGCATTTCAAATCAGCAGGGTCTCCCTGAACAGAGTCAACACGTATGACTGACAAACTGTAAGATTTCCAGTGTGGGCTGGACGGGAAAAGAGAACAGAAGACGGGGAGCAGTGCCAGGCTTTGGTGCATGGGCCACACCAGCTCAGCCTGCTGGGTTCCTGGGAACTTGACTCAAGTTGGTTGTTGTCACACAGCTCCGTAGTTTTGTTGTTCCTGGATCTTGCAAGTTTTTTTTAGAGAAGTCAGAAGTCCATGTTCCATTAAAAGTTTAATCTGTAAGTATTGCAATTACAAATCATGTTTTAATGATTACGTGGACTAATAGTGTTCTCAACCTTTCTAATGCTGCAATTCTTTAATTCAGTTCCTCACGTTATGGGGACCTCCTGCCATAAGACTATTTTCATTGCTACTTTATAACTGTAATTTTTACTGTTATGAATCGTAATGCAATATCTGATACGTGACCCACAGGTTGGAATCACTGGCTTAAAGCAAACATTTGTGAACAGTGAGCTTATCCCGGCTGACTCATTTTTCTTACCCAGCAGGTGCAATTGCTGTCCAAAGGCCACCACCTTCTACCGTGTATTAAGATCTTGCTAAGGAAAAGTGCTTTACCCATGGTTAAAATGCAGCCGTGGGGCAGGGGCTGGAGAGATGTCCTTTTGGCGAAGAGCACTAGCTGCTCTGCCAGGGGACCCAGGTTTAGCCCCAGCACCCATAGGGTGAATCATTGTAACTCCAATTCCAGGCAACCCAACACCCTCTTCCGACCCTCGCGGGCACCAGAAATGTAAGTGATACAACAGTCATAGATGCAGGCAAAACATCCAGAATCATAAAATAAAATTAAAAATGTAAAGATTCAACTGCTAGACAAATTTGGAGAAAAAAATTAGAATGATATTAAGGTCATTAGGGTGTTTGTTGGATTTAGCAGTCGACCCGAACAACACAACATTGAATAGATTTGGAGGCCTGTCTTAATAAGGACTCATTTAGATCAGGTTGGTTGGTGGGCGTTTTAATGGGGGACTGTCTTGATTGCTAATTGGCCCAGACCACTGTGGGAGGCACTGTTGCCAAGGCTGGACCCTGAACTGTCTAAGAGTGAAGAAAGCAAGCTGAGTACACGCAGGCAGCAGGGATGCTTTTGTTCCCCTCTGCTCTTGATGGTGGGTGTGACAAGCTAGTCCCAGCCCCTACTGCCGTGACTGCCCCACAGCGAGGGGATACAACTGGAAGCTTAAACCAAGTCAGCCCCTTCCTCTCCTCTGTTGCCTTTTGTGGGGTATTTTTTTTTAATCACAGCAACAGAAATGGAACTAGAAGAACTCGTACACTTGGAGAATGCAAAGCCGAGGGGAAGACACCCCTGGCAACGTAAATAAATGTTGATGAGAAGTCAAGGATAAGGAACTTTGGAAAGGGAAAGCTGTTGCTCTCTGCTCTCCAAGGACAATCTGGATTCATAAAATAACTCTAAGTAGATGTTTCCATACTGAATCAGACCTCGTTGCATCATCGTATTGTGTAATGGCAGCATGAAGTAGTTCTCAGAATGGCATTTGCTGCCCGGATAGGAGAGGTTTTGTCAGTTCACGTCTGTGAGCGTTCTCACAGTCCTGACGGGAATCACGTTGTAACACATTCTAAGACTACAG
Source organism: Arvicola amphibius (assembly GCF_903992535.2). Classification (NCBI taxonomy): domain Eukaryota; kingdom Metazoa; phylum Chordata; class Mammalia; order Rodentia; family Cricetidae; genus Arvicola; species Arvicola amphibius. The sequence continues at coordinate 70,412,591 of NC_052057.2, read as the reverse complement.
GCAAGTGAGAACGTGAACTCTGAACTCAAAGCGCATGCTCCAACAGCCAACCGGAGCCTGAAAATGATATACAATACAAAACGATATAACACAGGCTGGCGAGACGGCTAACGGGGAAAGGTGCTTGTCAATAAGGCTGCCAACCTGAGTTCATTTCCCAGGAATCCCATGGTGGAAGGAAAAAAATCTGACTCCTGCACCCTGCAATTTGTCCTCTGACCACCGTGGGTGTCATGGTATGAGCATACACACACGCTCATACACACACACACACACACACACACACACACACACACACACACACAAAGAGAGACAGAGAGAGAGAGAGAGAGAGAGAGAGAGAGAGATAAAAAACGAATGTCACAATCTGAAAGAACAGAATAATTTGAAGTCAGTTAGATTGGAGGCAAAGATGGAGAATGCAAAGAAGGAAGAGTGATTGTGAAGATTTAATACCGCAAAACAATAGCATCAAAAAGGAAATGGGGCTGAGCATGTAGCTCAGCTGGTACAGAGCTTGCCTAGTGAGCTTCATGTCCTGGGTGGGTCTCCAGCAGCACAACAAAACATTTGTAATGGGGTATGTCTATAGCGCAGAACCCAGGAAGAAGGGGCAGGAGAATTGGAAATTCAAGGTCATCTTAGTTACGTAGTGAGGTTGAGGCTAGTGTGGGATACAAAGAATTAATGCAAAACATCATTCAAGTTAAAAATCAAAAAGAACATCCTTCGTCATGGAATAGAAAATGAAAACAACGTAGTGTCTTTTTTAATCTATAAGCAGAAAGTTGTGGACACGCAAGAAAAGGATTAACATTCTCATTTAGAAAGGTCATCCTGGTACACCGTGTAAATAATAAATAGTGGAGAGAAAGCAAGAGGTAGAAATACCGCCTGAGGGCTTGGGGGAATGGCCCAGAGGTTTACGAACACTTTTTGCTCTTGCAGAGGACCCAGGTTCAATTCCTAGCATCCCACACTGGCTCACAACTATCTGTAAACCTAGTTTAAGCGATTGAACAGGAATGCACATGGTGCATATACATTCATACATGCAGGCAAAACACTCATATACATAAAAGTTTAAAGAATACAATTTAAAAGAAAAGAAATATCAGTTAAGTGACCATGGCACTGGATCTGTGAGACAGGTAAGGGTTTAGACCAAACAAAAAGAGGGAAATCCATCATGAAAATTAATAACAATAACAACAACAACATGATATTTGATTCCCCGCTGTATGCTGTGAATATGTTTTATTGCTTTTGGTTAATCAAGAAGCTGCTTGGGCCTATGACAGGGCAGAATATAGCAAGGCAAGAAATCCAAGCAGAGATAAAGGAGAAAGAAGTCAGAGCCAGGGAGATGCCAAGAACCAAGAGGTAACAAACATGAGGCTCATGGTAAAATATAAAATCATAGAAATAGGTTAATTTAAGATATGAGTTAGTTAATAAAAGCCTGAGCTAATAGGCCAAACAATATCGCAATTAATATAATTTTGTGTTATTATTCAGGTCTGGGCAGCTGGGACATGAATGCACAGTCTCCGCCTACAACAACAACAACAACCAAACAAAAAGAGAGAAATCTGAAAAACAGAGAGAAGGCAAATTGCAAAAGCAAGTGGTTTACAGGATGGCAGAGCTGAGGCAATTAATGCCCGTGTTTTAAGCTGTGTGTGAGAGTGCGCGCGCGCGCGCGCACATGTGTACATGAGTGGGCATGTATGTGTGCATGTGTGTGGCATGTGTGTGGGGGTACATGTGTGAGCATAGAGTACTAAGGTTGATGTCAGGTGTCTTCCCTCATCACTCTCCATCCTTTCATTGTTATTTTTATCTTAGAGCGCATGCTCTAATAGCTAGGCTGGCTGGTTGCTGTGCTCTGTCTCCCTCTGCTTGCCTGGATTTGTTTATTGGTGCTGGGGATACAAGTATGGGTCTTTATCCTTATGCAGCAAAGATATAGACATGCAGGCAAAACATGTAAAGAATAAAAATACATATAATTTTTAGCCATGTGGTGGTGTCACACACCTTTAATCCCAGGATTCGGGAGGCAGAAACAGGCAGATCTCTGTGAGTCCGAGATCAGCTTGGTCTACAAAGTAAGTTCCAGGAAAGCCAGGACTGTAACACAGAGAAATTTTGTCTCAAAAAACAAAAACAAACAAGTGAACAAGTAATTAAAAAAATTAAAAAATGAATTAGAAAGAGTAAGATTAACCCATATTGTATAGAGCTCGGCCTGGTGGTACAGAACTGTAATCCCAGCTACTGGAGAGGCCTAGGAAGAAAAGCGCAAGGTCAAAGCTTGCCTGAATTATAAAGTGAATGCAGAGCCAGCATGGAAGAAACAGTGAGACTCTTTCTCAAAGCAAAAAGTAAAAAAAAAAAAAATTGAAGACATAGCTTTGTGGTAGCAAGCTTTCCAGCATGTGTGAGGCCTTGTGTTTAATTTCCGGGAGCACAAACACATATGAAGAATGTCTCATCTTTTGATTAGTGTCACAGTAAACAGAAATACAGAACTCAGTGTCACTAGGATGCCGGAGCTCTGCCGCATACACTTAATGGGAAGAGAGAAGGAGAACATGTTCTTGGTCTAGCCTATGGCAGAGAAACTTCATTAGTTACTGAGTAGGAAAAGGATAGTCAAAATCTGTAGGAGATGAATTGAGTTGTATAAATCAGGATAGAATAGAATGAAAGGAAAAGTCCCATCTTCTGTGCCAGGGTTTGCTTTGAAAGCTTACAAAGCATCTATTGGTGCCATGAGATTTGGGAAGCTGCCAGTCGGACCCTGAACATACACTTGTCTATAGGCAAAATAATGTAGCACTTAAAAAAAATTACTAAAACACGAGATGCAGAATAAAACCTCTTCCAGACTCCTCCCATTCTCAGAACCAGCCCGCTGCCTTCCAGAACTTTGGCAAGACAATGGAGAGACCAACACAACTAGTGGAGGGAGGAAAGGTGGAGGGAGGAACTGAAATCTTTCTGAGAAACAGCACTACAGGCAGGAAGTATTCATGATGGCTTGATGGCTGCTTCGGTTTCTTCCTTCCTTCCTTCCTTCCTTCCTTCATTCCTTCCTTCCTTCCTTTCTTCCTTCCTTCCTTTTTTCTTTTTATTCCAACAGAAGCTAACATTTAAATATTGTCTTTTATTTTTCCCATGTGTTACAACATTTATAACACATGACATGACATTTAGTTATATTGCTAAATCCTTGCTTTAGAATAGAAACGTCAACATATGTGTTCTCTTCCCATAGTTATTAAAAACAATGATAAAATTGTTTTCATTGGCAGGTTAGTGAGACCTGAAATGCATCAAACATCACCATGTACCCCACACGCCCTTGAAGGTCTTCAGATTCTCTTACACACCCAGCTTTGCCAAGGAGGGCTCAGTCTAGAACTTTAATGTCATCTTTCTGAGTTTGTCTTTTGAAGGTGGAAAAATCAACTCCATGATAAAGATCCTTAAACAAAAGATATTAACTGTGGGAAAAAAAGGAATTTGAACAAAATCTGAGGTGGGTTTTCATACAGGACCATTGATAGATATGAAAACAAATTTGAAGCTAACTTTGGTACAAGATTCTACACCCCTTGTCTTTACTTCCGAGTTGGGTTTTCTATTGTTTCTTACATGACATCACCAAAAGCCCAGTTAGAAACTTCAAAAGTCTCTAGACCGGTAGTGAGCACCCAGCATGTAAAGATCCTGTGTATTTTATGTCATGTCACATATGTTAGTATAATTCCCTTAAAGCTCTCAAAATCTTGTATGTTCATTTGTAAATGAAAATTTCAATTAGTCCTTTTTAAAAGTTTTGACTTTCTACCAATGCTTTTTTGTAAAACTCCATAGGAGAAAATAACATCTTCTGTATGTATTAGTCTCAAAACTCTAGGAAGCTTTTTTGTTTGAAGACAGAACGACCCATCAATTATGTTTTCCCAGCGTTAATTCCTTCCTTTCTTGGACTCTATCAGAGAGCAAAAGCTCTGTTGCATCTTTTAAGATCTCATTTCTGACTGTTCTCCAGACTCCGGATCAAGTTAGCTTATTCTACCTCCTCTCTCTTGTCATCTCTGTTCCTTTATTGGGTTAATAAATGAAGTTTCTCTGTTAGATGTTTGTTAATTTTTCATTCAAGGAAATGTCTATCAGCCCTTGAGCGTTCACTGTAGCAAATTTCCATCTTTTCATTCATCCCAAGAACATTTACCTTAATATTAACTAGTGTGGTTACCCTTACAATCTTTGATAATTGTAAGATCTTGGTTCACTCAGTTACTGGTGGCCTTTTAGTTTTATATGGCAAGCAACCTTGTGATTGCATCGCAGATATTTTGATATTCTCTGTAAAGTCTGAATCTAATTGAAATCACCTCAACAATGTTGTTTTCCAGTTCTTCAGGAAATAGACCTGATCAATTTCAGACTGCAAGTTCTGTCTTACCTGTGTGGGTGGTGGTTCCAATGTCATTTCCAGTTTCAGCCCTTAGCATACTGCTTGGGGTTTACTCACTGGGAACACTTAAAAACTAGCCTAGGACCTGAACACTGGTCTACATATATGGACGGGTACAATGCTCAGAACTGCTCTGTTCATTCTGGGTTATGTTAAGCATAGAGAACTCAAGATGAACAGAGAATGAGGGATCCAACTTTCTCTTCTATGACTGCACTCTGCTGTGTCTCTTAGGAGCCCTTTACCTGTCTTATGACTCAAAAGATGGTTTCCCTCAGAATTGTGGTTTCAGTTCCCTGGCTGGGGCCTGCAGAGTTAAAGCATAAAAATTAGTGAGAAAGTTAAAAATAAGTAGACGTTCTCCCACAGATTTCAAATCACAGGGCTCTCTCGTCTGCCAGTTCCTCATTCCCTAAGCAGAGAAAAAGCAAGTCTTCAGTGGCCTGCATCGTCTCTCTCCACAGCACCACAGGGGACGAAAGATGAAAAGACAAGGAAGGGAAGCACCTTAAGATTTTATTGTAGAGTTTTGGGCTCAATTTGCATTGTTTTCCTAGTTTTATGTCCAGAAAGGTGACCCCCACCTCCATTCTTTCTTCCTATCCCTCTGAAGCTCCAGGACCAGGGTTGGAGACCACTATCAATTTAAGTCTCTGGAAGAAAAGAGGAACACAAAAATGGACTTGCTCCTGCATGAGTTGCTGTGTCAGGTCTTGGGCCCGCTCCTTGTCTTCCTGCATTTGCTTTTCAGTTCAAATGGCTGCTCCTCGACTTTATCCAGGGCTTCTAGTGCAAACAGTGCAAACTGTGGGGGAGATTGGAAGAGCTTTGCCCACTTTGGCTGTCCATGGAAGCCTTCAAAATTTAATTTCTTTATCTTTCTCACCTACTACATGGTTATTAGAATTTGGGTATTTTAGATTCACTTTAGGAGGCAGGGCTCTGTGTTCATGTAGGTGTGTGTGTGGTATATGTGTGTGGCGTGTATGGTATGTGTAAAGATGTGTGTGCTATGTATGGTGCATATAAAGGTGTGTGTGGTGTGTATGGTGTATATAAAGATGTGTGTGTCATGTATGATTTATATAAAGATGTGTGTGACATATATGGTGTATATAAAGATGTGTGAGTGTTATCTATGATTTATATAAAGATGTGTGTGGTGTGTATGGTGTATATAAAAATGTGTGTGTCATGTATGATTTATATAAAGATGTATGTGACATATATGGTGTATATAAAGATGTGTGTGTGTTATCTATGACTTATATAAAGATGTGTGTGGTGTGTATGATATATATAAAGATGTGTGTGGTATGTATGGTGTATATAAAGATGTGTGTGGTGTGTATGGTGTATATAAAGATGTGTATATCACATACACTGTATATAAAGATGTGTGTGTCATATATGATGCATATAAAGATGTGTGTGGTATGCATGGTGTATAGAAAGAAGTGTTGAGAGGACATAAGCTTTATTGTTCTAATTCTCTCCATTCTTTTTCTTGAAACGGCGTCTCTCACTGAACCTGAAGCTAGGCTGGCAGTCAGCAAGTATACATGATCCTCTTGTCAATACCCAGAGCAGCACTGTGATGATAGGTACACAGCCACACATATCTTTCAGAGACGTGGGTTCTGGGGATTTGAATTAAGACCCTCAGGCTTAAATAGTGAGCACTCACCCTCTGTGCCATCTCTTGAGGCCTGGGTTGAGCTTCTCTTGAGTAAGTCTTGTAGAATGGAACGGCGGGGCTGTGTCCCACCACCCAGCTAGCTTTACACCTGAAATAATTACACGGAAATGGTATTCTTTTAAACACTGTTTGGCCCATTAGTTTCAGCCTCTTATTGGCGAATTTTCACATTTTGATTTAACCCATATTTAGTAATCTGTGTAGCACCATGAGGTGGTGGCTTACCAGGAAGATTCTAGCCTGCATCCATCTTGGAGAGAATCATGGCGTCTGCCTGAATCTACTTTCTTTCTCCCACAATTCTGTTCTGTCTACTCCGCCTACCTAATTTTCTGTCCTATTAAAAGGGCCAAGGCAGTTTCTTATTAACCAATGAAAGTAACACATAGACAGATGACTCTCCTTCATCAAAGTCTTTCTGTGTCATAGTTTTCTAGAGAGTCACCTAGTTCTATAGACTTAATCCCTCACCTCTCAGGAATCCTTGTCCATCTCTTCCATACATGCAGTTCTTTCTCTGGTTCTTCTTGAGACATAGCTTTGTTATAGAGCCCATCAAAAAAAAAAAAAAAAAAAAAAAAAAAAAAACTCAGGTTTGATAAATTCACAGGAATCTCTATTTTATTAGCATTTCCAAGGAGCAAATTTCTACTTCATTTTCTTCCGGTAATATCAGTCTTTTAAAGCTACTATTGAGCAGTATTTTTTGTTTACTCGGTTTCTCACTACTACAATGACTTTATTTTAATACTTTTCACCCAGTGTGAAAATCACCCAATGCTATAAATTTTCCTTTGGGCTACAACAGTATATGTACACATGTTAGCGTTTTCCGTGGGGGTTTCTGGGAAGCACTCTCTCTGTACAGTGATTAAGCACACAGGCTCTTTGTGTTTAAAGTGTTGCCTCTTGCTACAGCTTCTTGATCAAGTTCTGTCTGTAATAACTTCTCCATAGTTTATTTATCTGTGAAATGGGAATCATCATGGAACCTAACTCCTAAGACTATTCTAAAGATTCAGGTATTAGTTTTATCTAAAGTGGGCATGCTGGTAGATCTGAGGTTGATATTGAGTAATAAATACTTGCTATTGTTGTTACTATTGCTGCTATTGCTTTTGGGGGTAGTTTTTAGTGAGTCCTTCATGAATTATAAAATTTTTGTCTGCTTATGTTGTTTGCTTTACCTCAGCATTCATAGGGTCAAACTATCAAGATCTCTTAAGTAATCACATGGACAAATAGTGGGTGTCAGTGATGTGACTGGGGACCTGAACTCTGTTAAATGCCAGGAGACGTCTCTACTGTCAACTTTGCTTGTCACAATAAAAGCCCTCGTCTGGCCCCAGTGACTATAAGAACTCTGTCTACCAGTATAGACTATTTCCAAGTTCATACATTCAACAGGATTGTGCCATCTGAGAACCACATGCATGAGATGCTCAAATCTCGTCTTTTAAGGCTATATTTTCTCCCACATGGGTGAGGTGTCATATATAAAACTCCCAGGTACTAGTGGGAGACAACCAGCTTTTCCTGTGACTCCGGTGTCCTGAATTTCTTCAAATGGAAGATGGCAAAGCCACCAGAAGCTGAAAGTGACTGATAAGAGTCATTTCCGATTGAATAAAAATTTCATTCACAACAACAAAAACTACACAATACCTAAGAATGAGCTTAACTTGAAATGCAGAGGACTAAAAAAAAAGAAAGGAAAAAAAAATCAAAAGTCCAAACAGCAACAACAACAAAACAACAAAAGCCATTCCAAAACTCCTAAAACCAAACTGTTGTTAGATGTTATAAACCTAAACATATTCTTAAGACTAATGTGCTCAAAGGTGGGAAAGCTTAATATTCTAAAATTATTTTAAGAGTCTAAATTTAGCATATATAATAATGTATTCCAATCAAACAGTCTTAAAAGTGAGGGTTAAAGAGAAAATTAGACAAAAATATTTCTGAGTTTATTTGAAATAAAATATGTTCAAGATTGTTCCCTGAAGATGGTATGTAGCACATGCCTATCTTTCCAGAAAGTAGAGGCAGGAAGACCAGAACTTCCAGGTCATCCTCAACTGTATGAGACACCGTCTCAAAGCAAACAAGCAGAGAATACCCCCTGAAGTTCTTTGGTTTTGTTGTTTTTATTTTATGAGACAGGGTTTCACTATGTAGCCTTGGGTAATCTGCAACTCACTATGTAGACCAGGCTGGCTTGAAACTCACAGAAACTGCCTGTCTCAGCCTCTAGAGTGCTAGGATTAAAGGCGTGTGCCACCATGCATGGCTTTCTCTGAAATTCTGAGTTGAAGAATGAGGCAAAGGTTTATTTTCCAAATAATAAATTATTAGAATACCAATTAAAACAGCATACTTTTGGCATGAGAATATCTACAGAAACTAAAGAAATGGAAAAGAACTAAAACAAATCCTAATAAATAAAGATATTAATTTATAACACTGATGGTATTTCAGTTCCACGGAGAAAGCAGGCAGGGCTTATTTAATCAATAATGCAAGCATAACTGAATGGAAAGAAGCAGATCTGAACTTTGCTTGCATAATCTTACAAAGATTAATTCCAGATGGATTAACAACTCAAGCATGGATGATTTAAAAAATATTAAAAAAGAATCACAGGGTGCCATTTGTACAAGCTTTGAGTAGGTGAGTTGTCTTCCCCCCCAGGCCAAACAGGAAACCCAAGTTTACAAATGAAAGATAAACAAAACTGAGTCCATTAAAGCTTTAGACTGTGGTGTGGCAGCAACAGCCCAGCGGAGGTCAAAGATGATAGTGTGAGAATATATTTGACCCAAATTGAGTTAATAATCATAAACAAGCAAAAGACACATTGATTAGAAAAAGACATGCAATCTGATAAAAAAAAAATTGTTCAAATTGTTCAATCAGGCAATTGGCAGAGGAAGGAATACAAACAGCCAATAAACACATGCGAAGAAATGCATCATTACTGGCAAACCAAAGAATCGCTGTTCGTGTGTGTGTGTGTGTGTGTGTGTGTGTGTGTGTGTGTGTGTGTGTGTGTGAGAGAGAGAGAGAGAGAGAGAGAGAGAGAGAGAGAGAGAGAGAGAGAGAGAGAGAGGGAGTTCAAGGGGTAGCAAACACCTTGGAAGCTAGTGAAATTGGGTAGAAACTGTGTCAATACGGATTTGAAAAACCACACAAATGACACTGTGGAGCAAAGATTGACACAACCGATTGGAAATATTTTTACTAAAAGCAACTTCAGAGTTTGGAATAACACACCAGGGCCCAAATCTCACTTCAGAGAATATATCATATTGAAATTAAAAAGAACTGGCTTGTAGAAAAATCCTTTATTGCACCATATTGATAATGGCAGCAATGGAATTTTCTTGATCATCTGTGAGCAGAAAAAAGAACAGATCGTTTACAGAATTAACAACTGCCTAGGGCTTCTCTAAGAACTAGCTAGGAGCTGGGTGTGGTGGTGCACACCTTTAAAGCCAGCACTCTGGAGGCAGAGGCAGGAGAATCTTTGTGAGTTCAAGGCCAGTCTGGTCTACAAGAGCTAGTTCCAGGACAGACTCCAAAGCGACAGAGAAATCCTGTCTTGAAAAACCAAAAACCAAAACAAAACAAAAGATGGGAATGGAGGAAGGTTGAGAGATTTATATAGCTTTGAATTGTTTCATGTCTTAAAAACTCATCTGTTCTCAAGACTTTTAATAAATCAATAAGGGCCTTTGGAAAGGCACATCTTAGAAAGGCACATCGTGATTTAGGGATCTTCCATGTTTAAGAATACAAGCAACCTAGCCAGAATCATCCATTTAAAACAGTAGGAAATGTTAGTGTAAGGACAGGTTTTGAACATACCTGGAACGTAATTATTAAAAAAAAACCCAAAGGAAATGATTAATATGTCTCAGTGAGTAAATATTTGTCATGCAAGCCTGATGACCTTAGTTCAACTTCCATACACAAGGTGGAAGGAGAGAACAGAGTCCACAAAGTTGTCCCTGGACCTCCACATACATGCCATGTCATATATATATATATATATGCAATAACCCAATAATGAGTAATTAATAATCACAATAAATTATTAATATTGAATATTAATTATCATCATCATCATTATTATAGACCCCCTCTTTATTGGTTTCCCATAAATAGTGGCCAGCCCTGCATTCCAGACAACAAAAGCAAACTCAGCAGTTGTACTTGTACATACATATACATATACATTTATGGAACAGTAGTATTTAGGAAAGAAGAAGCTATACATTTGATAGTGGGGGACACAGAAGGAACTGGAAGGAGGTGCTTGGAAGGAACTTTGGGGAAGAAGGGAAATGGGTAAAGTGATGTAATTTTATTGAATCAAAATGTATAAAAATTAATAAATAATTTTGTCAAGGCCCCAATCAAAAGAAAGAGGAAAACAAAGAGTATGTGAATAATGATTTTATAAGTTCTGGGTCCAGCTTATTAACTGGCCTTGGCATGAGATGACTGAACTGAAAAGGGAATTAGAATATGAACCATCAGAGGCCGTCGCTATTAGTACACCATCCTTCTCCAGCCTACTGATATTCACACACATGTGTGCATCTGTACTGGATGTGAGGGAAAGCATTTGAAGCTGTAAGCTGCAGTTTGAAATTTAAAAAGCTATTGCTATGGGGTGCAGCGGCTCATTCCTACAATCCTATCACTGGCATTGCCCCGAGTGGGAGGAAAGCCTGAGTGACAAGATATGCAGGACCACAATGTGAGACCCTGTCACCAACAGGCAAACAAAGTCACTGCTTGGCAAACCTGATAGCATAGTAGAGGGAGAGGCACATCTCCTCGTTTTCCATAGTCACAGTTACCTTGAGGACATCATCTCTTCAACAATGTCTACTACAAGGCCCCCAAATTAAGGCAGGCTGCAGACTCATTCTACAGATAAGAATACCATACAGGTAGTGACATGGTATCAGTCCAGGCACTGTAGAAAGGCCAATAGACATAGATCCAAACATCTGAACTTGTAACATCTGAACTTTCAGTTCTATTGCATTTCCTTCCCTGCCCATTCCAGACCAGCTCTTCTTACTTTTCTTTTGAAAATAGAAGTCAATTAGAGCAATGATTCCTTAGCCCATGAACTTATCCCCATGCCCTCTTCCTAGGTAGCTTTTGCTTCATGCACAGAACTTGAGCCAATCAGAATTAAAGACTGGAGCTTGCCTTTCTGGCCAGCCATACTGTTGTTCCCAGTAGAGAACGCTGGAAAATTGTGCTTAACACTTCATTCTCTTACTGGCTCATATCATGGACTCTGTCTTCTGGAAAAACGGCTCTGGAATGTAGGGACAGTTATTTCTATCGTTGCTGCTGTTTTAAGTTCCCCAGTGCTCTGTCTGGTATCCAGTGGTAAAATGTTGAGAACGCTGAGTAAACAAGGCCCATATACTTTCCAAATCTCAACCCTCGATATCTTACAACTCTTTGCTTCATACAGTTTTATATTTTAATTTATCTTAAGTTTCTATCATCTGTGTATTTCCTCTTTACTATTTGATAAGGATAAGTCTCCTGTATACATTTTACAAAAAGAACCATTTATCAAACATGTCAGAGCTTTTCCTTCCAATCACTGCCAACTTCTAAGATCAGCTGAGTTTAGCTGTTTTCCCCTTCTCAGCTCTTAAATTGTGGTTTCCTCTCTTGAAACCCCAGGTCCAATGACAGTGTACAAGAAATAATGATGACAGAGAAACAGACAAGATAAAGGGATGGCTCACAAGATCCAGACTGTGGCAAACTCCCATGGAACAATGAATTGATTTCTCTAACAACAGACAGTGTGTGTATATGTCCAAACTCACCAAATTAATCTGTGTGTTTGGATTATCAACTATTCCTTAACAAAGCTGCAGAAGAACAAGCAAGAGATATTGAGAAAAAGGAGAAAGTGAAACAGAAGCAAACACAGTTTTTTTAAAGATGGTAAAGATCCCAAAGCATGAAACTGTATTATTAAAATCCTTGAAAAGAAATATATAATATTCATGCCAAATGGTAGAAATCAATATTCTCAGGACACTTGTCATTTGAATATATACAAGAATAATTCACTTATTTTAGATACAAAATTTATATATTATAATACTTATATGATTTAACTTTTACTAATATATATTTAAATATGTAGGGATGAAATAATATGATGTCTGAGATCCATTCCAAAACAATATAGGCATATATGCAGACAAGTGATGTTAGATAAAACCTGACCAGGACCTAAGAGCATTATTAAATGTGTCAGAGAGATGGATAGATTGGATAAACTATTATAAATTGAAACATTTCATAATTACAAGGTAAACAGGAGATACCATCCTCAACAACCTACTAAACTTCTCCAGGTAAGTCCCTCGTCACCTAAATGTCTACGTCCAAGGGTATCTTTTCAAGTTGTCATCCTGGTCCCTGCCTGTATTTGGCATCTTTCTTGTTGCTATAAATGCCTGACAAGATGCAACTTAGTGGGGAAGAGTTATTGTACCTCATGGTGGGATGCAGTTCACTGTGGAGGGCAAGGCATAGTGGAGTTTTACAGTACTGAGAGCTCCGCACAGTTCAGCAGACCCTGATAGGTGGCTTCTCCTTCTCCCCTTTTTGTCCGCTCTGGGATGCCTGCCTATGGGATGGCACTACACACATTCAGAAGGATCATCCCACAATCTAAGCCTCTATGAAAACAACTTCACAGACACATCTGGAAATGAGCCTTCTAGAGCATTTCTAATCCAGCCAAGTGACAAGGAAGATTTACCATCACAATGCCATGCCTGATGCTCAAGTTTGATGTCAGCATTTCCTCTTTCTCAGTTCTTTCTTCACTTCTACTGCCCCAGTCCCAAGTCTTGTTGAACTACTACCATGGCAGTTTGCTAAGGTAGGAAACTTAAATTTAAATTTGGGGGGCTCAGAAGGATTTGTATAAAGTAACTGAAATTGGTTGAGAAACAATACTGCACAAGGCCAACATCACAGGTAAAAGAATCATGCTTCACTTCACAGTGAGTAAAGGAATAACATTGGGGCTATAATCCCAGATACTTATGAGACTCAGGCAGGAAGACTCTAAATTCAAGGCTTGTCTGTATTACAGTGAGTTCAAGCAGCGTCTCAGCCATTTAGAAAGATACCATCTTAAAGGAAAAAAGTAATAAAAAGATTGGGGCGTACAACCAATGACAGAGTGCCCATCTAGCATGCAGAAGACCCTAGAAAGATGGGGAGAGAATCAAGATGGACAGGGTTGGTTGCAAAAATGATAGGTGGGAAATTAAGAAAGTGGGTACAATCAAGAAGAGAAAAGTCAAAGATATTATCGTTTAAAATAAAAAGCAATCTCTTAAAAGGTGTGCTAGAATTCTCTCAAGCCAGCAGCACTGTTGTGTGGTGTGGTGATGGCGAGCCAGGTACTACTTATGCAGGAACCGTCTCCCTGGCAGGAATGTTCAGTCACCTCCATTAGTGATGCTAACATGTATTTGCACGACTTCCATATGCTTGGTACATTATTCTAGCTCTGCTTCTCATTTTACTTTCTACCAATTGTTCTTACCCTTTTGGGGTAATGTCCTTACTCCTTTGGGAACTCAACAAAAGGCACGGCACATTTCCCTGGGATAAAGTGCCCATAAACACCTACACTCAAAATTGGGCATGTCATTTTTTTACTGCAGTAGAATATGCTGCCTATAAAGCAATCTCTTCAGTGTCACAAAGTTGAAAAGAGTCATTTCCCGGTTGTAGAATGTGAAACACAATTGCATACACAAGAAGCAATCTGTCTGTAAAGGAAAAGTCACAATGCCATGCTGTGTTTGTGCAATTGGTTTTGAATTTTCATTTACATAAATAACCATGGCTAAAAGTCTTACTCCTCAAGGAAATCGGCTTCACAGTGAGAGACTCACTTTACTTTGTTCCTTTTTAGGTGAAGTTCGGTGCCACAAGCTTGGGTTCCTAGAAAGTAAGCTGAGATGATTGGCACACAGTAAGTTCATTAGGAGATACTATTGGGGTAAACACTATGGAAGAGTAGGGAAGAAAATAAGATTGGATAGGAAAGAGTAACCACAAGGCAGCATCCAAGAAGACCTCTCCATTCTAGAGGAAAAGCTTTAAAGAGTTATCATGTGTTGAAGTAGACTCTAGGCCATCATGAGTCCATATTAGCCAGTCACTGGATGCAGGTTGCCAGAAGAAGGGTGTGCTCTTGGGTGAGGCTGGGCTTCTTCAACCAAGACATTCACAGAAAAAAACAGAGAGGAAGAGCAGATCCCAAATGCTCTCCCAGAAGCTGGGTTTTTTGTTCCTGAAGAGGGTCTGGGTATCACACAACAGTGTCCACTGCAGGAGGCTTCATCAATAAACACTACAATTTTCAAAGACTTTTTGAATTGAATTCCTGTCATTTTCTGTGTGTGAAAGTCTACAACACCATCTTCTACGAGGTGTAAAATCTTTCTGATTGTGGCTGCAGAGAGAATGGCTGAAGAGCTTCATCACTCTTGCTTCTTGTTCTGATTTTATCTGCTCTAAAAGTTGCCCATAAAAGAGCCCCTGCAATTCCTATTTCTTTTTTGGGACATGGGCCAAAATAGTTTCTTAAACATGTTTTGAAGGGTTCCTTAAGGTCTTTTAGTCAAAATCTTTCACCCGCAATGTGCATCTTCGGTTGTCCATAAAGGAAGCAAAGTCATTGTTGTGGGACAATGGTCTTGTACCCTGTCACTTGTATTGTTTTAATACAACACTGATTGGCCAGTAGCCAAGCAGGAAGTATAGGTGGAGCAACCAGGCAGAAAGTAGAGGCGGGGTGACCAGAACAGAAGAATTCCGGGAAGAGGAAAGACTTAGTCTGAAGTTGTTACCCAGATGCAGAGAAAGCAAGATGAGAATGCATTGCTGATAAAAGGAACCAAGCCACATGACTAACACAGACAAGAATTATGGGCTAATGTAGTATATAAGAATTAATAAGAAGCCTGAGATAATAGGCCAACCAGTTTATGATTAATGTAGACTTCTGTGTGTTTCTTTGAGAATGAATGGCTGCGGGACTTGGTGTGACAGACACCTGTGTCATCAAGTCATGCTGTGGATCACCTAGTTAGACGGTCTGGAGTGACTTTTCTGTTCGTTCAGAAAGTGAAATGTCATGTTTAGTTGCAAGGTAAATGGCCTAAAGCCTTGTTCTGCTGAAAACCTGGGAACTTCCTTCTCAATCAGAGAAAACTCAAATTATGGTTTTAATTATTCCAATGTACTTCTGAAAAAGATATTAAAGGCAACTTAAATCTGTGGTTCCGATCAAATAAATCAAAATAATCACTTTGCATGTCTGTCACTCAGAAGACAAGATCCAGGATTGTAGAAACTCTATGCATAGAACAGAAGTCCCTTTCTATGACCAAATCCTTGTCCAGCTGGAATTCTTCTGGGCTAGCATCAGCAGCATATACAGAACGGAGCTGAGGCAGGCATGTCCTGAGGGACTTTAGTGCTTTTCCCCAGGAGAAATCTCAAGGAAACTGGAAGTGGACCAGTTAAAACATTTGATGTTGTAGAGCCTTACAAGCCAGGATGGACCCTTTGAAGCGTGGGAGTGTACTATAAGGATCAAAGTAACCACTGTATGGACGAAACAAAACAACTTAACTGGAGGGTGGCAAGGGTGGGATTTGGGAGACCAACTTGGGAGTGTAGCAGTCCATCGCTGTATATATGTGAATGCTTGTACCATGTGCTTCTGTCCACTGTGAGCTAGGACGTTACAGGTGACAGCAGAGTGACAATCAGTGCTATGCTGATGAGACCCAGTAGACATGTCTATGCAATGAGCTGACATTATCACAGTGATCACTGAACACTCATTGCACTGTAAAGAAAAAAGTTTCAGTTTTGAGAACCTCACTTCTTTTTTAAATAAAGGCTATCAACATGATATATTGCCTCAATTTTGCATCAGCTCCCGGGAACCGATAAAGGAGGTAAAGCTGAAACCACATTGGCCATCAGCTGAAAATTATGAAATCTGGAAGCTAATTACCCATTATACTATTCTATTTTCATCTGCTCTAAATTTTTCTGTAAAATTTTATTTTTGCATCAGAAGTGAACACATTACTATTATTATACTATATAATATTATACTATATAATATTATACTATATAGGGTTGTTTGAAATGTATAATTTTCTAGATGTCTAATTATTCTTGTATTTAAAATGCAAGCTCTATTTGATATAGCTGATAAGTAAATAATAGTATAAAAAGCTAATCTGAGCCATAAAGTATATTAAGATTTTTTTAAAAAAATGGGATGTCTAGAACACAAGGACCTCTGACAGCAATTCTCTTGACTATTTTTCAAGTATAGTAATTCTAATCCTCAGCACGATAGCTTTTAAAAGAGCTAAAGATCTATTCCCATTAAAGGCTGCTGGATATAGTATCCCAAATGTACTTAATAAATTGTATCTTCTTTAAAAACAAAAAAAAAGGTGATGGGCTGGAAAATGTTTAGCTTAAACATGCATAATTGATAGGTTCCCTAGTGCAAATAAGTGTCTGATAAATAATTAAATGTAATCTCATTATAAGAGTTTTCATAATGGGATAATTTAATTAAATGGAAGCCGAAAGGGTTTCTGAGGGTTTGAAGATGTCACTGGTGCTATATTTGGCTAATGGTCTGGGGATACTGAGTGAAGAAAGCAGTTCACATGGGTGCATGCATTATTTAATGAATCCCTTTGAGATGGAAGAAAGGGCAGATCAATGATAACTTGTCATTTTATCATTGCTTACCAAGCACATTTAAACAACCTAAGATGTGTTAAAGGCAGACATCATGCAAAAACATTTTTCAAAAAGATGGTATATCCATATTATGACACTAGAGGCTTTTATTTTTAATTAATATGTGCATTTCCCCATGTATCACTATTTCCATGTCTCAAATCTACTACTAAAATAAAAATAAGTTTTTTTAAAAAAATCCTCATAAATAAGCTGCAGCAGAGTCAGGTTGGATCTGGCTCTAAGTGAAAGTAATAATGGATACAGCATGTATATCTGATACTAAAAAATTGATAGCTGAGTCATGAGGGACCCATTAAGAAGCTCTCTGAGTGGGGAGAGTCCTGTGCTTCAAGTCTCCAGGAGCACTTAGCTGGGCTCAAATAGTAAAACTGTCTTCTAAATAGTTATCTCAGTTACAGGTGACCAGTTATGAGCGAGCAGGAATGGTGAAAGCCATTGTTCGTCTACCAGACATTATTTTTAGTAGCATGATTTTGTAAGCGTCAAAAGTGCAAACACCACAAAATTTGAGCACGCTTATCTCCCTTATATGGCGAATAGCCACTTGAAGAACAGGCTTGCCCTTGACTTTTTAGTTAAATGTAATGTAACTTTTCCTAGTGCCGCCTTGTCCGAATTTGCAATTGAATGGCAGAGAATGAAGGCCTGGGCTTGAGTGCTGGGTCTGCTTCTAGGGTAACTAGTCTCCCTTGAAACCTGAGTCACTGGGTTCTCTAAAGCCTGGGGAAGGAGGTGCCTTGTTCACAGGGAGACTGCCTGTGTTCACCAAAGGCAAGGAGATGGAGGAGAAGAGGAGGGCTCCCTTCACCGGCAGAGTGATCCATCAGCTCCTTCCTGGTGCTGTTAGGGAGAATCCTGTCAAAAACTTGATGGCTGCTTCGCGTGGAGAAGAATTTGTCAGGAAAGGACAGATGGCCACACATTTACCCTGCCACTTCCTTTCGCAGTGAAGAAACTAACATCTCAGGAAGGTGACTCAAGACCCTCCCACTGTTTTATTGGCAGAATAAATCCCACATCCGGGCTCTAACAGCGTAGGGATTTTTCTACTATACCAAAGGAAATGGCTTATGATGATGTGATTGTCAATGTTTCTCAAAACATGTGTTTATTACTGAATGTTCAAGTGTGTGTGTGTGTGTGTGTGTGTGTGTGTGTGTGTGTGTGTGTGTGTGTGTGTGTTGGGAGGAGACAATCCCGATGGCTCCTAAAAGTCGTGGACATAAACGATGCTGCACTTTGAACAGGTGCTGGATGGAGGTAGCAGTCGCCATAGACAACACAAACACATGGAATAAACTGCTTTGTCCTTTGCACCCGGTTGCCTCCACGCTTCCCCCTTCTCTCTAACCTTCAATTAAGACATATGGGATGTCAAACCTGAGCTAATGTGCTCTCTCCAGCTGCAGCCCTGCACCTGTGAAGGGAACAAAGGGTGGTGTTATCCCTGTGGAAGGGAGGGGGCCTGTGGACAAGGGGCAGGGGCAGGGGCAGTCGCAAGAATTGAAAATAATTGGCATCTCCTTTCAAAGCATTTTGGGTAGAATTGAGAAAGGTAACTTCCTAAAGCTAGCAACTTTTTTAAGTGTTGCATTTTCTGTAGTGGTCTGACACCTTTCAATTAATAAAAAAACTCAATGTATAGTTTCACTGGATGTGAACCCTTGTACCTGGAAACTTCTTACACAATAATCTTTGCTGGGTGACTTTGGGGAGGGTGAAGTCTCTTGATTTGATGGGGAGCCCCTCAACTATTTTACAGATGTCAAAAGATAATCTGGTGAGGGTTTCTGGGGTTTCTGGGTAAGGCCGACAGTAGGCAGGACAGGTTTTCTAATCCATTCTCCTGGAGGGAGGCACTTAGGATTTTTTTCCTTTGGGGCTGCTCTCTTCTAAGAACCTAAGCTGCTCACTGGTATCTGGGAAGCAGAAGGGCTCTGTGCAGGTTTCCTTAGGCATAGGGAGCAGGTCAGCCACAGCCAACTGATTCCTGGTCTGCTCATGTTAGTTTGTGTGTGTGTGTGTGTGTGTGTGTGTGTGTGTGTGTGTGTGTGCATGCGTGTGTGGGTGTGTCGGAGGTCCTCTGTGCATTCCAACAGCAGGGAGCTTCTCTGTGGATGCTGAGATCCTAGGAACAACAGTATTCAAGACATGTATGCTGATTCTCATGGCTCACAGCAGACTCTCACGAAAGAGTCTTGAAGAAATTCATCCAAATCACAAAAACACAGGGCAAAGTCAGAACGCAAGTCCTCTCTCATTTTTCATACATGAAGTATGTGTTTTCTCCCTCACTATAGGATGCGATAAGCATCCACTTTCAGAAAGACACAGTGCTTCGCTTTTGTGTTGTCGTGCCTGCATGTATAGCATCTTTGCTGTCGTTGCAAAAGTTAGAAGATACTTAACAGGACAAAAATGGGTTGGCAAAAAAAAATAGCTTTAAATGTGTGTTTAAACAATGCGATGACAAGCTACTTAAAACTATCTGGAATATTTTTCTTAACAACAGCATTGCAAACCTTACAACACTCTTGTTTGAACGTCTCTGCCTTACAGTGTGACCTCAATGATTTTTAAAATGCTTTTGTGTTTTCTCGTCCATTACATACTAATGAAGTATTATTTGCTTTTATTCTTTAAATCTACAAGAAAAATCCATAGTTAAATGGATTTTATTCCCTCAGGGCACTCAAATAATAGTAATAATTTTCAATCAGTGTCTAATATTCCTCTGCTTTTCTGGTTTAGTCACCCTCATTTTCTTCACATTGCGATTGCATCTTTGCATACAGGATTAGTGATCCATGACAAATGGGGGGAGGAGAGAGCAAGTGCCTCCTTGGTGACTTCATTTCATGTGCTTCAAATATACAATCCTACTATTTGAAATTGTCTGGTGGAATACCCTTGACATCGTCCCTGCTCATGCTCACATGGTCTCTGTTTCATAAGATAGTTATTAGGAAATGGAGAAGACATGATTCAAAGGCATGCTCTCCCAAATATCACTATACTGTAAGAATTTCTCATAAAATGAATAAGCAAGGCCTAAAAGCAATTGAGCAGATACAGTCTTGGATAGTGGAATGACTCTCTAGCTAGTCCAGTTTTCTGTATGTTCTCTGTCTTTTGCAATGCTTCTATTTCCTTCGTAACCTTAAATTAATATTTAGCAACACTTTAAATGATAGAAAAAGCTCCTTACAGAAGAATAAATTTATTACTTCCTTAAATATAAAACAAAATATTGGATGAAATTATTTATGAGACATCCTTCACCTCCTGCAGGTCCTCTCAGAGCTACACTACCATCTTGTCCAGGAGTCTGGAGTTCTCAGTGGTAGACTCTTTCTGTAGAACTCTATTTCTTAAGCTATGATATAATGAAGCTGATTTCCTCTAACTGATAGATCCACAAATATCCATGGTTTTTAGCCAATATGCTCACTCCTGGGGCATATGTACGTACTCACAATTCAAAGTGTAATACTTCAGATGGTGATGATGATCTATGAAGTAAATAAGTTACAAGATGCTTGCTGGTGCTAAGATTAAAATTCTCATATTGTCCTTGAAATGGCCCCAAACACTTTAGAGCAGTCTTGCAGTTTTACAAGCATAAACATATAGCACATGCAATACATTTCTATGAAGATTCAAGACTCTTAATAAAAATGTCAAAATGTGCTAGAGACAAAACCATTTTGATTGGGAATGATGACATCAGTGAGATGGCAAATCTGGCAGATGTCACCTTACCCGTGCACCCTCAGGAGTATGCTGCAGTCTCTACATTCGTCTCCACTCAGCGGGATCGATGATTGTTCCCCTTGAACTTCCTGCCTGCTAAGGCTTTTCTTTTGAATTTGGGTAGACAAGCAATCTTTTGTGATATTCTGGGTCTCTTCTTAGCCTGGCCTGCTGGCTGGTTTCCTGTGGTCCTGACAGGGTCAAGCACCTTCCTACACTCTACAGCAAAAGAAGTGATGCTAGGCTTCCAGTAGACATTGTCACCAAAATCCTAATGAGAGCCCAGAAAAATCCAGAAAGTAAATTGCAATTTATAAAGGTAATGTATACTGAAGATTTTTTGAAACTAAAAGCATAACTTTTTTTGGCAAAGCCTATGAAAGTTTTACATTGGTACGTATACATGTTTGTGTGTGTGTGTGTGTGTGTGTGTGTGTGTGTGTGTGTGTGTACCTGTAGTAAGGAGGCCACTTGTTTGTTTCCCGGCTGCTCAAACTTCCGAAATAACCACATAGAAACTGTATTAATTAAATCACTACTTGACCCATTAACTCTAGCTTCTTATTGGCTAACTCTTACATGACTGTCTATGACTATCTGTACTTTGTCTCTTAAAATACTTTGTTTTATATTTTTCTAAACCATTTACTTCTTTTATGACTCTCTATATTCTTTATCTTCTTTCTCCCAAGCCTATGTACATTTATCCAACACTGTGACCCAGTTAGAGGTCTTTTCTATGTGTATTTGTCTTTATTGGGTATCTGTAATTCTTTTTTTGTCCAGGAGCATTTCTTAAGATGCTAAGTGCTTCTTAAGAACCTAAGCTGCAAGCCAGGTGGTGGTGGCGCATGCCTTTAATCCCAGCACTTGGGAGGCAGAGGCAGGCGGATCTCTGTGAGTTCGAGACCAGCCTGGTCTACAAGAGCTAACTCCAGGGCAGGCTCTAAAGCTGCAGAGAAACCCTGTCTCGGAAAACCAAAAAAAAAAAAGAACCTAAACTGTGACATTACTAGGGGAAATATGTCCTTTCCTGCTTGCTCAGCCCAGTCCAAAATCGAGGAAGTCCATTCACCACCTCTGAAACCATGCATATGCCCCAGTTCCAGGTATACAGAGGGTCTATGTCATGCCATCAAACAGGCTGCAGCATTCTGCTCACAAAACCCATTTAAATGATCCATAGCTGGACCTCGTCAGAATTCACACTGGCAGCGTGGCCCAGGAATCTACAGTTTCAGAACAGCATGGCTTCTTTTTCTTTTTTGCTACTGCTAAATCAGGAAAACCTCTCTTAAAGGGGCCATGCCTCTGCTTGCTTATAGCAAACAGAGCTTACCCAAGAAAATGCCATTACCAAACCATGCTTAACTCTGTTCTTTTGTGTCTAGGATTCCTTTTTAAGCTTAAGTTTTATGTAGATTTATTCCACCATGTTGGAGTACCAGTTTGTAGAAAGGAGGCTACTTGTTTGTTTCTGGGCTGCTCAGACTCCCGAAATAACCACACAGAAACTGTATTAATTAAATATTACTTGGCCCATTAGCTCTAGCTTCTTATTGGCTAACTATTATATATTAATTTAACCCATATCCATTAATTTGTGTGTCGCCACATGGCATCGACTTACCAGCAAAGTTTCAGCATGTCTGTCTCCGGCAGTGATTCCATGGCTTCTCCCTGACTCTGCCTTCCTTCTTCCCAGCATTCAGTTTAGTTTTCCCTGCCTACCTAAGTTTTACCTTGCTATAGGTCCAAAGCAGTATCTCTATTAACCAATGGTATTCACAGCATACGGAGGGGAATCTCACAACATGTATCTGTACATGTGCCATGGGAAACATGTATAGGTCAAAGGCCAAACTAAGTGTTGGCCTTTGCCTGGCACCTTGTAGGAGATAGGGTCACTTGTTTGTCATTGTGAATTCCAGGAGATCTGGGTGTAAGTTTCCAGAGGTGCATCTTTCTGTCTTCTTTCTGTCTTCCATCTTACTGTAGAAACACTAGGGTTACAGATGTGTGCTACTGTGTCCAGCCTTACATGGGTTCTTGGGACCTGATTTCAGGTCTAATTTGACATCCTTTACCCACGCAGGTTTCGTTCCAGCCAGCACATTAGTTTTAAACTATTCTATGTTCTAAAACATAATAAGACATCCTTCCTTCAAGGCATCCACTACAGAGAAAGTATACCTGTGTATGATCAAGAAGGCAGGCATCTCATTCATCTCCAGAATGAAACACCAACACATATCAGGATCCTGTGCAGATTTAGATATTCCTGGGTCATGCAAAAGTAGTATCTTCTTTAAGAAATGAATATGCCACCAAACCCTTAATGTATTCCCTCATGCCTTGTGTGTGTGTGTGTGTGTGTGTGTGTGTGTGTGTGCGTGTGTTTGTTGGAATCACTAGACAACATTCTTACCATAAGCAAGCATGCTTTCTAGAATAGACTAAAAGTGCAATAATATCCCAGAGATCTCTGGCTAGACCTGCAGGGCAAGGATGGACTGCCAAAAGGCAAAAAAGAATCCAAGGGCAAAATCCTGAGAAAAATTTAGCTCTAGGCTGTCTAGATGTCAGGAAAGTTAAGAAGGTTGTCATGAAAGTCACATAGACCTCATGTGGCTGAATTTGATACGATATAGTTTTTTTCCTCATTTTGCTAGGATGTTTGGGTTATAGAAGTAATATCAAGAAAGGGAGTATGCCGTCATCTGTTCCAGTTGACATGCTGTAATGCTGAATAATAGGAGTATGCATTTATAAGCTAATCAAAACTTTAGTATGGACTAAACTGATTGTTGTGGTTAATTTCCTTGTTTAACCACAGAATGGAAAACAGGGCTCTTAATAATGTGATTTTATAATTCTAAGAGAACCTTTAGTTGCAATTTTGGATCCACTCATGGAGATGTTAACAAGCAAAATGAAATTAACATTTACATGAGAAATACTCTTGAACTGTAGCTTCACCAGGGAAAGGCCACGTGATAGCAGGACATTGGATGTAGGACAGCAGGTTCTCAACCTGTGAGTCATGACCCCTTTGGGAGTCAAACAACCTTTTCATATGGGTTGCCTAAGACCACTGAAAAACACAGATGTTTACATTACAATTCATAACAGTCGCAAAATTACAGTAGTAAGGCAGCAACAAAAAATAATTTTATGGTTGGGGGTCACCACAAGATGAAGAACTATATTAAAGGGTCCCAGGATTAGGAAGGAATTAAAGGGTCGCAGCATTAGGAAGGTTGAGAACCACTGATGTAGGAGATATATTTAATTTGCAGGACTCATCAAGTACAGAAGTACTGCAATCTGGAAGGGAGAAGAGGTCAGGAGCCGGAAAGCAGAACACAGGGACCACAGGAGTATACTCCCTCTCTAATTTTCTACCCAATAGAGGGTTATGCTTGGGGAACATTAATCTTGGTCTTGGGGAAAGTGCAACTGACACCTTGTTTGCATATCCTTTACATGTCCTCTCCGTGGTATGTAAAACCAGTTCTGCAGAATAAAGATCTGGTTTACTCAAAATCAAGTGACTTCTGCAACATCAAGGATCAAAGCCACAGAATTTTGTTTCAGACATCAGCCACATCACTTCCTCCAGCCAAGCCCCGTTAGTGTGCAGTGACTGGGCTCCTAGTTGTTTGGCATTGTCTTTCTAAAACAGTTGTTTTTAAGAAAATTGCATCATTTGTACGACTGGAAATTTTGTCCTGGTTAAAACACAGAATTTATGCATTTAATTTGAAGAGGAGAGGAATAAAAAAGAACTTAAAAAGTGAAAGGGGTTGGGATTCAGAATCAAATGCATAGTCATGAGCAAAGATGTACTTGACTCGGAAAGTACAATTACATGCATGCACAAGTCACGTGGGAGATACAGGTAGCCTGTATTAGGGTCTGAGATTGCTTTGGACTGAGACATCGCCTTGCCTGTTGTTCCTTCAGTATTACTAACCTCCGTTTACAAGGGGTTTGTTCTCCCAAGCATTGCAGTCTTTCCCTTCTTCCGGCTGTTGGACTTGACCTGGCAGTTGCTTCAGATCAGAGTTTATGCGAGGCAGATCTTACTTAAACCCCAGCACCTCCTGGGCTCTTTCTGTCCCTCCTGCGCTGTTTGGCTAGCAAGTTTCTTCTCCCCCGCTGTTTAATGACCTGGTTGTAGTTTTGTTTTATGGGTTTTCTTCTTAGATAATCAAGATTAGAAACAAGAGAGAACAAACTTCCGAGGCGCTGTGCCAAAACACACACAGAAACAGAGAGACCCGAAACAGTTAAGACAAGGATTTTCTGAGCTCTGTTTGCCCCACTGCTGCCTAGAAGGCGACTAGCTCGACCCCGCACCCCAGCCCCATATGGGCTAAGACCGCTTCAAGCTTTAGGCCGGGTGAAGTTACGGACTGAAAGATTTACAGTGTCCGTACACAGGATGCTGGTACAGTTCAACATGTATGTTGAAAACCTAAAGATAGGGTGAATTGGTACCTCCCCCAAAGTTTTTTAAAACTAGACCACTAACATAATTTATCCCTTCAGGGAAAGCGTCTCATGGGAGAGTCGTCCTTGACGCTTGATCATGCTTGCATTGAAGGAATCAGCTGAAATAGGAAGGGAAGCTTTGGGTGCGCAGGAGAAAGGGTGACAGATGCATGGGCTGAAATGGCTTTCCCAGAAAGAGTTTTGTTTAGTTCTGGCTTGTTGTTTTGTTTGTTTAAATGAAGGGGAAAAGTACAGACACATGCTTTGAGGGGTTGCTGGGCAGGAACAAGTGTTAAAAATGTATTTAGTATAACATCAGTTACTGTGGGCAGAGAAACCAGTGTTGTCTTATGGCAATGAGGGATTTAAAAGAAAAATTAGAATGAAAAGCAGAATAAGATTTATGTCATTGTCACAAACCTGAATCCATCTCAAGAATTTAAAATGTACACAATTTTTATTGTGCAGGAAAAAAAATGTAATGCAAACTGCATGAATAGGCTCAATCTTCCAGGCATTGGCCTTTTACCGTCCAAACACAGTCAAAGCTGGGAGGCAAACTCAGCAGAGAACATGAGCCCCGCAAGCATCCCTCCACGCAGATCCCACTGCAACCGAGTCCGCCCCACCAACGCGGCTATTTCCCTCCATCGGAACAAGGAGGGCTGTTAAACTTAAGAAAGAACATCTGTTTCTCATTGGAGGCGCATTCAAGTGTTCATTAAAGTGTCCTGGCCGCCCTTTCCTTGTTCTGTTTCACGATGGCCTGCCTGCCTTTCTAATAGTCCTGCAAGTTCAGCCCTAACTTAGAAAACCAAGGTCGCTATGGCATTTCCTTTGAAAAACGCCGGGAGAAGCAGGGGAGAAAGCTGAAAGCTTGAAGTGCAGTCACATTTTTATCACCGTTCACCTTTTCTGTGCTTCCTAGGGGTGTTTATTTTCTTCAATTATTCAATAGGCCTTCACTGAACTTGAAGACCCAGGGGCCTCTGCTCCTGTCTCTCTGGAGGCCCGGGGAAGGCAGAGCTTGAAAGCGATTGGTAGCATTAACTTCTTTGATGGACGTCTTCAGTCACCTTTTGTAGAAGAAGGCAGCTCAACACAGTTCATAAGCAATGGCTCAGACTGCTTTCTTTTGCCAAATTCATTTGAATTTATAATTCATCCAGAATGTCAAAGCCATCATTTTTTTTTTGAAAGATCCCTTTGTTTTCCTGAGAGCATTAGGCCACTAAAATTAACAAGTGAGCTTGGACACTGACTTCCTCGTGGAAAGGGAAGTAGTTTAGTGTACTTTATTGGGCAGGTTTGATTGATTTTAACCAATAAACTGCATCTAAACATAACCCATTTATTTTACTTTAATAAGTGATTTTAAGAATGTCTAGTTGCCTGAGCATGCAATGAAGTCAGGGGAAAAGCATGTTTAAAGAACACTGCTAAATGCCTCTCCAGCGTAAACACCTTTGTTCCTCTCCAACGTAAACAAACACCTTTGGAATTTTGACAATTTGGGTAGAATTGTTAGAGCACCTAAATTACAGAGAACCCATTAATAAGAGCATTGCAGACTTGTGGGACCGAGAAGACCCAATTCAGACCTTTGCCTGGATCCCTTGATATGTCAAATTGCTCAGAATTGTGTAGATGGAGAGAGTCTGGCACATAGTAGGCTCCCAGTAATGCTAGGTCCTCAAAACCTGAGCGCCTTGACTAGACAGACGGAGCTGATGTGTTAAGAATCCTAAGAGCTACTTATTAATCTTATTAGAAAAGATAAAATTCAGTCTCTTCTCAGAAGTTCACTAACACCTCATAATTTAAAACTTACTTTTTAAACTATTTTTAATTCTGTTTATGTGTGTGCATGTGAGTGAAAGGCCCAGGAAGACCAGGGACATCAGATCCCCTGGAGCTAGAGTGACAGGCAGTTGTGAGCCACCAGACATGGATTCTGAGATCCAAACTTAGGTTCTTTGGAGGAGCAGAATAAGTTCTTAGCCGATGAGCCATATCTCCAGACATGGTACCTTGCCTTCGATGAGTACCCCCTGCTAAGCCCTTTACATTAGCTATTTCATTTGATTTTTCCCTTGCAGCTGTCAGAGGAGTCATCACAAAGACAGGACAATCGTTATTGCTCCCGTGCCTGTTACGGTTGTAGGTAACTGTTGTTCAGAGGAGTGGTGTGCTGCCCAGAATCTCACACAAACCAGTCAGCAGCAGGGTTGGGAGCCTGAATTCACAACCTATAGTCCACACTCAAGTATACAGATTCTCTTGAGAACCCAGTAGTACAATGCAGTGAACTGGGTTAATGAATACCGGGGAGCCTGTGTTAAATTCTTGAGAAAGAGAGGCACTGAGAAGAGGAGGAAAGCCATGAATCAGTAATGTTTGGAACACTGCCCCAAGTCATCACTCTGATTTGGGCTAAGAACATCCAATTGTGTCATGCCTAGAAATAACTCATGGTAAATAACTGATTCCCTTAGGGGATCCTGGAGCCAGCCCATCTGGGACGATAGCCAAGATGTTGCTATCCCTGAAGCTAACCAGGTCTGGGGCTCCAAGGTTTCCTGAAACAGCCAGAAATAGAGAAGGCTAAGAATGGAGTTTGCATAGAGGACCAGCCAAACTGCCTGAGGGATGTGAAGTCAAATCAAACCCCAAAGGCCAAGTGGGGGAAGACAAGAGGCCACCAAAGTCAGAGTGAGAAGAAAATAGGAGGATAGACACAAACAAACAAGCAAAATCTTCCAGGGCAAGGGGCCATAGGAGAGGATGGGTTGTCTTCAGTATTTCAATAAAGTCTTTGTAGAGTGAAGATAGACACCCCAAACCCTCCAGGAGATGAGACAATTTTAGTTTAACTAAGATAGCTATGGACAACCTAGAATATTGTTTCTTAAATAGCCTCTCTCTCATACTGACTTGGTCACTAGAAATCTATTAATACCTCTGTTGAATATAGATTATATTCTCAGACCTCTGTTAAGTATGCAGTAGAGTTATGATAGACAATTATTATCCACATTTATGCTTCATTAGGGAGAGGACAGTGATTTCTCTGCCTGTGTCTCTCCAGAGTTTACAGTCCTACTTAAACTCTGCATTGAAAGTTGCTTTAGATGCCTTTGGACATATTATTCTTTACTTCTGTATAATACATAATGCAGATTAATGGAACTTTTGAATTTGGACATGACCGTCTTTTCTGCTGCAGGCAACACATAAGGCCACGGTCTAATTAGGCTTAAAGGTACTATTAGCAACAGCGAGCCAAGCGGTCCTCTTCAGCTCGCCCTCGCTTACACCCTCAGGTAAAGGAACCCTTCTGCAGCCCCAACTACTATGACTTCTAGAAGTAGGAAAGGTTCATGTCTTAAGGGTTTCTATTGCTGTTAAGAGCCACCATGACCACGGCAACTCTACAAAGGAAAATAATTAATTGAGGGGATGGCTTACAGTTTCAGAGGTTCAGTTCATTATCATCATGAAGGGGCATGGCAGTATGCAGGCATACATGGTGCTGGAAAAGGAGCTGAGAGTTTTGCATCTTTCAGGCAACAGGAGATGTACAAAGACACTGGGTGTGGCTTGGGCATATATGAGACCTCAATGCCCACACCCAGTGACACACATCCTCCAACAGGGTCATACCCACTCCAACAAAGCCACTCTTTTAGTGCCACTCCCTTAGGGGGCCATTTTCTTTCAACCCACTACAGTATATTCCATTTTCCTTAGAATGATCCATAGATCTCTGGTATCTAAAAAAACAATACCTTGCACACATCAAAAGACATCAGGAAAAATTTGAAAAGGAAAAAGAATATGAAAAGTTTGGGAAACTCTAGTTTCTCTTGCTTTCCTAGACTATTTCTGTTTTAGGAATTAATAAACACTGTAATGCACTCCAAAATCATACTTTAAGTGAAACAGAACCAGTTCTTACATTTGCGTGGTGAGAGAAGCACTAAAGAGGCAGGGAACAAATGGTGACTAGTACAATAGGGAGCATGGGGATCTGCTGAAACTAAGAGACTCATGGAGGGGATGTTGCGGAAGCTAAGAATCCCCAGGAAAACAGATGCTTGGGAGAAAGAACATTCTAGACTCCAGGAAGAGGAAAGACAAAGGTCTTAAGTGAGAGAGTGATAGGGGAAACAGAACAGCAAGCTTGGCTCCATCACTGATGGGAAAGGGGTAGTGGCAAGGGCCAGACCACTTAGTCTTGAAGGTATCCACTGTCCCACTGTCAGAATTCATAGAGGGTTCTGAACAGGAGAGGAACGAGAGCTGTCCTGTACTTTAGAGGAATATTTCTGGCTACACAAACTACACAAAAGCGGGTGGAACAGAAAGTGAAGAGGCCATTTCAATAGCCTAGTTTGGGGGCCGGAGTCTCAGTCATGGAGTACTGAGTTGTGGTCAGTTTCTAATTTCTTTATAGGCAGAGCCAACCAACTTTGTGAATAAGTTTGATATGGAATATAATAGAGAAAGCAGAATCAAACAGCAGATATGAGGTATATTTTTCCTAATAATCTGGATTAAGGCATGACCATTAAACATTAAACTATCACACAGGTATCAATCAATCTTCAGTAAGGTTAATAGCTTCCTAAATATTTAATTATAAATTAAATATTTGGGAAATATGCTTTATTGTTTAGCACACAATTTCAAACATTTAGGCTTCTTTCACAAATATAATGAAATCACTATAAATAAGAAAGTATGTTTCAATGAAGCTGTCTCTCGAAGACATCCCTTGCATAAGATCTCTGGTAAGAAGCCTGAAGCAGAGGCAAAATTTTCACACAAGTATATAAAGTAGGTCAGTAGTTCAAGTTTGAAAACCTATTTGCTTCGGTGGTGCGGGAGAATTGTCTGTAACCTGTCAATCATGTTTTAAATAAAATACTGATTGGCCAGGCAGAAAATATAGGCAGGAAAACCAGACAGGAAGTAGAAATGATGTAATGAGAACAGGAGAATTCTGGGAAGGAGGAAGTTGATTCTTCCCACTCCTGCCCAGATCACCGATGCAGCAGGATGTGATCTGCAACCACTGAAAAAGGTACTGAGCCACATGGCTAACATAGATCAGAAAAATGGGTTAATCAAGATGTGAAGGTTAGCCAGTGAGAGGCTAGAGCTAATGGGCCAATCAGCTATACAACTTTAGAGACCTATGTGTGATTTTCTTTGGGGCTAAACAGTTGTGGGGTACTGGGCAGGACAGAAACCCAAACAAGCAGGCCTGGCCCCATCATGTTACACTTCGGGTCTCCTATTGGAAAAATAAAACAGAACAGAATTCTTATCAAAAGAAAATCCAGGGTTACGCAAAAGGTAAACAGTAGCAGAGGAAATGAGGTTCTTCAGACTTGTGGCTGGAAGGTCTTCCTGCAAATGTTATACATCTTACCTGGGAATGTGCTTGACTTCTATCTAATAGCACAGATAAATGTGAACTAATGTTACAATGGAGATAAATTAACTGAAGTGGTCATAGGACATTGGGAAAAAACCCTGGTGATTCAGAAAACTTTTACTAAACCTTATTAATCAAACAAAATATAAAATAGCAGAATGTATTCTTCACAAATATTAAGCATTCAACTAGAAATCTAAATATACTTCCTTACACTGTTACCAAGGTAACATTTGTTTTAGAATGTATATATACATATGCACATATGTCCTCACTTTTACATGAATATACACACAGATACATGTCCTTTCCAGAAAGTGCCAGGCAGCTGAAGACATGACAAGAGTATCTTTAAAATAGAGAGAGTTATTTCATTAATATGCTTTCCATCCACCCACCTTCTAGTCTTTGTTCTAGAGTATGAAATAGCTTTCTGTATCTTCCAGAGCCACAATGGTTATTCTCCAAAATCACTCTCCTTAAAAATTGCATTTATTTTTAAATTGTGTGTGCATGCATTTGCACACTCGTATGTGTATGTGTGTATGCTCATGTGAGAGTGTGTGTGTATGTGCGTGTGTGTGTGTGGTGTATGTACACTTTGTTGTACAGGTACACATGCATGGAGACTGGAGGTTAATCTTGGTTGTTCCCATCAATTTCTCTCCTATTCATTATCTGAGACAGGGTCTCTTCCTGAACCTGGAGCTCACCTATTGGCTGGGTTGGCTGCCAGGGAGCTACAGGTGTATATGCCTGTGTAGCTGCAGTGCTAGGAGTCAGAAGCATGATGCTGTGCCCAGCTTCTTCTTGGGCGCTGGGGATGCAAACCTGGATCCCCCTGCTTGCATATCAAGCACTTTATCAACTGATCCCCACTCACCTCAACCTTTAACTGATTCAATGTTTTCAGCTCATTAATATAATCTATAACCTCAGCTGCACTCTGGAAACTCTAAAGTCAGGGCTATACTTCTAACTGTACTATTGCTTGTTTTTTGGGGTGGTAGTATTTATTTCCTAAGGTTTTTTTGTCCATATGTTTAAAAGCAATGGTTCCATGTATCTTACACTGACCTTAAACTCTACAAGTAGCCAAGAATGATCCTGACTTTCTTATCCTCCTGCCTTAGCTAGAAGAACATGCATGTACCACCATGCCCCGTTTATGTGGGGCAGGAACTCAGGGATTAGCACATGCTGGGTAGAGAACTCTCAACTACCTGAGTTACATTCTCAGTCCTCCCTCCTGCTTTTAAATAGTTAATCTTTTTAGTGTTTAAATGAGGTGTGAGCTTTTTAAGGGCAAGGTACATATGGCTTATTCCTTGGTAGTTAATAAATAGCGATATCAGGTTACTGTACTTTATTGAATAAATAGGTTAACACATATTTGAATCATAAAAATATTCATTTTCTTCTCTTTTTACTATTAAATTATCTATTGAAATATAAACTAAATAAATGGGATCCCTAAATATTTGTCTTTGGGATAAATAAATGTGCGGCCAGGATCAGTCATATATTTAAAGATTCTGGGGAATGAAAACTATTAAAATAAAGCAGGGGAGGATTTCGAGGTTTTCTTTACCTAACCATGTTTATGCTCTTACCCATTCTTCTTAAATCTCGGGCACGCAGAGCTTCTTAGACATGGGACAATGCAGACCTTGCTTAGAGTTACCATGCGGAGGAGATGGGTTCACTTCTGCGGAGTTCTTCTCTACTAGCTGCCTGCCTTTCTTGCCAACTGCTAAGGCAATCTCCTGACCCGGGGTCTCTTCTTGGCAACATCCAGCCCACTTACAGCTTGCGTGGGTCCCTGCCCACAGAGTCCAGTGAAGGTGGAGTAGCTGATGCCAGTTTTTCATCTGCACTGATTTGTGAGGATCCATTACAGTTAAATTTGGGGCTGGGGGATGGCTCAGTGGTTAGTGTGTCTGCCTTGCAAATCCCAGGAAAGCAGAAACGGGAGCCCCACACATTGGTTTGTCTGACCTCATTTGGATTTGACTGAGAGATTCTTCTTCAGTAATGGAACGTCCACAAAAGGAGATACCCAACATCAACCCAGGCCTCCTTATATGCTCACACATACACACTTGCACATAGCTTCAATACATGTGTACTCACATGCATGTAAACATGCACATACATATGTATATACACCTTATACCCAAACATGTGGAAAGATGAAAAGGTAAAGAAGTTAGATATGATAGATTTTACAGCATTTAAGCAAATATACTTATTTCTCTTATATCACCAAGGGGTGGGTTCTTCAAGTGCTTTGGCATATATAATTATACTGATATTTAGTGATACACTTTTAATTGTACTGCAATAAGCCTATGCAGTTTTGGAATCATGAAGAGGACAATGGAAGTGCCTAAGTACTCCAAAGTTGTAATACTACAGCTTGATCATCGTAAATGACATCACATAATGTATGTTAATGTAGCTTAAAAACCATAAAATTCCATTAAAATTCAAGATCAGATGACACAGACCATCCACTGCAAGATTTACATTTCATTTATGTCTATTTACTATAAGTAAAACTTTTAAAAAGATGTTTTAAATAACCCACCGTAAGGTACATACCCTAAGAGAGGGCCATCATTTACTTCCCTGATGTATATGGTACACTTAGACTAGGCCATCGCCCCTCCCCAATAGTACCATTTAGTACAAACAGAGAAATAATTTGTTTAGCCATATAATCAGGAGAGGCTGCACACAATAAAAGAAAGCATTCTGGTTTTTAAATGAATAAAAATTGATTGTGTCCCTATAAAATCTAAATTGGCAGCGTGTTAACTGCATCTCCCATAAACATCTGTAGCAGACTGTGCTTCTCTGCTGGGCTGTAATGCAATAGAGGACACTTAGGGACAAACGGCTTCCTCCAGATGAGCTCAGCGAGATCTCCTAAAAGCGCCTGATGAGATTGTCAAAATCGGATTAGGCAGAGCTGCTGATGACACTGAAAACACGGGGAAATCTTGAAACAAAATTATTTGGCACTTCTTTTCTCTTGATAAATCACATGCAAATTAGTGTTGATTGAAAAATGTTTGCCTTGAAGGCAAGTTCGTACTAATGAAGTAAGGTCATCCTTCCTCAAGCGGAGTACTTCTCGTTATGGGGACTCAAAAGTGAATTATGCTATTTTCTTTTCGTAAACTATTTCCATAAACAGTGTGAAGATACCAGAGACATCTATATTTTATTTTCAGTGTGTTGCTAGGTATTGTAATTGGAATATGCATGATTATATTTTGTTAATTCTTGGTAGGTGTGTAATTGTGTGTATATGTTCATATCTTTAGCTGTCTATATTAATTTTGTGTGTACACTGTGTTCACATATTGGAAAGTATTTTTTCTATGCTACAGGATTGCCATACCTTTTAGTCCATTAGTTTGAGCAAAATCTGTTCTTTCAGGCAAGACTTCTTATATTTGCAGATAATTTCATCCTTGGCACAATTAAAACTAAAAATTCAACCCTGGTGGTTCTAATAAATAGTTTTTAGTATTTATCCCTTCTACTAAACGGTCACATGGTATGTTAGAAAGATCAGCATTCAACGCCAGCTTTCCCGATGCCAACTTTAAAACCAGAACGGGCTTATGAAGGAGCAGATGTACAGCCAAGAGCCTGAGGATGCTCTTTGTCACTCTGCCTCACTCTCCAAATTACACACAGTAATGTGTAAACTTCAAAACTGCACGAGACCATGTAGAACCCTGAGGCCATCTATGGACACAGCAGGGATGGGACTTTCTCTTGTACTAACTTTTCACTGTGAAAATTACCAGTATTATTATTAGTTTTTAAAAGAAACAAAGTTAAAGTGAAACGAATTAAAATGGGAGACAGAACTGGGGTGTAGCTCAGCTACACAATGCTTACCTAGCTGGCATGTACCCCTAAAAGTGAATCAAATACCACAAAAAGGTAGTTACAGTCCAACACAATAAAAAGTGTCACAAACTAAGGTGATCAAAGCAAACAATTCTAATTTTCTAAAGGCTCAAAAAATTTCATCTGTGAATTAAAATTTTGTGAACATATAAATTAAACAAATTGTGCATGTATATGTGGGTACGTGTATGTGTGTATGTGTGTGCATGTATATGTGTGCATGTTTATGTGTGTGCATGTATATGTGTGCATATGAGTTTGTATTCACTCACGTGTGTGTGTGTGTGTGTTATAGTCCATAGGGTAAGGAGGATGAATTTCAATGAAAGTTTGCAAACAGTACCAAATGGTCTGAAGTAACTGATATTGAAATCTTTTGTTTGCACTTTCAAGAGTTTTGTATCAATTCTTAAAGTAATAACTGCTTAGAAGCATATAGTTTCCACGGATAAAACTAAGAGAGCAATTTGACATGCAGGATTAATGAATGATTATTTGAGGCTATTTAAATAAATTTAGATCAGGCAGCTAGTAAGATTCTGAGAGAAGAAAATCTCTTCAAACAGGTCCCAGAAACCACTGCAAATTGCTTTTGATGTTGCAGTGATAGCACAAAGTGCCCCACCCCCCATCCCAGGCCCATGGAATTCCAAATGCTAGATTAATTCCTCACTGGCTTGGCAGTCTTCCCCAAAACATAGATAAACAGAAATTTTTATTTATATATTACAAGAGTTTTTCGTTGTTATTCTAGTATGTTGAGTGGTCTTTAGATCACAGTCAAATAAATACATCCCATATAGAATCATAAGCAACTGACTTGATCACAATCAAAGATTTTTGGAAAATTCATGAATATATACAATGCATTTATGTATAACAAATAATCTGGGTCGGAATAAGTTCATACTTTTCGCACCTTGTATATAACACTGTGATCGATACTGAAGAACGCTATAGACACACCACCATTCTTATCCCCAAGGTTCACAGGATCTCATAGCTGAAATATTTAATAAGATGTAAATAAATAGTATAGGAAAGGAAATGCTGTCAGTCTTGATCAACACAGAAGGAATGGTAGACAGTGGTTTTATGAAAATGGGACAACTGTACTGATGCCTGGAATGTGGCCCATGTTACATGGGTGGTGGCAAAGGAGGCCCTTGAAATGGCTCCCGAGAGGCTGGCGAGAGCACAGCATATGCGGGAACGCAGCTAGGGGTGGTTCGGTCTCCATCTGGGGAGACAGATAACAGGGAACCAGATCGCCAGCGGCAGCTTACACAGCAGTGTCCCAAAAGGTGCATGAGAGGCTGAACCTGTTCAGTGAGCTTTGTAGGAATTCTTCATGAACCTGACTGATGAGGGCAGAGCTCAGGGCTGGTACCCAGGCAGAAGATCCTGAGAGAGAGATTAACTACAACAGGCAACGAGTCAAATTCAAATAGCCAGGTTACACTGAAGTTTCCAGGACCAAGCCAGTCAGGCACCAAAAGACAAGGCCAGAGAGGTGTCCTATCGAGTTGTTGAGTGAGTTCAGCAAGTGAAGCCTAGATTCCACAGAGCTCAGTCTAAGTAAGACTAACGCCCTCTCTCCATGCACAATGTGAGATGATACCAAAGCCGGGACGAGACCCAGACTTCAATCATCCAATCACAGATCTTGCCGGACATGACTGCCAAATCTCCACTCTATTGTAATCCACGGCTGACTCTGAGCCTGTCGGAATGCATGAGGAGGATGGAGATCGGGCTGATGCTTTAGATGCTGAAAGTTGTTGAAGGATGTGTAATTTACTGGAAACAGCAATCTATTCTCAGTTTAGAGAAGCCAGGCATCAGTTAAAATTCTGGTCAGCCGGATGATACCTGAAGAAACACCATGAATGTTGCTGAACGTATTTCCACTTGACTGGTATTCTAAAACCCATGGTTCGTAGAAACCTTGTGTTTTCCAACCAGCTCACGCAATGAGCACCCGTGGACTCCTCCAGACTCTCATGGATCTACTTAGGTAACCACTCATTCTGGCCTTAGTGGTTTGGAAGTAGAGTAAGCTTAAATGACCTGTGACAATTCACATACTAAAGATACTCAGTTTCTAGAACATTTTCTCAGTCATTCTAGCCATAGATCTTATAATTCATGATCAAGTACAGTCTCATTTACTCACCTAAGCTATCAGCATGAGTCTACGGGGCATACCTTTTCCACCCACCATATCCATCTAAAGCAAAACATCATTATGGTATAAGTCAGTTATTTTTGTTTCTGTAATAGAGTAGCAGAGACTAAACAGTGTCTAAAGAGTACAGGTTTATTTGGTTCAGAATTCTGCAGGTTGTGATTCAGCCTTTGTCCAGAACCTTCTTGATGCATTATAATACGGAAAGCCAAGAGGCAGAAGAAAGGTGACAGCTTAACTCTTCCCTTTAACAAGGAACCTAACGCCTCTAAATGGCCTTGTTTAATGAAGGCACACAGTACGAACTCTCATTAATGTCCCCGGAAATAAAGTGAGAGTATTACCTGGTACCCCAACACAGGCTTAAGAGCAAACTGCCTGTGCATGTACCATGTGCGGAACATTCCACCGAGAGACTTGCACAGACTGTGACAATCAAGTTCATGCTGGAATTCATTGAAACTACTACTAAGTCCAAAGGAATGGCAAAAAGGAAACCCAAGGTGTAGAGCCTGGATGACCTCAAGGTCATACCATTAGTTATAAATAAGAACCTTCGCCAGGTGTGAGTCTTATGTTTACGCAAAGAGAGAAAAGAATGAAGACGTAGACACTCTCGTCACCTACATCCAAGTCTCTTGTGTGGAAAGGCAGTCGCTATTGTTACCACAATCAGAGATGAAGTCCCCTCACAGAGTCAAAACTGAGACCCCAACGCGGCAGGTGGAAAGCTAGAAAAGTCCCACGGCAGCTTTCTCTCTCTCTTTCTCTTTTTTTCTCTCTCTCTCTCCCTCTCTTTCCCCCTCTCTCTCCCTCTCCCTCCCCCCTCTGTCTCCCTCTCCCTCCCTCTCTCCCTCCCTCCCTCTCTCCCTCCCTCCCTCCCTCTCTCTCTCTCTCTCTCTCTCTCTCTCTCTCTCTCTTTCTTTCTCTCTTTCTTTCTCACAAGACAGTATGGGATACACCCACAAATGAGAAAGACATTCCTGTTCAAATCCATCTCTCTCTTTGCTAACCGTAGGATAAAAATCAGTTTAAAATAGACATGTATTAAAAGTGGCATAAGGAAGCTCATGATTTAGTATAATAAATGATTAAAGCAATCACAGATAAAGAATGAAGTGAAAGCAAATTTTAAAATTGAAATAAAGCAGGCTACCGAATATATCAATGTCTCAATTTCCTTCTATTTAAACCACATTAATAAAGTAATTGCTGTGGAAGGTGCTCGCTTGGCCCACCCCATTGCTATATTAAACCATAGTGTCCAGTGAGGGGGTGCTTGATGGCAGAGCGTCTGGGGTGTAATTAGAGCTACATTAGGTCATGAGCGCAGGGTCTTCTGTCTGGGATGAATTTCCTTATAAAATGAGAAAGAAATGTGAGGATGATCTCCCTCCAATAGAACGTGTCTAGAAAAGGCGGGGAGATAACAATTGTGTCCAACCAGGGGGTGGCTGATTTTAGTTGCTGGCCACACGGGCACCTTGATCTTGGAATTCCTAGTTTCCAGTGCTATAAAAAAACTCATGTTTCTTTTTTTTTACATCTTCCTAACTGTGGCATTTTGCTATAGCAATCTGAACACGCTGAGACAAAAGTCCACCAACAAGCTCGTGTGAGTGAGAATGGAGCTCGTGTGAGCGAGGATGGAGCTCGTGTGAGCGAGGATGGAGGCACTGACAAGCTCGTGTGAGTGAGGAAAAAGCAACATGAGCTGGGAGAGTTATCAAGTATTTGCCTCTTAGCCAAAACAGTGCATGCAGTGCGGTAAGCCTTTGCATGGCACACTTCTGGACTCTGGGGTGATAGGCCTGCTCACAGCACACCAGGCTCCAGACTCTTCCAGAAGCTCTTTGGCAATGGTTTGAACCATTACTAAATGGGAGTCATGGGAAGTGATCTTTTTATTCTTTTTATTAAAGCATCTGAGTCCTAAGGCAAATTATTCCAAGAAAACAAGATGCCTAGATAAGAGGATTGTATTCTGTTTGCATATGCTCTCATGACTCATGCATGGACCTTCAAGTTCAACCAGAAAGTGAGCATACCTTAGCCTGTAGCTCAGAAGTCCAGAAGCTACAGTCAATTTCTTTGCTAGAGAATGATGGAAGGACAGGGGAGGCCATTTATTGGACAGCTATGTTCCTGACGAATGGCACTGCTTTTCCTGGCACGCGTCAAAAGTTCTGAACTGGCAGGTTCTCAGTTGTTTCCTGGAGCCTTAGTTTACTCACAGAGCCTTGGCAGGCTCATTGGAGTGTGTATGTATCAGCTCCACTTACAGATTTCATATTACATTACTGCATGAGTTCATGCACGATTGTGCATGTGTTTGTGTGTGTGAACGCAGATTTGTGTGCCTTGACACCCAAGGGGAGGTCAGACAACTTTGAGAGTCAGTTCTTGTCTCCCACCTAGTTTGAGGCAGGGTCACTTGCTTGTCCCTTTGTACACCAGGCTACCTGGTCCACGGGCTTCTGTGGATTCTCCTGCGTTGACTCATTTCTATAGACATAGTAGGAATACAGACATTTGCTAGCATGTCTGGCTTTGCGTGGTTTCTGGGGACACACCTCTGGTTTTCATATTGCACACTCAACACTTTATCCACCTCACACATGTGTTTGTGCACGGGGGAATGTGTGTTATGTTACATATGTACTTATTGGTACAGGTAGGAACCAGAGGTTGATGGCAGGTGTCTTTCCGTCTCTTTCCATCTTATTTTTGAGATGGAATCTCTCACTGAACCGGGAGCTTATTGTTTCGGCTAGGCTGGCTGGCCAAGTCCTCTGAATCTATTGATCTCTTCAAGTCTCCACGAGTTGTGCCCAGCAACAGGGTTCCAGATGTGCACTATTCCTCACGTTTGAATGACAGTCAAGCTCTGTACCACTGAGCCACTCCCTGGAGCTATAATAGACATCTTCACCTCTGCTCTGAGCCTTCCCATATGAAGTAAGTTTTCTGTATGAAGCAGATTTTTTAATCAGGTAAGTTAAAATTTTAGAGAACAGATGGCTCTAAAATACACATACTAATGAGCTTTTTATTGTCATTAAGAAGGATAGATAGACAGTAATTTGAGTCCGAAGACCCCTATAATCCAGACCCCTAAACAAATGCCGACTACACTGACTGAATGGGTGGGTGGCTTACTGCAGGCTCAGAAAGAACACACAGTGGTTCATCTGTTTTGCCCACCATATGTATATTCCGATGTCCTCCATATTACCTGATTTTGGTGACCAGTGAAAGTAAAACCAATCACTATCCTAGCCTACAACCAAGGCCCAACCAATATCCCTTTCTAACGTAGCCGAAGGGGTTTCCATATGGGATACATCAGCACAGGCATGGAGACAGATCTCCAGGATAAGCCTGAAACGTGAGTACAGCTGGGCACATGGTGTTCCAAAGAATGATCGCAGGTGGAGACTTGGAATCCAAATGCAAAGGAATAGTAGCTTCTCATGTGAGAGTTAATAGAGAGCCAGGTTATCAACTAGGAACATTTCCCAAGAACAGAACAGAAGATCATATATTCAGGGAGGCAAAGACAGTGAGAGAAAAATGTTTTAAGTGGACAGACTTTGGTGGTAACACATGCCATTAAAGATTTAGCCAGTAAAGACAGGTTAGTACTTGAGAATCGATTTCACACTTTTCAAGGCTGAATAATATGCCACTGTACATAAGTACCACGCTTTTCCTTGCCGATTCATTAGATTGTGAGTACTTGGCCTGATTCCTTTTCTTGGTTATTGTGAAGAGTAGTGCAACAATCACGCGAGTGTGGAGGTCTCTCTGGACATCTGACTTCATTTCGTACAGCAGATTGTATTGATATCCATCAATAACAAGAACATACTACACATTTTTAAAAAAATAAACCAAAAGCAATTTGAGAGGTTTTACTGCCAAGAAGAGACAAACACTTGTGGCGATAGTTCAAAGCACACGGATGTAAACGTTACATGATACATGTATTTCTCCAAGCATTACAAGGGGTGCTAGGGAGATGACTCAGTCTCTAAAGTGCTTGCCACGAAGATTGAGTTTGGGTCACTAGTACCCACATGAAGAGTTAGGCAATCTCACTGATGAGGAAGTGGGGACAGGGGAATTCCTAGAGCTCACTGGCTAGCTAGTCTCGTTGAATGGATAAGCTCCAGGTTAAGTGAGAGACCCTCTAAAGCTAAAAGATAGAGTCACACAGAAAGACACCCACAGTTGACCTCTAACCTCCAGTCCACACGCCCTCATGCACATTACATGCACATATGCACATCAACACATACACATGCACATACCTTGAACACATTCTAATTTTTAAATAAATAACATGGCATCCTTTTCATATGTGCAAGTTTTACATATTCATTAAAGCATCAATGTGAAGAGGCAAGGAGATGCCAATCAAGCTGATATGAAGTCAAAACCATTTGATTCCTAGGCGAGGGGAGCCCTAGCTCGAGGCTTAATATCTGTGTGCTTCTTGCTCAAAGCAGGCACCTGATACCATGCTCAATGGGCAGGGTTAGAAGAACAGAGCTAATTTTATGTCTGAGCCTTTATAAAGCGACTATGTCTTAATGATCAATGTTAAGTTCCACTAGTCTGGGCATCGACTAGATGTAGCATCACGGGAAACAGTGATATGAAAACTGACATCAGAAAAATATTCCTTAACATGGCCACTGCTGGCTTCCTCATGGAAAATATGTAACTTTTTAAGTGCAATTTTAAAATGCAATATTTTTTCCAAGAGCAGGAGATGCTAATTCAAACCATGTGTGAAACTGGGAAGAAATGGAACTCTAATTAAGCCTTATCAAAACTCCTTGAGGGCTGGAGAACTGGATCTGAGGTTAAGAGCACCCATTTGTTTCACAGAGGACCCATTTCAGCTATCTAACAACTGCCTGAAATTCCAGTTCCCTAGGGATTTGAGGCCTCTGGACACTGATGCACATAGACTCAGACACATACAAGTAAGTTAAAAACATATCTAAAATCTTTAAAAAATGAGTTTCACAAGATAACCAACCCAATGAGTCATCTTTATCATCTCCACTGGCAATCTTTAGTGTCTGTATGTCTTGAGCTTAGAATTCTGCTTCTGCAGTCTGACTGGATTCAGCAGCAGAAAACTCTACCCTCATTTTTTTTTTCAAAACTCCTATCCAGGCAACCTCTTCTACTAACCCCACTCTATTACATGATTTTTTCTTGGTGAAAAACAAACCAAACTTCGACTTTCACTACTCATTGGACAGAACCTGTGAATGGCTGCACCACGTGAAATGGAGACCTTTTATTAATAGGTAATTGGAGACCGACTAACCAATGATTCTATTCTAAAATCAGATAACTGAATAGCATACAAAACATATATTTAGCCTTGGTGTGCTGAAAACTGTCTTTGCCTCTTCTGACGCCTAATGAAAGACTGTAAGTATTGGATTTTTTTTTTTTTTTTGGATTTTTTAGACAGGGTTTCTCTGTGGCTTTGGAGCCTGTCCTAGAACTAGCTCTTGTAGACCAGGCTGGTCTTGAACTCACAGAGATCCGTCTGCCTCTGCCTCCCGAGTGCTGGGATTAAAGGCGTGTGCCACCACTTTGAGTCAGGGTTTCACTTTGTTGTGTAGCCCTGGTTGTCCTGAACCTCATTCTGTAGACCAGGCTGTCCCAAGCTTGCAGAGATCTGCCTGCCTCTGCCACCTGAGTGCTGGAATTAAAGGCATGCGCCACCATATCCCAGGGAATCTAATATTTTTTTAGGATTAACATTAGTAACTGTTAAGTTAGGCTCTTATTTTCCAGATGTGCATATTTCATTTACTTTGAGATTTACCCTCTCATCTTACAAATGCGCAAACACTGCTTCTCAGGGCTTCACCTTAGCACTCGACCCGTGAAATCAGATCACACCACACTGTACCAGCTTCAGACATAATGACTAGCTAAACGTAGTTTTGAAGTTCTTAGCCTTATCTCTGAAAGAACTTCAGAACCATAAGAAATATTTTAATCAACATTTTGCAAAGTTTCTTATTAGATGACCATATACGCTGTGGCTCCTAACCTATTATAAAGTTCACTACCTTAAGAAAATCTATCTAAACACATGTTAAAATCGTCTGTCTTTCCTTTTATGTCCCACAC
Source organism: Arvicola amphibius (assembly GCF_903992535.2). NCBI lineage: Eukaryota > Metazoa > Chordata > Mammalia > Rodentia > Cricetidae > Arvicola > Arvicola amphibius. The sequence continues at coordinate 70,369,534 of NC_052057.2, read as the reverse complement.
TTTGGTAAGACAAGCCAGCAGGAGTTCTTATCTCTTGGCAAAACTGTTAGTGTCTTCCAAATCCAACTGCAGCTGGTTTTAGGGATTGTTGGACTTTGCTGCCATTTTGTTTTGTTTTCCTCTGGGTGAATCTCTGTACAATGGAGCTTCCCAGTTCTTTGCTGGGGTGAAATCTGCAGTTCTAAATCATTCTAACATAGCTGCCTGTTTGTTCCTGACTTTCAGAAGTGGAAGTCAATACTAAAATAGCCCGTGTTTTATTATCCTAGGTCTTACTAAAATGTTTCTGTCAATTCTGTCCACATTCTTTGTGGCTTATGTCACCAGTCCGGTGACTTTGAAACACGTTACCACTTACTCAAGCAGCAGAAGTTGCAGACAGTATCATAGTCCCCCAGGGTCCTGAAATTGCATGTCTGTGGTTCAGCCTTATGGTCTGGTTATACAAAATGGCACGCACAATTGACCCAAATTCCATGCTTCCTCCCTCATAGAAGGCCATTCTTTCTATCTCTTATCACCTCCATGAGTCTACCTAGCCTGAAGCTGTTGCTGAATGGTTCCCTGTCTCCACCTGACTATTCAAAGTGGGAGAATGACTAGAGAAATGTCTGAGGAAGGCCCACATTCACTCTTGCAAGTGTTCTCCATGGATGCCCAAGAATACCCTGACCTTTCACTTTTCGTCTTCTCCCTGGAACTGTTGAACTGTGGGACAGCATTTCTTCTCCATCATCGCTAAGTGGAGTGCTCCTAGAATTTGCAGATTAATTTGTGTGGCTCATATTTATGAAATATGAAAAAATTCTACCTAATCATGTTGAATTAAACTTGGGGTGATGCATTGTGATCGAATGTTAAGATATACAGAGGGAATTAGAAAGTTCCCACAGAGGAACTTACCTCAACAACAGAGACTGCAGTCTGTGGATTTGGGACTCACCATAAAAGTAGTCACAGATGTGCAAGCTAAAATAGGATTGTATCTCTATGATGCTTTCAAATGTCTTAAATTCACAAGCAAAAATTATAAACTAATAAAAATATGCAAAAGAAATGCTAATGAGCAGAAAAACAATTGTTCTCATTGTTAGAGAAATTCACAGATATCATCACCTACTACACTGGGAAATATTTCAGTGACATTATAGATGCTGATGAGGATATGCAGTGAAATTGTAGATATTTTTGTTCACTGCTGATGGGACAATCCATTTGTAAATTGTTCTGTAAAATGATTTGGTATTTTAGATCTAATACATGTACTTGTAAAATAACTTCTACTATATTCATGGTGTAGGAGGTTCTTCTGTTCATGTGTTGCTTTCATTGGTTAATGAATAAAGAAACTGCCTTGGCCTGATAGGCCAGAACTTAGGTAGGTGGAGAAGACAGAACTGAATTCTGAGAGGAAGAAAGCAGAGTAAGGAAGAAGCCATGGATCCTCCTCCTGAGATAGACGTCGGTTAGAATCTCTGGTAAGCCACTGCCATGTGGTGATACACAGATTAATGGAGATGGGTTAAACTAATATGACTAATATGTAAGAGTTAGCCAATAATAAGTTAGAGCTAATGACCAAGCAGGAATTTAATTAATACAGCTTCTGTGTGGTTATTTCAGGGCTAAGCAAGCCAGGTGGCCAGGACAAACAGGCGGGCCCCCAACACCCCTACAACATATTCATGTTTTCATGCCAATGAGAATAATAGAACAAATGTAAGACAAAGAAAATGCTAAAAATGCATGTTTTATAACATAGATATGTGATGTAAATGCTTCAGAAGTATATTATTTCAAGTTATAGCTTCAAGGGGTATTCAATTATATAGAAAATATCATTCCACAAAGACTGAATACAAGCTACATGTGATTTGAACCAAGCATGTATGACATATTTGTGAATGGGCACAGACACACACACCATAGGGAGACATAAAACATGAGCCTGATTCTGGGTTTATGAGGAACGAAATGATGTGTAATGGGAAAACAAGGCAGAATTAGCAGGAATGTTTTCCTTTTAGGGTTTTCAAGCCATCTTTTTATTTATTACTTGGCACTTTTTTAGAACTACTTTTAGAGGTTTTTGCCTTTTACTACAGAAGTTTCTCAAATCATCAGTGTTAAGAATCACAGTGATCCTTTCTGAGATCTTCATCCTTCTCTATCTGTACACAAAGTCACTGACTTTTCATTTTTCTCCCTGTTCTCTTCTTGGAGCCTAAGGGGTTTGTAGCCTTCTTTCCTGCACAAGGTTAGAATATGGCTCCTTGAGTGTCAGACGTGTTTCACCAGCAAGGACTATTGATTATATTAAGAAGCCCGTAGGTAAGGCACTTCCATACATGTTCCCGGGAGCTACTTCAGTAGGTCTTCAGTAGCTACTTCAAGTACCTCAAGCTTCTTGGCAAGTCTCATCTCAGTGCTGGCTGGCCCTGGAGAAATAGGTAATGGGAAGGAGTCCACAGCTGATGTCTTGCTTGAGCAATTACATGGTGAAGTGGAGTCACATTTGCGGAAAAACCTTCTGCATCCAGTTTTGAACATGGTGTATTTGAAGTGCTCTAGTGACATCCCAAACGACAGCGGGAATAAAGCAACTGGATATGAAGTGGTGCTCAGAGCAAGTAGAGAAAGGACAGAAAGCAGACATATCCAGTGGGGGATTTTGTGAACGGGAGAAAAATAAATATAATATCACACAGTTCAAAGGAGCAAAGTGTTTTCAGAGTCTGAATAAAGTATTTGCAAAGGAATCTGAGTCAAAGCTTTTGAGTTCAGCTCTCCAGCATCCATGTAAATCTGGACAGGATTGCAGGTGTCTGTAACTACAGAGAGATTAGTGATAGAGACATGGGGAGTCCCAGAAGCTTTTGGGCCACCTAGTCTGGCATGCACAACAGCAAACAGCAAGATGCCCTTTGTCAAACAAAGTGGTGAGGGTCTATTGACATTAGGCATGTGGATGCCCACCCTCATGATCACACATATACACACACGCACACATGTGAAAGGACTTTTACTGTATTGACAAGAGCATTGTAAGAATGATATCTCAGACTCTCAACTTCGTAGGAAGGAGAGGAAGCAGGGAAAGGGGGAAATACTGGAGTTAATGATGGGCTTACACATTTTAAGAAGTCTTTGGCAGGAAACTGCTAGGAGACCCTTGGGTTTACTCTGCCATCCTCCCTGCCTTCCTTGTGCTCACTCTGACTTGTCACTTGACCAGAACCTTTAACAATTAACCAAAACTCCAAAAATGTTTTGGGACTTAAACAAATCCTGAGATGCATGTCTTACATTTCCACAGAACCTTTGCCTAACTTGGTTCCTTCCTGTTTGTTCTGTCTCTGTGATGGTCTTCAAAATATTTCCAAACATTTAGTCTTTCAAGTTTCAGTACAGGGAGCTTTTCAGTCTTGCAACTTGGCCACATTAACCTCATTCCCTTCATCAGCATAAACTCTATAAAATACCTAAGAATAGCCTTTCCCCCATCTGGGATGATTCAGCTCTGCAGGGATTCTCTTTACCCTGCCATCTTCAGGACTCCCTTGAAAATAAATCCCCTCTAACCTTGTTTATCCCTTTGTCAAAGGTAGACATTCTCTTTTTCTACCCACTTTCCTTTCTGTATTTTTATTGTTTTGTGTTTGTTTGAAAAGTTACTGTTTTCATCACCCCTGAGAGTAGAATTTAACTGTGTTTCAACTGTCCTTCCAAAAGTACTATTCATGTCTGTGTGAATGCTCTCCCCTGGGCCAAAGCCTTTATCATTTGCTCCATTATTTTTCTTATGGAAAGGGAGCTTAATTTTTATGCCAAAATTCTTGTCCTTTTTATAGAGAGTCCATTTTTTAATTATTTTGGCACGTGTGTGGTATGTATGCATGTATTCACACTTGGGGGAATGGCTTGCACACACATCTGTGCATATGAAGGCCCAGAAGTTGATATCAGACACCTTGCCTTCTTCCTTGGTTGCTCTCCATCTTATACATCAAGGAAAGATATTTCATTTGAACCCAGAGCTTAGAAAGGCAGCTATTCTAACCGGTCCACATGCACCAGGGAGCTCTTGTCTCCTCTGCCTCCCCAGTGCTGGGATTACAGGTGTCCCCGCTTGCCTGCTGAGAGCCCCAACTCTAATCAACACAATCGCATGCAAGCCCTTTACACACTGGGCCATCTCCAATCTCCAGTTAGCTCCTGGTTTCCAGATTGGCAGTGACACATTTCAGGTTGTTGGGCTTATGAATTTAAGGAAGCTGTTCTCCTGGGGGCTTCAAAATGAACTTCAATGACTTCCCTCGCACACTGCTTGCTCTCAACCGGTGCTCTCATCTCTTCATCAGCCACACAGAGGGAGTCACTGACCTACTCAAGAGAAGGCACTTGAGTCCCTCACACAGCCCCGATGGTGGGAAAGGAGGGCTGGTCCACCGCCCCAGCCACAGGTAAATGATTTCATTGAGATGTGCCAAAGTGGGAAGCAGGAGTGTGCTTAGATCACCAGGTGGCATTCTCAACACTGTTAATCCTGCAAGGTGTTAGAAGAAAGCCTGCAGTTTTCCATGGCTCACCCTAAGTCAAAAATGTTAGGGATTTACCTTCTCATTGGAAGCTTCTGAAAGCTTCCAGGTGTCTCAAAGTGTTGATCGGGTTGTGTATAAAAGCAAAATAGACAACACTGATCTCTACTGGAGGTGAGGAGCACGGGAAAGCAGGCAATGGTGGCGAGGGAGGAGGAGTGAAAAGTGACCAAACACAGAGGGTTTGAGGCGTCGGGGAGGAGCATGACAGGCAGTCGGAAATCAAGCTCAAGCAGAAAGGACTGCATAGTTTCAGCCTCCTAGCTGTGGACGTCACGAGTAAAGTGGGAAGAGAGGACCAGACCACAGGGCAACAGGAGGTCGAGGTTTCCGGAAGTGGATGGTTTCTCTTTGAGATGTGAAAGCCACCGTGCAACCTTCCTCCCCAAGTAAAGAACTTCAAACACATCTGCCAGAGGCCTGCCTAGGACTCTTGTCTCTGTCTTGGGAGAGGCCAAGACTGCGGGATTTTGCATAGACCCCAGGAGATTTGGCAAGTCTGGGAAACACTGACTTAAGTCATGCGTGTCTCTAGAGAACAGGGAAGGAGCTGTAGAGACTGCAAAGTCTTTGGCTAGGAATTAAAGAACTTAGCAGTTTAGGTTTTGTGCTAATTATGTTGTCTGATGAAAGCTAAAGTTGGGGAGGAAAGAGAATCCACAAATAAAAGACTGGCAAAGACCCTCTTGGACCAGCGCTGTTCAAAAGAAACAACATGACGTGACATTGTGCTGTTTTAAGTTTTCCTATAATTTTAGTGTAAATTTTTGGAATTTGTAGTTTGTATACTAAGTACATTTTAAAATCATACATAAACATGTCAAAGTAATTTTAAGTAACATGTTTTATTGAACCCAAATATTATTATCTCAATATATAATCAATATTAAAATTATTTTTAAAAGCTTTACATTATTTTGTATATAAACCTTTGCCTGTGTGTGTGTGTGTGTGTGTGTGTGTGTGTACATGCCTGATACTCACAGAGACCAGATGAAGTTGCCAGATGTGCGGGAACTGAAGCTGAGGATGGCTGTGAGTAGCCACATGGTTCTAGGAAGTGAACTATGGTCCTCTGCAAGAGCAACAAGTGTCCTTGTGAGCCTCTGAGCTAACTCTTCAGGCCCCAAATCAAAGTTATTAATAATATTTTAATTATTATTAAATAAATAATATTTATTGCACATTTTAATTGCACTGTCTTCAGATATGGTATGACAGGATATTTTAAGCTGTGTTTTGCTGCATCTCAAAGCTGCTCAGCTCCGAGTGGCAAATGACAACCACGTTAGCTAGCACAGATGGAGACATTTGGTTGTCTAAACCATTACTGTAGAACTCATCCTGGTGAGCTAATTGCCACCTTTTTCTAAGGAAGAGAAACTGTCCCATTTTTCAGTAGGCAACAGAATGGGTGTCACTTTATGGAATTCACGCTCACTGGACAGCTCTCAACACTGGATGACCTCAGCAAAGAAAAAGCGAGCAGAGGTCCAGGGTATTATGATAGAGCTGTATAAAACGCTCTCTGAGTTAAGTGCAAATAGAACATTTCAAGTCTGATACTAACATCTGAAAGACTATATTAGAACCATATGTTACAAGAAAGTAATTTCTTCAAGCATATATCTCTCTGTGTCTCTTATCTCTGTTACTCAGCCATCTCACACTGAGTTATATACAGGAATACACACACACACACACACACACACACACACACATACACACACTATATGTACAGATAACACATATACTGAAAGGAAAATATTGGCTCCGGACTCCGAAGAGCAAGTTCTCAGACCAAGTTCTCAGCAAAAAGGAGATTTATTTGTCCCACAGGGACAGAGGGTAGGGATAAGGGACAAAGAGAGGAGATAGAGGAAGAGAAAGAAAGGGAAGGAAAGAAGGGAAAGGGGACAAGTATTTGTTCCAGAGAGACAAAGGACTGCCCAGAGGAGACAGACATGGTGCACACAAAAATGGTGGCTTACACAGGTGAAGGGTGAAACCCTGTGTTAGGATGAGGTGTTTAATATTAATTGGGCATCTCAATTAGATGAGCCAAGGAGGGCTTCTGTTTGCTGGACTTTAGTGCTTCTATAGCTGGTCCTTGGTAGTCAGCCTTAACTTATAATAGGAAATATTTAATTGGGTCCTGGCTTATCTCATATGGTTAGTCCATGCTCATCATGCTGAGAAGCATGCCAGCAGGCAAGCAGGCATGGTGCTGGAGCAGTAGCTTAGAGCTCATGTGTTGAAATAAGAGCCATGAGACAGAGAGAGGGGGGAAAAAAACTCGCTGAGAATGGCATGGACTTTTCAAACCTCAAAGCCCATCCCCCAGTGACACACCTCCTCCAACGAAGCCACACCTCCCACACCTTCCTAGAAGGAGACCAAGTGGAGACCAAAGTGTTCAAATATCACAGTCTGGAGACCAAAGTGTTCAAATATCACAATCTGTGGGGGTCCTTTTCTTTCAAACCACCACAGTCATCATCCTTTCAAATGTAATAATACACATTTTATTGACTTTGCTATGGTAACATTACAAACCTTATATTTCAATTAACTCTTGGGCTCATTTCCATGAATGATGTTGCAGAAAACATTGCCTATTACAGTTCAAACTTTACTGCTTATTTAAAAAACAAAACAAAACAAAACAAAAACAGCACCTTTCCTGGGAGCAATAAAAGAGATCATTTCTTATTTAGCTCCTAAAAATGCTAACCTATCCTATTGACAGTTTTATGTGAGATTCAATAAAAGTTTGCAGAAACAAGGTAGGGATAAAGTGTAACAACTTACATTTCAAAATACAGTTTGTACAACTTATAGTTCAAAATACAGGCTGTCTGAGTCTGGCATTTTCCTAATAAATGTCATTTTATTACAATACATTTTGCTCCGAAAGCGCTGAAGGCAAATATTGCATGATGTCACTGCTCAGAGTCTGTGGGTTGCTTGTTAGCCATCTCACTTAGAAAGCCTATGCCTCATGCCTTCCTAATGGTAGCCATTGAAGACACAATAACAAGGAAGCCTCTTAATTTTTGCTCTAAATTCTAAGTAGAGTGGAAATTCTCTCATAAAGTGCAACTTAGCTTGGCCACATAATCAAAGAATTGGTCAAAGGAAGCCATCAAAATACACAAGGACACACATCACACATTGTTTCTATCAGAAGGACACTAATTTATATTGACCTCTGTGGTGACATGAATGCTCCATCTCTAAAACTGATGTTGAAATTTAGTCCTCATGGTGGTGATGTTAAGGGACTTGACTGAAAAAAGTTAAATAAATCACTCTTTTGGAATTCAAAATCAAGGTCAATTTCTACATAAACCATGTCAACGAAGTATTAACTATGAATTCCAGTTGGGGCATATTAGAAAGGAAGTGAAATTTTGATACAAGAAAGTGCAGTATTCTATATCTTATGGTTTTGTTATGCTCCTTTCTGATGGTTATGACAGCGCACAACAGAGAATGACAGTTTTAGCTAGTCTTTCCTAAGAATTTCTAACCAGTTTCTCAGGACAGCTCGTGGCTTCTGTATAATTTCTTTAGCTTGCACAGTACTACTTGTTCAACACATGTGACCGTCACCCATGGGACTGGGAGACAGTGACTCTGGGTAGGGATAGAACTCAGTCAGCAGGAGTGAAGATCTGCTGGAGCCGCTGGAACTGTGATGTGCCACATGTCCCAGAAGGAAGGAAACACATAATGCTCCTGTGTTGGGAGCACCTGCAATCACAAGTCCACCTGCACACAAGTGTAATGAAAATTAAAACAACAAATCTTTTTTTTAAAAAAAAAATTCACATTTGTTAGTGTGGCAAAAGTAACTGGTATTTTATAACCAAGTGAAATTTATATAGACCATTTATTTTAATTATAAGCCTTTCATGTATTTTTCTTTTAGCAATACATAAGTTGGGCAAATTGCCTTGTATTGTATCCAACATAAAGTCAAGAGTGTTCCCATGTTTGATGTCATGTGACTTACAACCTCTGGAGAGCAGTCAAAGCAACAGCCTAGGTTAGTCGAGTGCCTCTTTTCCCAACATTTAGATTACTTCAGCGTTCAGAGATCAGCAATATTGCTGTGGAGGAGATCTTTATCATGTCACCTTACTGCTGTAAGGGAAAATAGTGTATCAGTATAATAAATTTCTCAAAGTAGAGTCAATAATACAAAAGCTATGAAATCTTTTTATGAATTTTAATACTTTTTATAGTGGATTTGCCTTCATAAACTTGGTTTCTATGTCTAAAATTCTATACAAACATAACTAAGTTTTATAATATACAATAATATATAGTGGCAGGAGTAAACATCTGAAAGACAATCCTGGATTTTTGATGACAGAGAGGCAGAGAGGGAGAAAGAAGGAGGAAGAGGAGAAGGAGGGAAAGGAGGAGGAGGAAAAGGAGGAGAAAGAGGAGGAGGAGGAGAAGGAGGAGGAGGAGGAGAAGGAGGAGGAGGAGGAGAAGGAGGAGGAGGAGGAGAAGAAATAGAGGAAGAAGGTAGAGCATATATAGTTTAAATCTAGTGGTATAATACAGCTTCCGAATCAAAAATTATAACTGTATCTTCATCATTATTCAATATTATTTTTAGTTTTGGCTACTTCAAAATGCCTAAAATATATTTACAGAGCACAATAACATAATTTAATATATGCATACACACACACATGCACATAGCATGACATAAAAAAAAAGCAAAAGAAAACTTAGTGTTAAGCAAGATGCTACAACAGAGGGATGACTCGTGGAGGCTAACCACAGTCAGGCGGAGCACCGTATCTTTCTCATTCTCTTCAGACAGGACACCAGCAGTCTCTACCCATCAGCACAGTCTTAGGAACCGGCTCTCCAAATGTCAACCATTTGCTACTTCTTAAGAAGGTGACATCGCTCTGTTTGTCCACCGAAAGAACAAGAAAAAGAATTTTACACCAGAGAGACATTCAAATTAGAACAAAGACAAAGAACAAGAAAGCCTGGAGGTGCTGATTGTATAAGCTCTGGACTACCGCCAAAGCATCCTCTGGGCAGCGAAAGAGAAGAACCAAACTATAAGTTCCATGAGTCAATGAGCTAGAAGGCCAGGCTCTCTCCTGTTAGTGCTCTGCATTCCTTTGCTTTGTCCTTTAGAATGTTCATCCTGATGAACACGCCAGGTGTATATAATAAATTAAGCTAATTATTCATATTCTTTTGCAGTGTCTACGGCATGGGCATGTGCCTACACAGTGCCTATTTTCACACACATTTCTTGTCACATTGCTCTAGGATGCTGTGAGAAGCAGGTTAGGGATGCAGCTAAGTTGGCAGAGTGTTTTATAGCATGCACAAAGTCTCGGGTTCCATCCCCAGCACATATAAACTGAGCATAGTGATATACACTTGTAATCCAGGCATTTGAGGTGTAGAGGTGGGAAGATCAGAAGTTCAAGGTCATTTTTACCTGTGTAGCATTTGAAACCAAAAGATACTCTAACGAAAAAGAAGTAGTAAAAAAAAATTATATTTTTTTTTAAATCAGTCTCCTTGGAGAAAGAAGCAATTCTGTATTTTGGGTTTATCAACTTGTACAGATGTTAGAAAAGCAACACTCATCTACCTAAGACAACCCCCAATTTTCTGAAGATTATTCATTGTAAAATCAGAAGGTACTTGGGAAAGTTTTTGCTGGAATATAGAAAGGCAGAAATAATTTTTCAAAAAGTTAAAAAGTAATCATATTACCCTATTTTTCTCACCCATTTTAGTTACTTATTGATTATCCAAATTCCCTCAGTCTGCAAAAGGAAGCAGGAGAGTCCTGAGCAAAGAGTGAAAATGGCGTACAGACTAAGGGGAGATCTGTGGAAGCACCTTGTGTTTCAGGGAATTGAAATATACTATGCAAACCTAGGTTTTATGCCATAAACTTATTCTGGTGTTTTATGAGAAGTCTAATCAAAGACCTTAGAACACAGCAAGCAATACTTCCAAAACGGTGGGGGAATTAACAATGAACACACCACAGCAGCTACGGTGGCCTCCGGTTGACCACACAGTCATTCTAACAGTGGTTCCCAGGTAACACTGGGATAATCATGGCAGCTCTGACACGGAAGAGTAGAATATTTTACAAATTCAGACAAGCACAGTGAATATCAAAGAAGTGCTTGTCAGTAGAATTCTCTTAAAATACTAGCAGAAGGAAATCCGAGTCTCATCCAATAACACACGTGCTTTGCACAAATGCTAGAGCGGGTAGTGTTGTGTATGTGTAGAGCTGGGCTTAACTCAATCACAGCCGAATCTGAAACTTCAACACAAGATATCAACACACAGTGACTGCAAACACGGCTAGAATGTGTGTCACTGTGTGAGAGCGGGGGCAGGAGCACAATCCTTAGTCTATCCGGGACAGCTGCGCACGCTGTACACTATAACATATATTTCAAGTTCCTCACAAAATGCTTCCCACTGGAGCCCCTGATAAGCGCTTTCCTTTGAAAACATAGATGTCAGGATAAACATACTGCTGCTTTCCCGTTGAAGGGGCATCAAGTAACAGAGTAAGGGGAAGATGTTTAGCTGTCACCGCACATGGAGTCGGAAAGAAAAGCAGAGGCCTGGCTAGGTCTGGGAAATGATCCCATGCTGCTGTCCTGCAGTGGAGTGGGTGAGTTCATGTTAGCCATGGGGTGTGTCTAGGAACCATGTAGACACCATGGATTTTAGAGTGACTTGGATTAAAGGAGCTGGAGAGATGACTCAGTACATAAGAGCATTTACTGATCTTGTAGAGGACTGAGGTTGATGCTCAGCATCCCCAAGTTGACTCACAATTGTCTGTAACTCTAGTCCCAGGAGAACTAACATTGCCTTTTGACCTCTGCTGCCAAAAGGCACACACATACCCAACATACATACATGCTGTTAAAATACATATGAAGTAAAATAATTATTTTAAAAATGAAGGTGACTTGGAGGTGTGAGGGCTGGGAAAAAGGCTTAGCATTGGTGGTCTTCCAGAGAATCCAAGTTCAGTTGCCAGCACCTTCATTGGGAGGCTCACAACTACTTGGAACTTCAGTTCCAGGTAATCTGACATGTCCTTCTACCTAAACACACACACACACACACACACACACAAACACACACACACACACACATTCTTTCAACAGTAGTCAGTAAAAATTACTCTTTGTTTTGCTTCCTAACAGTGACACCCTGTGTACACCTTAGAGATGCATTATTATATGGAATATCAGTTGGCAACAAATAGGTCCCTGGTGTATTCTAAAACCTATTTAAAGATTTATTAACAAGTTGTAAGCTTACATTGATCTGACATATTCAAGGGCGGGTCTCTTGAAATTAGTGGTTAAGTGTTAAAGACAAAATTATGATTGCATTAAAATGTACATACTTTTGATTAAAAACAATTAAATTATAAAATTTTATGTTGCATATTTCTAAGATAGGTAACATTATTGTGCTAACTAGGGTCCAAGTTTCTTTTACTACCCCTTGTGTCTAGGATAGTGTCTAGGATAAGAGATTATAGATTCCTCAGCTCTTTATCACTTGGTGATTTATAAAACACCATCATGTCTTTATAAAATATTTTCTTTTGAGAAGAATGCCAAAAATACACCCATACCTAGGAAAAAAGGAAATTAATTTGCTTTTGTTGCCCTTGTTGTTTATATATTTTGTTTAACAGGCTAAACAACTTACAGACCATTTACTGCTTTTGAGTTTGGCACCTTTGAAATGCACATGACTTTTTATGTCTCTAGGGTGCCATTTAAAACTTCCTCTTCTCTAATTAATTTTCAGAATTCCTTAATAAGTGATTGTAAGCTCCTAAGAATGTCTTCCCATTAGAGTTTATTGAGCTGGATGAAAGCATATCAAATGCTCCCATCTGAAGTGCTCCTTGGTTTCTATGGATACCAAAGAAGCCATGCATCACTATACTTGAGTAGACACGTACCATGGTTTGAAATATGGAGAGCCTAATGGTAATCATTTCTATGAGCAGAGTACATACAGATCCCATTACCTTTGCTCCATATCTGCTCCATTGGCTCTCATACTTTCCAGGCATACAAGCGTTTCAATTCCTTGTCTGTGGAACTCACGTTGCAATTTTTTAAATGTTTTGAATGATTTTATTGAGCTATACATTTTTCTCTGCTCACTACACATCCTCTCCCCTCCCCTTTTACAAATTTTTAAAATGTATTTTATGTATTTGTGTATTTTGCCTGCATGTACATCTGTGCACCATGGGGTGCTTGGTGCCCTGGAAGGCCAGAGGAATGAGTTGGATCCCTTGGAACTAGAGTTATAGAGAGTTGTGGCACCATGTAGGTGCTGGAGATTGAACCCCAATCCTCTAAAAGAGAAGTGAGTGTTCTTAACTGGCGAGCCATCTCTCCAGCCTCTCGTGCTGCAATTTTTCATAAGTGAACTAGGGGTGGACACCAAAGGAGATGATAAAATATAGCTACATATAAAGGGACTTCCCAGTAAGTTCTGTTTAGAACTTATGACTTCCCAGAAATGTTACAAACATACACCACAAATGGAAATAATACCCTGTAACTACGTATTGCAAAATGGTTATATTTATCAATTTTATGTATATTTTCTAAAAACAAAATTTTTTAATAAGCATCTCTCAAAGACAGATTGCCACTAAAGCTGTTTTCTTTTTATAAACAGCCTTTCTTTTCACTGTGTAAGTTAATATAGTCAGTACCCGTATGATTTCGTGTCTGCCATGATGGCTTCAGCAATTGACCCAGCCTTTGAGATAATTTGCCCCGCTGAGTATTTATGTAAATTGAATAGCACTTCAAATTTAATATATATCAAATATTTAATTTATTTTATGAATTTATCACTGACAAATTATAAGCTTTTTAACAGAGACACACGTCTAATACAATATTTCTTTGAATATCTATATTCTCAAGTGATCTGTGCTAATGTTAGCAGAGGCTACATAAATATTTCCTGTAGTTGATTTGTTATCTAGAAATAAGTACATTTTAATTACTGTCAGAATTATTGACTTAGAACTCCAAACCTGCCTGAATTAAACACTCATTCCTTTATGTTTTTTATTATTAACTCAAACTAAACCATCTCTGGTATGTTTTAGGCACAGTCTTAGGTACTGGGAAAAAAGGCATAATTAGTGCAGTCTACTCCCTAGTGGCTCAAATCTTGGAAGAGAAAAAAAGCTATAGACAAGTAGGTGTATGTCCATGGGGTGACGATCAGGTATTTTTTCCAATGAGAACGTGTTTTTGATTTTTTTCAATTCACACACTCTCCAGTCAAAGGTGCCTTCCCACCGCATAGCCAAAGTGTGATGTCCAGCCTCTCTAACGCTTGGCTGCTTCCCCCAGAAACTAATACTCATCCTCACAGTGCTGTGAGGGCAAATGAACTGACGAATGTTTATGTGCTTATCTTGTGGAGACATCCCAAGTTTATCAGCTGCGCCTACAGCCTTAAATGTGACACTTAATCAAAAGAAAATTTGTTTCATAGAAGCTGAAATCATTTGCCTGTGTTTGTGTGTGTATCTGTGAATGCATGTCTCTTTGTGTGTATGTATCTCTCTCTGTGTGTGAGCATGAACATAGCTTGTGCATGTGTGTACACTATACTATACAATCCTTTTTCACAGTGTTAGGATACCGGACTCAGATAGGTCCCAGTTGGGAGCATCTCTACTCACAGGGATAGTGTATGCAAATATGGGATTCAAGATGCCTTTGTCTTTTCTCCTGACCATGACTGATTGATATGAGTGTAGATCTACAATTTAGACTTGATCAATCACATTTTCTTTTGATGATTTGATCATTAAAAGAAAGCACAGAAATGCAAGGTTAATCAGATCCAAAATATCCAAATGATAAAGCTTTGGACCTGAGATCCCAAGTCGAGCCAGCTGTTACCCTTCTGGAGGTTTGACTGTTCACAATACCTCTGCTTACATGAGTTATCACAGCATTCTTTCAACACTCTCCCCCTTCAGCTACCAGAGTTAGTAAGAAGAATCCCCAAAACTTAGTTGATATTGGGAGTACTTTTCCTTTGCTCATGTTCTCTAGACAGACTCATCAGCTGGCTTATTTTTCCACCAAAACTAGGGGACTCTCTCTGCTGTTGGCCTAATCAGTTGGCAAGTAGTCTCTCTAGCAAGGATTTAAAGAACAAAGGGAGAATGGTGTTTTGGGATTCAAATAATTTTATTACTTTCTAGACTTTTGCTGTTACATCTGAGAATTTGAGAAAATCAGTGCCTACCCCACTGTCCTTTTCAGTTTTTCTGTTGGCCGGTAGAAACAATGTTCTCCCTCTGATATAACTTAGAATCCAGGTATGCGTTTCATTAGCAAAATGCCACTGAATTTGAGCACAGTTAGGATCTGGGTGTTCATTTCTAGGAAGAGGTAGTTGGAGTCTCTAGTCTTCTTGGAACCTTCAATACCTAATGTGCTAATAGAATGTGTCACACTGGTGAAAAGAAGAAAGATTTTAATAATAATGCTTATAAAATATTAGTCATGTAGAAAGTATAATTAAAAATTCTTTCTTTCAAATGTTCTATGTATTCAGATGGAGGAAAGTACCTATGCAATAATAGGAACTTAGTAGTGCATAGCTAAATGATGTATGCATCATTGAAAAGACAAACAAACCATATTTACCATACCCCATCATTTACCAACCAACCAACCAACCAACCAACCAACCAGCCAGCCAGCCAACAAAAACCAACCAAACCAACAAACAATTAAATACGTAGGATTTACCTATAATTTCTGTCTATAGATGTTAGTGTGCTTTAGAAAAGGAAATGGGAGAAAATCTAACCCCTCAGATGTTTGTCCCGTTTATTCTCCCGCATCTCTTACAACTTACTGCTTTCGCCTAACTCATCTTGAGACATTAGCAGTTTTGAAATGATGTGTGGTTCCAATTCTTGTGTTTGGTGGTCCCAGTTCAAGCCTCAGGGAGCAGCGATGCTCACAATAAAGCTGACATTTCATAGGACCCCCAGGACTCAATTAGAAGAGACTCCAAATTGCTTTTCACCCCGGGGAAAGAGTCATAATTCAGTTCATTTCGATAATATGGAGACAAATAGAAAACAACTGCTAGGCAATGGGACCTGAAATGAGGGTGGGAACGACAGCTGCACGCAAGCCGTTCCTTCAGCCTGGGCAAGCTTGTCTTACAATGCAGCCTCTCCTACAGGCTGATGAATATGTACTGAGAGGCACACACCAATTTCCACAAGGATTGTGCAGAGGCATGGAAGTATAATAATGAGTATTTATGCACGTCTGAATAAATGCCCACATATGTGTGTATGCATATGTGGCTCTCTATATTTAACTTAACTAGTCCTGAAAAATAACTGTTTTCTTATAAATATGACACAAACATTTTCTAGTTTCAATTAATAGACATTTTGCAGTTTTATTTTTTATTACAAAATAAAATACACTAACAACTTTGGAAATTCTTCAAATTGTTTGTGGGCATGTCCCCTATAGCTTAGAGCTTCTAAATTGCCAAAATAAGACACTAACTCCTCTCTCTCTGCTTCTCTCTGTGTCTCTGTCTGTCTGCTTACCTGTCTGTCTGCCTCCCTCCCTCTCTCCCTCTCCCTCCCCCCTCTCGCTCCCCCCCCCCGTGTGTATGTGGTGTGTATGTGTATGTTGGCCAGGACTGAATTTTTTTTAAAAAGTGAGAGCTTCACCTGTCCCTCTGCTACTGCAAATCCACTTCCCCAGTCTCATTCCCAGCACAGCATCTCACCACCAATTTCACTGACCTCCCACCCACCAACACATCTCCAGTGGATCACTCAGATTTTCCCTTGGTAACCTCCCACCCTCTACTCAATTGCATTATCTCAGCCCCTGACTCAAGAACGCACTCCCTGGGATCCCACAGACAACTCCAACCAGGAATGCAAGTAGCCTAACTGCAGATCTTCCTTAACCCAGACCAGGAAAAACAAATATATGCATTCACTTATATGTGGATATTAGCTGTTAAGTCAATAATTACCAAGCTACAATCCATAGAACCACGGAGATTGGGTATAAAGCAAGGGACTAGAAGATGCAGATAGATCTCCCTAGGAAAGGAAAACAGAATAGATGTTATAGATGAATAGGTGTGGGTGAGACGGCAGTTTCAAATGTAAAGGGGGAGGAGAGCAAGAGACGAGGGAGGGAATAGACAGCTAAAATTTAATGCTATTTGAAGGGTAATATAAAAACCTAATATAGAAGTTTACTAAAATATATACCTATATCATACATAAAATATAAATATTATATGTGAAATATATATTATATGCGTATGTATAAATGATATCACCAAATAATGGGGGAAACAGAGTCCCAATTGGACACCTCTTGTCACCAAATGAAGCTTCCAATACCAGGACTGGGTTACATATAATTGTGTTGTTGGCCAAAGAGGTACCATTGGAATCCCCAATTAACCCAGGCTGTTACCAAGACTACAGGCTTTTCTCCAGACACTGATAGCAAAGCCCTATTGCTGAAGACAACTCCTGTACATCTCATAGAACATGGAGAAGTTAAGCTGGTGCCTACAAGTGGCCAAAGGAGAAACATAAACACCAACCCAGCCACAAACCCTTTGATCTACAATCCCTTGAACTCACAGTGATCCATCTACATCTGTCTCCTGAGAGCTGGGTTTAAAGGTGTGTGCCACCACTGCCTGGCCTCTATGGTTAACTCGTGTGTCTAGCTCCACACACTCTGATCTTCAGGTAAGCTGTATTTGTTATGTCACAAACAAAATAGCACCACATTTCACCTTTTTTTGTCTAAAATAAAAAAGGCTATAATTAATAAAAGAGAAGATATATACAATAAGTACAATAACTTTTGCAATATATAATGCAATAAATACATTAACAATGTCTAGTCCATTTGCATTTGATAAATTCAGAGAAAATACTCCATTATCTATCCTATCTTGGTGAGTCCAAAGTCTTGTACCTAATTAATTTTCTATCCTAACTTGCATTACTGTCTAAAACTCTCTTTTGAAATCTCTCAAACTTACACATTTTACCTTTTAAATGAGTTTCTTTTCAGAGTCTGGTAAACAAGGAAAACTGTAACTATCGCTATCTAGTCTTCAACTCCCTCAGACCTGAGAAGAAAATAATATTAACTGAGTAAGCAGGAAGTTCCCTTTGGTCTGAGGATGCAGTTGAGGTAAGAACTAGTTGCTAGATGCGCTGTTTCTCTGATCTTTCAGCATTAACCCCTATATCTGACTCCAGGTTTTTATTATGAAGACCAATTAGAATTTGTGCTCCAGTCTTCTCAACATCATCAAAGTCCACGTGAATTCTGGGAGACTGAGGCAGCATGTCAGGGCCTGCCCAGGTTTGGACCAAGTCCTCTGTGTATACATATGCTTCCAGTTTAGTCTTTCTATGGGTTTTATAAATGTGCAGACAAGTGGGACATTTTATTCTCTATATTGCCTCTTAAATAGCATATTTAATAGTAATGATAACTATATAAATTATATGCATAAGTATAGTCAGTATAGTCACATGGTTTAATTCACTCAAGACAAGACATATTGAAACTCAGAGTATATTATTTATAAATGAAGCTAATTCTTTCTTTAAAATTTTTTTATCTTTTTTTCATTGATTTTTTAAAATTATTTTTAAAAGAAAACAAACTATCTTTTTTTCATTTTATGTACCAATCCCAGTTCCCACTCCCTCCCCTACTCCCATTCCCTCTACCTATCCCCCTCACTTTATCCCCCCCCCCATCCAATCCTCAGAGAGGGTAAGGAACATTGCTTTGGGGAAGGTCCAAGTCCCTTCCTGCTATATCTAGGCTGAGCAAGGTATCCATCCAAAAAGAATATATTCCAAAAAAAGCCAGTACAATCAGTAGGGATAAATTCTGGTGCCACTGCCAGTGGCCCCACAGTCTGCCCCAGCCATACAACTGTCACCCACATTCAGAGGGTCTAGTTTGAACCTATGCTATTTCCCTCCCTGTCTGGCTGGAGTTGGTGAGCTCCCATTCAGTGGGTATACCCATCATGGTCTTGATCTCTTACTCATATTCTCACTCCTCCCAGTCTTCAATTGGACTTTGGGAGCTCAGTCCAGTGCTCCAATGCAGTTCTCTGCCTCTGTTTCCATCAGTGGCTGGATGAAGGCTCTATGGTGATATTAAGGACAAGGCCAGTTTGGGTATCCTCTCCTCTATTGCTTAGGGTCTTAGCTGGTATCATCCTTGTGGATTCCTGGCAATTTCTCTAGTGCCAGGTTTCTTTCTCGCTTTAAAATGACTCCCTCAATCAAAATATTCTTTTGTTTTTATTGAGCTATATATTTTTCTCCACTCCCTTCCCTTCTTCCCTGCTTCCCTCCTGCCCTCTCCCATGATCTCCACACTCCCAATTTACTCAAGAGATCTTCCTTTTTCTACTTCCCATGTAGATTAGATCCATATATATTAGGGTTCTCATTGTTGTCTAGGTTCTCTGGGATTGTAAATTGTAGGCTGATTTTTCTTTGCTTCATATCTAAAAGCCACTATGAGTGAGTACATACTATATTTATCTTTCTGGATCTGGGTTACTTCACTTAACTTGATGTTTTCTAGATCCATCCATTTGCCTGCACATTTCAAGATGTCATTATATTTTTCCACTGCGTGGTACTCCATTGTGTACATGTACCACATCTTTATCCATTCTTTGGTCCAGGGGTATTTAATTGTTTCCAGGTTCTGGCTATTACAAAGAATGCTGCTATGAACATAGTTGAACACATATCCTTGTGGTATGATTGAGCATCCTTTGAGTATATGCCAAAAACTGGCATTTCTATTGCTGGTTCCTCTTAGGTTGTTTCCTAATTTTCTGAGAAATTGCCATACTGATTTCCAAAACTGTTGTATAAGTTTGCACTCCTACAAGCAATGCAGAAGTGTTCTTTTTATCCCACATCCTCTCCAGCATATGCTGTCATTAGTGTTTTGATCTTGGCCATTCTTACAAGTGTAAGATGGAATCTCAGAATTGGTTCGGTTTTCATTTCTCTGAGGGCTAAGGATGTTGAGCATTTACTGAGCATTTACTGTCTTTTGTAAAGCAAAGGACACAATCAACAAGACAAATTAGCAGCCTACAAAACGGGAAAAGATCTTCACCAACCGCACATGGACAGAGGGTTGATATCCAAAATATACAAATAACTTGAGAAATTGGTCATCAAAAGAACAAATAATTCAATAAAAACTGGGGTACAGAGCTAAACAGAGAACTCTCAACAGAGGAATCTAAAATGGCTGAAGCTCATTCTATATGTGAATCTGAGTGTGGGGTTATACATGTCACTTAAGTAGCTCAAAAAGGGGTATTTAGTATAAATAAAATGTAATTATTATCTTTTCTAAAATAAAAAGAAGGATGTTATATCATGGAAATAAAATTTTTGGAGTTAAGACATACATGTAGTTATCAAATATCTAAATTTTACTTCAGATTGTACATCATACACATTCCCTGCACAGATTTCACCTGTCTCCATTTTAAGAACATGGTTTAAACTGAAAGTGCAGCATCACACTTTCGGTACTCATCTTTTTTTGTTTCCTTTTCAAGACAGGGTTTCTCTGTGTAACAGTTATGATTATCTTGGAACTTGCTTTGTAGACCAGGCTGGCCTTGAACTCACAGAGATTCGCCTGCCCCTGACTCCCAAGTGCTAGAATTAAAGTTGTGCACTGCACGCCCCAGCATGTGCTCATCCTTTAGAGCTTTCAGATCTTCTTCATATATACATCTATTGCTCAAAGGGATCCTTGCTGTTGCTGGGAACCAGAAATCTATCTGTATCAGAAAAATGTACCAAAGCAAAACAAAAACAAAACAAAAATCTATGAGAGCTTACCACCAGTTCTAAATAGCATCATTGAAACATGAACCCTGTCTTGTAATGGTAGTTGCCTTGTGTGAAAACATCCATATATTCCTGCTAGGCCAGTGTTTTCAGCTCGATTTCTTTCTTCTCTTTAAAAGAGGGCATTCAGCCAACTTTAAACACTGCTTACTTTTAGTCAGTTGTCTCTTTTTCTATCAATATTTTTGCTAAAGAAAAAGCACATGACTAACTGCAATGTTTTCAAAGAAGCCAAAAGGCTCAGTTGAGTCGATCAGCAGAGACATTTCTACTGAGATGACTCACATACAATCACCCCACAGCAATCATTTCCTTAAATGAGACCCCTAAAATTCTCAACATTGTTGACATGACCCTATATGTAGCTTTAAATGAAAACCAGATCATTTTTATAAATAAGAGCTACTAAATATTTTAAAATTCATTATTATTATTTTAGGCATGCATACTCAATCCCATTTAGTCCTCAGTACAATAGATTCTTGATAATTCTATTGCATTTCATTATATGAAGAAATTGAGCCTATGAGAAGCTAAATATTTTATATAACTTAATTGCCACACATTAAGTGACATCATTTCTAAAGTATAACACAATTCAAGCTGCCTGACTAAGTAATTCACTTAGCCAGTATTCTATGTAGTTATGTGTGGTGTATGAATTTCAGATGCACCTTACCTTTATACAGATAATTGATTAATAGACATGAAGTGTCTTAGTTTATTTTCAATTGCTGTGACAAGACACCATGACCAAAAGCAACTTGGGGAGGAAATGGTTCATTTCTTTTCACAACTCTCAGGTCACACTCCATCACTGAGGGAAGGAGCAAGCAGGAACTAAAAGGCAGGAACTGAAGCAGAAGCCATGGAGGATGGGGTTTACTCACTTGCTTCTCCTGGCTTGCTCAGCTGCTTTCTTATACGATTCAAGACCACTTGCCCAGGGGTGGTACTACCCCACTATGGGCTAACTTGCCAATATCAATCTTCATTCAAGAAAATACCCTTCAGACTCTCCCATCAATCCCATGGAGGCATTTTCTCAACTGAGTTTCTTCTTTGCAAATCATTCTAGCTTCTGTTACGTAGACAAAAACCAAGGTAGGTAGATAGATACGTATATATGTTCTTCCTTACATGAAATGTATTTATCCATACTTATTTATATTACCAACTTACTATTTAAAAAGGCTGGAACACAGAATTGGGAGGAATATATATAACTATCAGATTTCTAGCATACAGAAATATCTGTTTTTGAGACTTTTCCCCCCAGGAAGACATGTATATAAAATATACCTCAACTGCTGTGTCATAGCTCACATAAAAATTAACCCAAATAATGCTCAGTTCTAGAATGAAGTTTGGTGTGGGACAATTATGTATTCTGTCAATTATGTTTTAAATAAATGCTGATTGACCAGTAGTCAGGCAAGAAGTATAGGTGGGACAACCATATAGGAAGTAGAGGCAGGTCAATGAGAACAGGAGTATTCAGGGAAAGAGGAAGTCCATTCCTCCGCAGTCCTGTCCAGACACTGAAAAAGGTACAGAGCCATGTGGCTAACATAGATATAAAGTGGGTTAATATAAGAGTTAATAAGAAGCCTGAGATAATAGGCCAATCAGTTTATCATTAATATAGACCTCTGTATGATTTCTTTGGGACATACCAGCGGTGGGAACTGGGCAGAACAGAAACCCCAACAAGTAGGCCCTCATGTTACAGAAGTTTCAAAATCCATCTTTTCCCCTTTAGAAAAACTTAAAGAAAAATGAGTACAAAATAAAGACATTGTAATGTGATTGATTCATTTATTAAAAATATTAAGCAAAAGACATGGTGGTGAATAGGGAAAAAAAGAGCCTTCACTGAGTTTCCACTTTAGTCAAAGGCAGAAGGCAGATGTTAATTTAATAATCATATTAGTAAAGTTTCAGGCCATGTTCTTATGGGAATTTAAACTAGTTACTTGTCAGGGATGTCAGTGAAGTTTCCCCTGAAGTACTAATAGTTGGTTCTGGCCTCTAAGCGTGGTGAGAACAAGATCAAACAAAATGGATGTGGAATAGCCCATATCGTGACATAGCCTTGCAGCGGAGGAGAACGGAAGACCACGTGGGAGAGAAGATCAATGCAACTGAGACATGGGGTAAGGTCATGTGGAACCTCAAATGAGATCACACTGTGAGAAAGGGGGGAAGATAGACGAGATAGCTGCCAATCTGGGCTAGCCCCTAAAATTGACATTGCAAATAGCAAAAAATTTGAATACAGTACAGCATGGTGCCCCAGCCCAATGGGCAAGTTGAGAAACATTGAGCACATTTAAGGAACCCACTATTCACCCCCAGCCCCAACGATTCCACAAGTCCTTGCAACAATACCACCAGTTAGAACCAAGTACTTAAACACATGAGTCGTGGTGGACATTTTACTTACAAACTCACAATACAATATAAGGTAGCGTTGTCACAAAAAGAAACGTGGTGGGACTTTGCTCACTTAATATACCATTAAGAGCTGGAGAAGGAGAATAGATTGTCAGAAGTAGAGTAAAGCACAGAGCAGCCAGAGGCTGAATGAGATCATCAAGCCCATCGTCTTCCATAGGGGTGAACCAAGGATCCCATACATTGGTACCCAAAGCCTGGTGAAACACTTGTCCCTTTGACTTTGGTTCATGTTTGTTCTTTGGACAAGTCACTCTAGCTCACTATGTCTATTTCCCGATCAAGTCCTGGGTTTGAACCCCACCGACGAGCCAGGTCTGTGTGTGAGCAAGGATAAGGGTAGACGATATTAGAAGAAATTGTGTATTAAATCTCCTGTAGTGCATACTTCATTCCAGATAATTGGTTAACTGTGAAAAAAACTCTAAGTCTGAGAAGAGACTGCATCTTATAGCAAAAGATGGAGAGAAACATCTGAAACCCTTCTCATCAGCAATTTTCCCATAAAGATGGCTAGCATCCACCGCAGGGTTTTAGAGCATGGCAGAAAGAAGTAATTCCGAAGGAGCCAGTCGATCAAGATCACTGCGTTCATGAGCACTTGCACTCTTGTTGCTATCGACAGCTTTCAACTCTACATATCTACCAAATAATCTACACACCTGAGAAAACTGTAATTTACCCAAACAAAACCCTTCACTCTAGAGTATTCAGAATATTTGTATAATCATTGGGGGATAACTACTCTGTTTGCATACCAAAAGTATGTAAATGGTTTATGTAATTAAGAAAAAAAGAAAAGAGAACCTTCATGTTTAGCCAAAAAGAGACTGGCTAACTAGATCATGGTCCATCTATGCAGCAGAATAGTCTCCAATGACTAAAAAGAATGAAATATGCATTACGTGTTAACAAATAGCTAGCAAGATCCAAGGGGAAGAGCAGCATTGCAGACTGGGTAGAGCAAGGCTAGGTGTGTGCACCCAGGCAAGTAAACCACCCAAAAAGTCAGTCAGGAATTCAGAGCTGAGAGGTTGTGTCTACAGAATGGAACTAGATTCTGCAGTAAAAGAAACTTCTTTGTGAAATATATTTAAGCCATGTGCATATGCTGTTTTTCCCAAAATAAGACAAGTTGAATTTGTTTCAAACTTTAACTATTTTATATGAAGATGTGGTATAATAATAATAATAATAATAATAATAATAATAATAATAATAATAATAATGATAATGCAAAAGCAAAGAGTGAGTGAGTCAGTCTCAGAGAACATTCCTTTATTTCAGTATTGCTTTCTCGTTATCTGTGCCAAAGTGAACTCTACTGACTCAGAATAACACAACAGTATGTTGGCCAAGACAGAAAACTTCACTTCCTCCTTCAAAGACTTCATACTTGTCAAATTCTTTCTCTGCACATTGCATATGTGGGCAAATGGTTAGACACTACCTATTTCAAAACCAATATTGCCATAATCGAAGCAATATCAATAAGAAAAATAAGGTTTAATTGGGCTAATAGTTTCAGAGAATTAGAGCTTGTTATGGTAGAGCAAAGGTATTGTTATGGTAGAGCAAAAGATTGCATATCTTGATCTGCAATCAGGAGGCAGACAAAGCTAACTGGGAATGTCACGGAGTTTGAAACCTAAAAGCCCACCTCCTAATCCTTCTCAAATAGTTCTACCAACTGAGGACCAGGAAAGTGAAAATAAAACATACAGAATGAGACAAAATATTTATAAATAATTTTAATAGGACTCTTTGCTAAATATATAAAGAACTCTCCAGCTCAATGATAACTCAATTAATGGTTAACTTAATAAGGAAAAAAATCAGAAAAGAGGTTAGGTTGGCATTTCTCCAGTGAAAATGTACAGTCAGTAAGTACATGAAAAAGGTTCAACATCATAGTTATTGTGGAGATGCAGAACAAATCTGCATAACTGTTGCTTCCCATAAACTGGAAAAGTTAATAAAGGTAAATGTTGGTGATGGTGTAGAGATATGAACCCTGAAATTTTATGAATGGATTTATACAGTGTTGACAACCCTGGTAAACACATTGGTCATTTCTCAGAAAGCAGAACAGAACCATGTGACCCAGTAGTTCTTCCCCGTGAATATACCCAAGAGAAATATATGTCTGCACAAAAGTCAACATTATTTACATACTCATGAAGGATAAACACCCCAGATAGCTATCAACTGATGAATGGATAAATAAAATACAGTGTGTTCATACAGTGAGATATAGTAAAACATAGAGAGCAGAGCGCTGATCCATGCTACTGCACGAATGGATCCAGAAAAACATCATGTTAAATGCTCGTTGCTAGCTGCTGAGAAGAGTGAGGATCTGCCTATCAGTCTGACAGAATTATTGGAAGCCACAGCTCATGTGTTTTCAGCATTTCCTATCCCCTTACTTGCTCCAGTAATCTCTACCCATGCTCCAGCAAAACAAGCTAAGCAGTCTCCTGGCTTATGCATAGCGCTATTGTCTTAGTCCCACACTAGAATGGGATTAGGATTCCTTTTATAGATGATGTTAATATTCTAGAATTAGGTGGTACTGATGGTTGTAGAGATTGTAAATATACTAAAAACCACAGGTATCAACAACCAAATAATCCAATAAAAAATGGGGTATAGACCTAAACAGAGACCTCTCAACAGATAAATCTAAAATGGCTGAAAGACACTTAAAGAAATGCTCAACATCCTTAGCCATCAGAGAAATGCAAATCAAAACAACTCTGATATTCCATTTTACACCTATAACAATATTAAAAACACTAATGTCACAAATACTCTTAGGGCTGGCCTGGAATTCGCAGAGATCTGCCTGTTTCTTTCTCCCGAGGACTGAGATTAAAGGCGTGCCCAACTAGGATAACTGAAGAGTCCAAGTCCCTTTGAAGTGGCTGTTTGGGACGCTCTTCTAGAAGATCCGAGAAGACAGCTATACCCTCCTGGCACTAGCAGCTCCAAAAAACCTCTGAGCTTTGAGAGGGAGGATACCATCACTCCACAACGGGTACATAGCATTTCCTAAGAAACCTGAGTGTCCGTCAACTGTTTCTACCCCTCCTCTCACCATTCACACCTGTCAATAAGCTCTATGAGGGAGGAAAGGCATTCTAGGTACAGGGTTTATCAGGTAATGGTTTGTATTTCTCACACGGCCCTAAAGAATGTGGGAAGAATTAGCTGGAAAAGCAAACCCTCTATTTTCTAAGTCTTCTCTGATCTTCACAATTCCTGGTAGCTTGAGCATTAAATGGAGTCACTTGAGTTTCTCATTCCCTCACCTTGTTCTAATTTCTTTCGCTTTCTTCTCTAAAGGAAAGAAGAAAAAAATCCTTAGTGCTTTATGCCTAATTAAAATTTGGCCATAATATATTTGTTGAAATGTCCTTGCTTTTGTTTGTAATTCCTGTGTGTATATATTCATGGACTGAGAAATCTCAAGGCCATTTAATCACGAGAGTTCTAATCAACAGAAAGGATTTATCAGGAAAAGGCTCACTTAGAAATATGAGAAAATCACAAATGGGGCTTATGCGTTTATGGTAGGAGATATCAGGATACAAAGTGAGGCCCACTGAGGTGCCTTTGTTGGTCTTCAGATAGCCACAGAAAAGCACGAGATTGGCTGAGAAAAGATGTCACCTTCCATTCTTGTCACTGGTTAAGTCATCTGGACACATGCATTGTCTTGAAGCATTTCAACTAAATTCCATGGATTTGTCTGTGAAAATGAGAGATTAAGGTGACCTCTAACAACTTACTTACCTTCTAAAGTGAAAAAACCAACCCGACCACCATCCACCAGGAAGCATAAATCCCCTGGATGCTGCTTTTGTTTTCAAAACCTGAGTTTCATTTCTCAGGACAGGGAGTACAGATAACAAGGCAGTGCACACAAGAGTCCTAGCTCACAGATTTAACATGAAGAAATCAGAGTATCTAATCTGCCTCGCCAAATCTTTGGTGCAAGGGTCAGGAGAAGCCTGTTCAAAGGGAAGCCTTTAAGCAAAACTCCCCACGACAACTATATTCTCAACCAAGTATCAGTTACTTATATCATCCCATTACACAGTAAAAGATTTTATTTATGAGTACGTCAATTTTAAAAGGCGAAAGTTTTGAAATAAAACTAACATTTTCTGGGACTGGAGCCATGGCTCAGTGGTTGAGAAGCTTGTACTGATCTTCCAGGGGATCTGAGTTTAACTTCCACCTGTAACTCCAACTCCGGGAGCCTCTCATGTCTCTGGCCTCTGATGCTACCTGCACCTATACAAGCCTCACTACCCCCTGCGACACACATGGTACCTGCACTTATACAGCCCCACTACTCCCTGCAGCACACACACATGCATAATTGAAAAGAAAATATCTTTTTTTAAATAGAATTTCTCACTGGTGAACAAAATAGGACTTTTGCTGCTGGTGAATAAATTTTCAAAAGCCAGTTCATAATTCAATTTCTAAGAGGCTTAGGGGCTCCAGTTCTACCATTAAAACTAATTTTTAGAAAATGAGGCAGCAATTTATGTGCCTATTAAATATCTCAAGATGCTAAACATGTATTTTAACTAAAAGGATTAAAAGGAGGAGTTATATAAAATGAATAAAAAGAAACATAGATTTTAATTCATTGGTTGAGAAAAACCAGAGACAAACAAAATAAAAGCAACTCCCTAATGCTTAGGAAATTTACAAAATAAATAGCACAAAATAAAGATGAGCATTGAAGATGTTTTAAAATTTGAAAATACATAAGCAAACAAGTAGAAACTTGTACAAAATATTGATTTTTCTGAGCACTTGGGAGATGGACACATGATAATAATTGACTCAAGGTCATCCTTGACTGCGTGGTAAGTTCTAGGCTAACCTGGGTTCAAATGACACTCTATCTCAAAAACCTGAGGATAGATAGATAGATAGATAGATAGATGATAATAGTTAAGTGAAAGATAGTCTATCATAAACAAAAATGGGAAGCACATGAGAGCCCAGGTTGCCATGCATTATAAGTTGGATAATGTCTTCTCACAAAAGCTGGAACTTCTTATCAAAAACACACCACTGAAAAAATGTAAAAACAAGCTACAGAAGAAATTATATATATATATATATACATATATATATAAACAAAAAACCTCTATCCAGAATATATAAACATTTTTACTAATTAATAACAAAGTGGTTGATAATCAAATACAAAAAATGAGCAAAAGATCTGAAAAGAAATTTCAGAGGAAGGCTATATAGATCACCAACAAACTACAGAAAAGTATTTAACATCATTAATTGACCAGGAAGTGCTAATTAAAACACAAGTCCATGACAGTACTCCTTTATCAGCAGAGTTAAACCACTGACATCCAGAATAACATCCAGAATGTTCCTTGCATTGCTGGTGGGAGTTTAATCATATTCAACTACACTGAAAAGCTGTTTGCTGGTACCTATTTGAAGTGAGACACATGCCCAGCTGATACCTCAGGGGCTCTGTCTCTAGTTATGTACCCAAGAAAGATGAATGCATATGTTTGCCATGTGATACGGACTAGTGTGTTCACAGCAATCTCACTGTGAAAAGTCACAGATGAAAAACAATGGAATGTCCCTCAACAGAAAATAAATTGTAGCATGCTCCTTTCATGGAAAACTACACAGGATGGGAATAATAATCCAGAAAAGCATGAAGTATTCCCAAGCCATTAGCTAGAGTGATGGCTCCCTCCCTGTGTGTGTACCAACCTGGAAGAGGAGGTACAATGTGGGTGCTGAAAAGGCATGGTCCTTTCTTCTTTGTGACAGTCATAGGAGTTCGTCCATAAGTAAAGTTCAAGTTCACACCACGTATCTCCCATGCAGTCCCTGGATCCTTGAAAGGCATATGCCAAAGCCCTCTACTCTTCTTCTCAAGCCGTGCATGGCTCCTCTCTCGCTCAGAGTTCAATCGCAATGAGTTTCCTTTGCACATGCTGCTGCTCTCCTTTATTCTGTTTTGATTGATTTTTGTCTTGCTTTGGTGGCTACCATTAAAGTTCACCTGTTCAAGGCACTACCCTGAATGGTCCCTTAGCCTGGGATGTGCCTGCCTCTCTCCCAAAGATATAAAGCTTCCTCTCCCCTCCTTCAAGGCTGGTTGAATGCCATATACTCACTTGGGTTCCACCCTAATATCAAAGCTTTTAAAGTGGTAAAGTCCTTCATTAATTCCCCGCCCCACCGTGTGTGTGTGTGTGTGTGTGTGTGTGTGTGTGTGTGTGTGTGTGCGTGCACATTCGCAAGTGCACTTTTGTTGGAAAGAGTTACATTCAGACTGAATATCCTGAAGTAAGAAAGAAACTGGGCTTCTGTGAATCATCAAGAAACAGCAAAGTCCTAAGACAATGAAAAAAAACCTGTTTAACCGGACTGTTTTTTAGTATAGAAAATTCTCTCACATTCTTACATTCCTACTCCTTTAGTCTTAAGCAAATATTTAGAATGTCCTGAGACTTTTAAAATGTGGCCTTTGGGGGAAGCTTGGGAAATCAGCAGGATGTGGGAAAGTATGACAACATCCCTAACAGTGTCAGTGTGTGTGTGTGTGTGTGTGTGTGTGTGTGTTTGTGTGTGTGTGTGCATGTGCGTGTGCGTGTGTGCATGTGTACATGTGCATGCATGTTCATCCAGGAAAGAATTGAAAGTAATGATGGGGTGGGTGAAATTGGCCACATAAAAGGAAAACTAATGAAGCTTTCCTTTGCTTGTCCTTAGATTGACTCAAGTGAGGTTTTTGATCCTCCTTCGGGCTAAAGAAACAACCTTGGCTAGGTAAGAATGAAGCCCTAGACCGAGGGAGAAGAACAAGAGTGAATCAGAACTCACAATCGAGGCTTAAAGGTTGATATTTCCTAGAGCAGCCATTAGCTATGGGTTGTGGTGGTGAGTTCCTGGAAAAGGACCCTGCAATCCCACTGTGGCCAAGTCCCTGAAAGTTCATTCTTGTAATGAGTCTTGCACACTATGTTCCTGCTCCTGTTTAATGGGCTAGACATGCTTGGAAACCATCTGCAAAGAAAGGCCCACTTAGTGAACTCTCCAACTCCTGTCACCAGTTAACTAGCACAACATTTGATTGGCACTTATGGGTTTTAAGGAGAACATGCGACATGAAGAGTTTCGCTTTCACCAACTTCTTGAGTGACATGATGAGGAACCCTACCAGCCTGGATCACATGACCTGACAGTTCTAAAATGATGACGGCATCTCTAGTGGGAAAAGATGCTGGCGGGAGGATAGGACCAACTTCAGAAGGAGAACCCTAGCACTGTGACTTTCTAGGGTAGAGCCAGCCCATACCACCTGCAGCAGGGGATTACTGCACACTAGTCCCAAAGCAGCGCTCTATGAGGCAGAGACCAAGCACAATGCCTAAGAACTTTGTCCGCTTAAACATACCCAACTAAATTTCCTGTCTACAAGGAAATCATTGTCGTCCAGTGGCAAATATGGCTTCCAATTGCCACCTTGTGAGATATTTCTTAGGAAAATCCTGTCATATGCCCAGGGGTTAGCCTGCTACCCACCATATCCTCCTTCCATCCGATGACCAAATATGCAGGTCGTGGTGCCAAACTGGCCTGCCCGAGGGGGTTGGAGGGCAGGAGCAAGTGCTGAGCTGGGAACTACAGCGGTGAGTTCTCCATAGGATACATATTAGCAAAGCACAGCATTTCCCCAGCATCCTTCATCCGGGGTTTCCAGCCCTCAGAACAGCTTCACCATCTCGCCTACATTGACTGTGTTCTAGGATGAAATTTTAGAGTCTGATAGTGGCACACTTCAATTTCAAATGCTGTTGCTAATTTTTTTAATTGTGTGGTTGGCTTCATAAGCAAAATAAGAAAAATACATTTAAAACATACTTTTCAAATTCAAGATGATATAGATGTATATGTTGTGGTTTGAATGAAAATGGTCCCTATAAGCTCATAGGGAGTGGCACTATTAGGAGGTGTGGCCTTGTTGGAGGAAGTGAGTCATTGGGGTGGGCTTTGAGATTACAAATTTTTAAGCCAATCTCTCTCTCTTTCTCTCTCTCTCTCTCTCTCTCTCTCTCTCTCTCTCTCTCTCTCTCTCTCTCTCTCTCTCTCTTTCTTTCTCTCTCTCTCTCTCCTGCCTGCTGGTCTGGATATAGAACTCTCAGTTCCTTTTCTACCACCATGCCTGCCTGAGTACCTCCATGCTTCCCATCATGATGACGACGGACTAAATACCTGAACAGTAAGTCAGTCCCAGTTAAATGTTTTCCTTTATAAGAGTTGTCATAGTCATGGTGTGAACAGCAATAGGATATTGACTATGTATACACACACACACATACATATATATGTATATATGTATGTTTATATATGGATACACAGAATATTTTCCTTTGAAAATGGATTTATGCACAGATATCAAATGAATAAAGATTTTATATGAAAAAACAACATTTTTCGTATATGTGTGTGTAACTAAAATAAAATTTCTTTCCCAAATTTGAAATACTGAACTCTAATTCGTGAAAACAGATCCACATAAATACAAACAAAACATGTAAACGTCATGGGTGATAGGGAAATGACAGGGGTTGACAATGGAGAAACATCTTAAGCAAAAAGTGTCAGAACCTGCGTTCCTTTTCTCACCCCTCCAAACGGTCGAGGAGGGTCGTTTGTTTGGTACAGAGGGCATTAGATAGACCAGGCTGCCCTGCTGAGTCAGACGAGAGCCTTGCACCACGACTCCTGATGGAAGAAGAACTTCTCATCGGAAAGAGAATGGAGTTTCCAAGTGTGAGAGTTCAAGTAAACACAAGAGAAAGAGACACTAATTAAAAACAAACCAAATCAGAACTTACTAGTTTTTAAAGCTGCCCCCTTCCCGTCCTAAATCACCCCTGGACTAACATTATACTTCTTGTCTTCCCATATATTGTGGTTTTCAAATGTATTGAAATTTTCTTGAACTTCCGTGGAGTTCTTTTTTAATCCATTTTAATTGTCTAACTCTGCTGAAGAGGCAAGTAAGAGGAGGACTCAAACACTTCCCAATACTTTGACACTGAAGTCAGGTTTTCTTTTCCCTTGGACAGTCGAGCCATCCTAAAGACTGTAAATGGCATGACTGCCTCTCTGTGTTTCTTGAAACAGAACATGAAGTTATGTCCACAAAAGCCTA
Organism: Arvicola amphibius; assembly: GCF_903992535.2. NCBI lineage: Eukaryota > Metazoa > Chordata > Mammalia > Rodentia > Cricetidae > Arvicola > Arvicola amphibius. The sequence goes on along the minus strand of NC_052057.2, from coordinate 70,337,199 downwards.
TTTTTGTGGGGCTTGGAGGAGAAAGTGTTTTTTGTTCTTTTGAGGAATCCATAGCTTTCACCAAATTTCAAAGAGAGCCGAGATGCCTCTGCCCCACCTCTAGACCCAAGATCTCAAGAACAGACAGGCCTTCTTGAATGCAGACAGTTTTGGGAGGAATCTCCATACAATCAGAAATTTGCCCAGGCGTTATGGAAGGGTTCTGAGAAACCTACAGCCGGCACCAAGAACCCACTGCGTTTAAGGCCTGATCCAAGACACACCAATCAGACCTGGCACCAGCCACAGTGGAGCAGAAACAGACCTGATGTGGAAGTGCCCAGTGCTTTTGTGTGTGTGTGTGAGTTCAGGTTGGCTGGGCAGCACAGTTTCCCAGGACCGGCGACTGATCAGTCAGCTAGAGAGGTACATGGGAAGAGAAGGAGCTCCAGAGGAAGTTCCTTTTCTCCACATCAGTCTGCAGAAGAGCAGGAGCTGCCTTTTCTCTGCAGATGAGCAACATCTGGGGCCTTTTCCCTACTACACAGTTGTGTCTCCTCCTGGAGAAAGCACAGCATCCTTATCACTGCCATGCACATACAATATCTTCACAGGCTTGAGGGATCCACAGTCCTCGGTGTAAGCGGCTAGTCAGGGGCATGGCCTGGATATCAAAGGTAGATGCCTAGGTTAGAGCGGGATAGCCCTTTCTGTCCCCAAAGACTGACACTAGCGTGTGGTCTGGGACACAAATCTGCCCTTAAGACATCAACTTGCCATTCAAAAGATTTTCACAGGTCCATTGCGAGCAAAAGGAGCAGGGAGAAGAATCTTAGTGACCCTAGTTGTGGTGACATGCCCCATAATTCCCAGGCCAGCCTTTTAGGAGCGAAGATGCCATTCCTTCCTCCGTCAGAGTACCTCGTGTGGCACTTCTGCGGTTCCTGATCAGGAGCAGTGACATGGGGACTTAAGGAACAAAATGACACTCACTCTTCTACGTTCCCTGTAAGAGTTCCACAGACCTAAACGATAAATGCCAATCGCACACCTAAGTAAACTAGTTTCCAATGGTGACCACACACAAAAACAAAATACGTACCACATACCAGGAAAAAAAACCCTTCAAAATCTGAATGTATTATTTACACAATGAGCCAAAGTGTTTGAAGCTGGGACTGGCTGAGAAAATCACTCCAGGTGAAGTTTCCGTCTTATTTAAGAAGCTCTGATCTCGCTCTCTACATCGGTTTAATGTAATTATGGTGGATTAGTTAACATTCTTCAGACTCATTTTTCTGTGTAAAACGAGAAGTTCAAGCCCTTGCTCTCTGAAAGTTCTCCCAGGATGAACATTCTCTATCTGCTCTCACCCCAGTTGACAGAGATGCGAAGCTTTTCCTGCGCTATCTGCCGTAGGATTTCTGCCCAACTCTCTACCATTCTGTTTGCTACTTACAATTTACACATTTCCCATAATATTAGGTTTTGCTGTAGTTTCTTGTCAGAGGTTGCAAGATTATCATCTGTAGCCCTCTATTTGATAACAGTCTCCCATGAGAAGTTCAAGATGTTTTGTTCATGCAAAACCACCTTTGGGAGCTATGGGCTTCTGTGTGGTAGAGTACTTGGCTGGTATGGATGGAGCTATGGCTTCAGTCTCTGGAAGCACTGGGCAGGTACTCCTCTCAGCACCAGTCAATGTTCCTGTTCTCATGATCCTCATTTTTGGGGGCAAGTGGAGTACCATAAGGATTTACAACTTCCCTATTAGGTGTGGGATACATCTCAGCTGTAGAGAACTTACCCAGTGTACATAAGCTTCTGGGATTGCTCCCCGCCACCACATAAACAACACTACGATAATGAAAACACCACACAGACTGGGAGAAGTCATTTGTAGTGTACCCAGAAAAGGGTTCATAGTCAGATTCCCTAATGAGTTCCTACAAAGAACTAAGGGGAAAATGTAAGTGCACAAAAAGAGGTGAACAGGTACTTCATGTAAGAGGCCAGCCAAATGATCAACGAAGGCATGGGGAGATGTGAGCTCATTGAGCGAACACAAAGTGAAGTTCTAATGAAACATGCCTGCAGAAAGGATAAAGTTGCAGAGCATCGGGTAATTCCTAGAGATGGTGAAGATGTAGCACAAAGGCTAATCTCAGAACTGTCACTGCTGGTGGCTACTGGCCCAGAAGACAGGTTAGCAGAACCATATAAATGAAAATATGCATCTTCCCTTAGGAAGAGGGAACCTCAACTGAGAAAATGTCCCCATCAGCTTGGCCTGTGGCAAGTCTTGCTACATTGTCTTGATCAATGATTGATGTGGAAGAAACCAGCTTCTGGTGGGTGGTGCCACCCTTAGACTGATAGTTCTCAGTATAAGAAAGAAGGCCGAGAAAGTCATGGCCTCTATTTCCGTTCCTGGCTCTGCGTTCATGTCCTCACTTCCCTGGAAGATGGACTACAGGTCGTAAGATGAAATAAAGCCCTTCCTCCTCAAGTCACTTTTGGTCATGGTGCTTTAGTGCAGCAATAGCAATGCTAACTAAAACAAACATCCATACTATTATTGGAATGAATGAGCCTTTAGGTCCAAAAAAGAAAAAAAAAACATAAAGTTGACTACCTGAGGTGTTTTACTTTTAATAGCTAAAAACGTGGAGGGGCAAGTCAAATGTATATTAATGATACAGAGGATAATGATAAATTGTAATATAGTTACGTAACTAAATGCTGTGCAGCAATGAAAAAGTATAAATACCTTCTAAAACCAGACCTGAATCCCACAGTCACTATAGTGAGTGAGACTGAAGAGGATAGATAAGGATGCTCTATGCTTCAGATTACATGAAGCTCACCGAGAAGCACAGTTGGTCCACGTGATGGAACTCAGAACAGTTACAGGCAAGAGTTGGCAGGAAGGATTGCTGTCTTCTGGGCTACAAGTTCTAAGTCTCAGGCTGGATAATGAGAAGAATCAACATGAAGACCAATATATGAAGTTTATATTATATAGACCGCTCCAGTTAAACATAAGAGAAGGTTGTAGAGTAGCATTGTATAGCTAGTCTCTTCCTACCCTTTCACTTAAGCTTGCTTTATTTCCAAGCTACCCTATGAATTCCTCCGGTCTCTGGTTTGGATGTTGATCTGCTTTGACAGTAGGAACACAACAAGCACCACTCCTGTGCAATTATAGCTCAGGGCCATCGTTCCAGAGAATGTGCTCTGGGACTTGAACAGAGTTGAGCCTGGAAGAACTGTTACACTAGACTGGCAATGCTTACACACTACTTGGAACCTGGGTCCGTTTAACTATGCCATAGTCAAGGACACGCATTATTTTAATCAACTTCAGCAGAGAAAGCTGCAGCCACATCATAGCAGGTGCTGATTCCCAACCACAGAAAGAATTATTTCCAGGTTTCCAGAAGGTGTGGCCCAGTTATGACAGGGGCCCAGTCAGCCCAGCTGGTCCCCAGCCCGGCCCTGCGGGACCCAGGTCTTGTCAGTAGGCAGCGTTTGAAGACAAGGGAGTTGGGCCAAGTTGGATCTCTGAGACGGGATCCCAGGCCCTGGGGAATGGGCACCTCCCAGAGGCAACGCTTTTCCTAACAGTCTTCTAAAGGACTGGCAAGAATTGAGCATCTCTGCCCTTCAGCACAGTCAGCAAACAGCACCACAGCTTTGCTTGGCACTTCCTTGTGACAACATCTTGCAGTTTACACAGCTGGCCCGCTATTATAAAAGTTGTGGGTGACCGTTAGTACATAATGATGCCTCCAACTTTGGAGAAGCTGACGGCCATTTTTGCCTGCTGACCACAAGGCTTCCTGGAGGGAGATGATCCTCCACCATTAAAACTGAATGACAAGATTTCTTGATTTGCTCAATGAAGTAACTATGGGGTAGCAGATGTTGGGAGAGCCATGTCAGAAGAGCTGGCTGTTTGTTCAGTGTTACTCTATACAGTACAAAGAACAGTACTGCTCTTGGAATTTATGTTTTTAATAAAGTTCTTTAAAAGTGTGCTTTTTATAAATACACTTTAAAAGTTACATAATAAATATTAGAAATATAGAATATATAAATACCAATCTTTGAGGATAGAAAAGATAGAAGTTGGAAAAATATGTGAAGATCTGAATATATATGTCTCTCTATATATTCAGCTCTTTACACACACACACATGAAAAATTTATAATTTTTAGGAAGTACAATATAGGCCTGCTTCAATAAACCATTGTGTGGTGATGTTTTACACACTTTAGAAACTGCACTTCCAACAGTTCCAGCATCCTTAAGGACTAGTGTTTCAGAGTAAACAGTTGGGAAGGATCTGTTCAGCAGAGAAGGTTGTAACACATGAAAACTTCAGAGATTTTTCCCTTGAGGAAGTGGCTCAGGGCTGATGAGGGAAGAGACACAGAGAAGCGAATGGTGGGTTAACAGATAAATGCCTCCAGCTTCTCCATCACTCCCAGAGTCCCTCTGGAGAGGAAGTTCAAATGAAATGCATCAGGCAACTAACAGCCAATGAGTGGGTGAGCAAATCCATGCGGGACAGTAGAAATGATAGTGGGAAGACTCTCAAAAGGTTAGCTCTGACGTAAACTCTAACAGTCCTCTGGTTTTTATCACTTGTGTGTGGTCACACATGTCTGCAAGCCCTGAGTGCCAGCCACAGGGACAGATCTCCCGACTTCTGACTTCTTCAACCTCCCAGATCATTGGTATCTCACTGTTCTCCAGAAAAGGGTGGTATAATCAGAGGTGAAAACGGACTGTTAGGGCCTTTACAGTGTCCCCACTCATCTCTCTCCCTCACTGTAGTTTGGGCTCTGAATATTCCTCAAAGGCCTGTGTGTAGAAGGCGTGGTTCTCCTTTCAGAGCCTTTAAGAAGGAGGACCTAGTGGTAGAAAGTTGGTCCACTGGTAACGTGTCCTTGAAGGGGTTATTGGGACCTCAGCCCTTGCTGTCCCCTCTTCCAGGCCCGGTTGCTGTGAGGTGAGCTGTTTTCTCAGCTACGTGTTCCACATATAATGATGCTGTAGGACCAAACACAGACTGTCTTCTGGGCAGTGAGCCAAAATAAATCTTCCTTCCTTCAAGTTGATGATCTGGATACTTACCATAAAGAAAAAAAGATGGCTCACTCTGCTGCCTTAGAATATGACTGTGTTCAGCAATAGAGTTTTAGAAACAGCAATAAAGGTTATTTAAGGTCAGAGAGGTCAGAGGCACTCCTCAGAGAAGACTGCATGGAAAAGAGATCAGGGCAGACGCAGCAGGAAGACCACGTGGAGACAATAAAGAGGGACGCATCAGAGGAGCGAATACGTAGACATCTTTATCTACTACACTGAACAACAGAACAACGAGCTGAGATTCAGCGCTGCAGGAGTAACAGCCCCTAATGTACTGTGGCTGATGGGTTTCAGGTCATGTGACATTCCAAACCATTGACATTGGCTAGCAGAAAGAGTCTTCAACACTGGGCCTGGGGTGGAGCCTTGCTTTAGGAAAAGGGAGCCATAGTGACTTTCTCAGTGTCTCCCACAGCAGGAGCAAAACTATGAGTGCATGTGCCTCAGAGCGAACCATAGCAAACAAGCAACAACTGGCTTGTCACCTCTTTATGTCCAGTTACTTTGAAAACTGTCCTGATATACTAAATAGCAATGTGACATAGTTTGGGTGTAATAATATGGAGAGGAGGTGGCAGTATAGAGGGGTGGAACCTGTCTGTCACAAGCATATGCGTCGCTTGCCCACAAAGCAGTTTTAACCATAACCCCAAATATTCATATAGGCACCTCTCTGCCTCTCCTGCTGTCTTAGCCTTACTTGTTCTCACCAACCTCATTGCTTGTCTCCACGTTCAAACACACTCTCTGTTTGCAGGACAGTGTATGTTTATATTCGTGCTCATGTACGTGTGGATGCAGAAGCCAGAGGTCAACATCTCTGTTGTGTCTCTCTCAATCAGTCCTGACCTTGCTTTGGGAGACAGGCTCTTTCATTTGCATTTGGACCTTATCGACTCAGCTGGGCTGGCTGGCCAGTGAGTTCTCTGAATCTGTCTATCTCTGCTCACCACCATCCCACCTGTCCCAGGGCTGAGGTTCCAGATACAAGCGGTTGTACCTAGCCTTTCAACATGGGTGTTGGGGATCCAAGAGCAGGAGCATACACGTCAGCAGCTTACTGACTAAGACATTCCCCATGCCATGAAGCATGCTCTTAATACTTAAAAGCCTGCAATTGTGCCAGCATAGTTTACTATGCAAAGGGCAATTGGAAAGCCGCTAGAATTCAAATCCTTAAGCTGTTCTTAAGGACTTTGGAGTTAGAAAAACACATCTTTTATACATAAAACCATTATGATTAATTACTGATAGAAAACTGTCAAGCAAGCTCCTAAAATCTCATGAATTCAGCACATGTAAGAGAAAATCACTCAGTTTTCAATGGAAGCCAATTTTGAAATAGCAAGAATTTCATTACATATTACACATTATATATTTTTTTCAAGAGAAAATTTATGTATGAAATATTGAATCGCTATGAGAAGTGCTATATTTGTCTATAGACAATTTGCTTAGAACAGTTGTGGGGAATTAAAAAATAAAACCAAGCTTTACTTTGCTGTTTTATTATAAATTGTAATTCTTTTATTGAGGCACAGTGACTTTGCACATAATTTCATACCTTGGATTTATAGATTATTTTATAGGCCCAAATAAACCCAAGTCAAAATAAAACTAAGGAAATAGAAGAAATGCAGAAACTGTTGGTTCCTTGTCCATTGAAAGTTCTTAGACTGTTACAACATTAATTCACTCACAGGGTCCAATTTGAACTTATTTGCTGGACAACTTTGTCTCCATCTTAACCAACACAATAAGTGCAGCTATGTTATTTAAATGAAGGTACAACCAGTGGTAGATTGCTCAGGTAAACTGCTTGTTCATTCAGATTCTTCTCTTGGACTCGGCATTGAATTCTTTAGCATACAGTCAGAATGTTGAAAGGTGAGCATGGGGCAAAACAGAAACACAAGGAAAGCAGACCCACAGCTACAGTGTCCATGGAACATTTGTGAATGATTTGCTCCTTCAGGAGGGCAAGAGAAAACACTGAACATTTGAAATCTGGTGAGAGGTAAGTGAGAGTTGCCTAGAGCAAGGCCTCTGTGCCAAGGGTTGGGAAAGATGTGAGCTGCTTCAAGTCAAGCATTTATAATCGAAACTATGTAGAAGGAAAACACTCCATAAATAACAGAATCAAGCATGAGCAACACATATGCGACTATTTTGTAAGCCAACTTCAATAAAATATTCATTAAGTGAGACCAAAACTGAACCTTCATTTTGAAACGTGTGTAAGGTTAGGCTTGCTTTCACAGCCAAGGCAATATGGCACATTTGCAAATAGGGGAGGAGCAAACTTTAGCTGTCTGTGAAATGTTTTCTGGACTTTGGAACGATACCACAATATAGAAAATACTTAGGCAAACCACAAGCTTGAAGTTTATGGCCTTTATGAATTTATATTTCTTGTTTTGTTTTGTTTTAAAAAAGAAATTGTAGAAACCAAAATCCCACATGAAAGATAAAGATTAGTGGTTCCCTACAACTGTTATAAAAGGTCATTATTTCTTCAATAAAATGCTTAAAATCTTTAAAACTGTTGTATTCCTGGATAACGTTTTTATTTAACCGCAATAAAAATAGCAACAAAAAAACCCCTGTGTTAATTGCCCTGGTTTGATGTAAAATTTAAGTGTTCAGTGAAATTTAATTCTTGGAATTATTAGAACTCTTAGCATCAGATGTTGGGTTTAAATCAAAATTCTATGGTAGCTACATTTTCTTCATAATTAACTCATAAGAGGTATTATTCTTACTCCCTCCCTCTCTCCTTTTCTCCCACTCCATTCTGTCTCCCCTCCCTCCTGCCGTACCTCCCCCTTCCTGTGCTCTCTCTCCCTTCCCCTAACCCCACATTTAATGCACAGTCAGGCACTGCTTGCTGAGGAAATAAGTTAACAGATACATCTTTAAGTGATCTTGTACTTATGTCATAGATGACATTAAATTTAGATGCAAGTGCTTGCCCTGGGTGTTACAAACTTTGGAAGTCAACTTTTCACTGGTATGCCATTCTTAATCAAAACACTGTTATAGGGTACATGGTTGTCTAATCAATAAGAATACACACAGTTCCATGGTTAGGAAGTCGACATGGCCTTCTAGGTAAAAGGGGCAAATATGCTGATATCTTGCAGTTATGCCCATTAGTAAGAATGCCCATTAGTGAGAATGTCAGGGCAAAAGATCAACCCAGCAAGAGCCCCTCAGTACATGGTAGTGGACTCTATAAGGACTCACTCTTTTCATGGAAAATAAAAAGTATTCCTAAACACTGGCTGGATTCTGATGCTGCTAAAGCTCAAACCAAGATTTTGACATTTTGAAGTCACTTCTGCTTCAGGAAAAGAACACAGGAATCAAGACACTTGAGCAGACTTTTTGGAAGTGTTCCAAGGAGTGATTTTGAAGTGTCTATATAACAGATTTGAACTATGTTCAGGCAAGTCTGATAATTCCCAGTTCCCATAAAACTCAACACCTGCAGCCGAGGTCATAAATTAGCCTGTGAGTCTAATTGCTCTTGTGTGTGTGCTTCCATGAGCCACAGAGCTACTCCAACCCCATTGTCATTATGAGGATCACAGCCAGGCTTAGCTTTGTTGGCAGCCTGACACAAATCATTGTATTATGGGTCTTTGTGTTTAAATCACTCAGCTTATATCCTGATACTGCAAAAAGGTTGGAAAACAGAAAGGGATCTCTGAATTGTTTAATTAAATATTTATATTTATAGTTTCTATTTATATACAACTGAACTAGTACAGCACCATGTTAAGTATCCATAGCGAAACAGATCATTCTGTTTCTAATTACAATACTTGAGTTTGCTAAGATTTAGAAGTTATAGCCACAAACGAAATTCATCAATGTTTTTCAATATTTCAAGCCAATTTCTCACATTCTGTGAATTAATCTCTGGCGTTAAAATTAATCAACAGAGCACAAATTTACTACAGGGTATTTTGACTGCCTAAAAGATCTGAGGCAACTTCAAAATGACTTCGATTTTCATATTTAATCTATTATTTCTGTCTTCAGAGGTAAATATCTCACCACACATTCTTTTCTCTTACCACAGGAAAACCAACTGTCCCAGTCAATTTCCACCAGTTATTGGTGGCTGATCAAATTTCTAAGAGACAGAAAAGAAAACAAACAAACAAATACTTCCCAGATACCTAACCCACATTTCTAAACCTCACCTTTTCTAAAAAGGTAAATTGCCTACAAAAGGGTGTGGGTAGGAAAGACATGGATTAAAATTCAACCACACAACTCAAGAAGTATGGGTAACAAAAGCCACAAAAATCTGGGATCACATCAAACTATCAACAGAGTGAAGAATCAGCCATAGCAGAGAAAACATATGTTAAGTGGATAGTATCTAAAATATATAAACAACAAAAATAATTCAACAGTAATAAAATACCAATCTAAAAAATAGGCAAAAGACCTGAACAGACAGCCATCACCAGAAGACAGACACGTAACAAAACAATCAACAGCATTAATAATAGTCATGTGCAAATTAAAATCACCAGGACATCTTGCTTGTTAGAGTGACTTACTAAAAGACAAAAGATGGGTCTGGTGTGGTGGTACCTGCCTTTAGTCCCAGCAGTAAGGAGGCAAAGGAAGTTGAAGCTCTGCCAATTTGAAGCCAGCTTGGTCTACAGAGAGAGTTCCAGGCCAGGGCTACACAATGGGACCCTGCCTCAAACAAACAACAACAACAAAGCAAACAAAAAGGCAAAGGATGGTGTGTGTTGATGAGAGGTAAAGAAGGAGTGCTGAACCAACTGTCGGTGGTGATGTAAATTAATGAAGCCATTTGGGGAATACACTATGAAAATGTCTTCAAAATTAAAAGTAGATAATCATCTGTGTGGCTATAATACAGGGCCAGTTCAGGCCCCCTCTCCTCAGCTGCTCAAGGAGCAAGCTGGGGACAGCTCCTTGGATGCCTGGGAACCCCTCTAGAGTCCAATCTCTTGCCTACCTTCAAATAGCTCCCTTAATTAAGATATATATTTCCCTGATTCCATATCCACTCTTCCTCCATCCCAACTGGATGATTATCTTGCATATCACCATAGAACCTTCATCTGGTATTGAATGGAGATAGAGACAGAGCCCCACAATGGAGCACTGGACTGAGCTCCCAAGGTCCAAATGAGGAGCAGAAGGAGGGAGAACATGAGCAAGAAAGTCAGGACCGTGAGGGGTGCACCCATTCACCGAGACAATGGGACTGATCTAATGGGAGCTCACCAAGGCCTACTGGACTGGGACTGATGGAGCATGTGATCAAACTGGACTCTCTGAACGTGGCTGACAAGGAGGGCTGACTGAGAAGCCAAGGACAATGGCACTGGGTTTTGATTCTACTGCATGTACTGGCTTTGTGGGAACCTAGTCTGTTTGGATGCTCACCTTCCTAGACCTGGGTGGAGGGGGGGAGGGGAGAGGGCCTTGGACTTCCCACAGGGCAGGGAACCCTGACTGCTCCTTGGACTGGAGAGGGAGGGGGAGGGGGGATGGTGGGAGGGGAAGGGAAGTGGGAGGAGGGGAGGAGGTGAAAATTTGTAAAATTATATAATAAAAATATTCAATAATATAAAAAAATTAAAAGTAGAACTGCTGCATAATCCAGTAAACCCACTTCTGAAAATATAAACAAAGGAGATTAAATCAGGATATCAAAAGAGTAGCTGTACTCTTACCATCGTTGCAGTATACTTCACAGTAGCCGTAAGTATAATCAGCTTCACTGTGAAATGGATAAAGAAAATGGGACATACAGAAACATAGAATACTATTCAACCATCAAAAGGAAGGAATCCCTGTCATTTTGATAGATGGATTAACCATGATGATAATATATTAAATGAAATAAGTCAGACATAAAAACATAATAGCTCGATGATCCCATACGTATGTGGAACCTAAAAGGCTGGGTAATGGAGAAGAGGTGAAGTGATGTTTATAAAATGAGCAAAGTTGTATGAAACAGAAAGGATTCATGGAAAAGACAAGACATATGATATGGTGATCATTATTAAATTGTAGTCTTAAAAACTGCTAAGAATCTCAAGCAGTGCTATATACTTCTATGCACTATTGTGTATTATGAATATATATATATATATATATATATATATAATTTTATTTGTCAGTTTAAAATCTACAAATAAGCATGGTTTAAAAAATTTCCAACCACATTTCCCATGAGAGGACCACTATACATTAGCATCAAAATATCCCAAAGTTTACAGCAAGCTCCTTTCAGACCAAGGCAGAATGTCCTGGGCCAGCTTTGTAGGAGGGAGCAGCTGTGATGTAGAACAGAGCAACCTCAAAGACATGGTACCCCTAAATCAAAGGGTATGGCTATGGATGCAGGTGTTGGAGACCCTAGACTTAGGATTTCCTTTAGATTACAAACCCTTCTGGGAGACACACATGGACATGCTCAAGTCTCCAACTTAAAATGAACTCAAACTTGTTTTCACCACCAGAGCCAGCACCTCACCAAACTCCAGTGTAAGGATGATTCCTCTTCATACACCTCAGCTCTGTCAGACAGAGAACACACTCTCCATGATGGTGCCTAAGAGTGGGCTGCTGGTCTGTGCCACGTGTTGCCCCCCCAGGCTTAGCTTGTTAGGTACTTCTATGGCTCTGTTTTATACATGTAAATCTAAAGCATGGCATGGTAGTTTGGTAGTTTGAATGTAACTGGTCCCCATAAACTTATTGGCACTATTAGGAGGTGTGCCTTTTCTGAAGTGGGTGTGTTCTTGTTGGAGGAAGTGGGTCACTGTGGGGGTGGGCTTTGAGGTCTCCTATGATCAGGATATGGCCAGTGTCTCAGTTCACTTCCTGTTGCCCATGGATCGAGATACACTAACTCTTGGCATATATCTGCCTGTATGTCACTATGTACTGGCCATGATGACTGAGCCTCTGAAACTGTAAGTCACCAGTGAAATGTTTTCATTTGTAAAAGTTGCTATGGTCACGCTGTATCTTCACAGCAACTGAAACCCTAACAAAGACAGCATGGAATGTTTAGGATCTTCCTAGGAACCCAGGCCCTGTTTAACAATCGTAATGCCACACTATGCCAACAAAAAGGAACAGAATTCCATCCCTGCCTAATGAGAGCCCAGATTTTTGGCTTGCTTGATTGCTTATTTGCTGGTATAAGATGCGTTGAAAGCTACTAGAAAGGGCAGCAAACTATCCAAATGGACTGTGCCGTGAGTACAGAGGATTAAGGAGTGGGGCATCCAGATAAATTAGGAATTGAAAGTGCACTGTCAGAACAAGCGGGAGGTTGTTGCAGAGCATGAAAGTCAGCCTGCTCAGTGTCTTCTCAGCTATGGGCTTTTCAAACGTCATGAAGGTTTCTTTTCTCATTTATCCTTACACGTGCACCTGGGTCTCAACTTGCTGTCAAGTCATACCTTCCATCATCAAAGTGCAAATTTGTCACCTCGATTAATAGTTCATTCTGCCATTGAACATTAGTGTCATGCAGGAGTAAATTCATTGTATTAATTTTTTTCATGAATCACTTGATTTAATTCTAGGCCAATATTTTGGTGTACTGATCTTGGGTAATGAGGCAAGATAGAAACAAGAGAATTTTCCAGAATATGAGTCAAGGTCTGGGTAAAAGGAGGCAGTGGTAGCTTGGGGTGGAAAGCAGAAGGGCCCTCTCAGGTCAAAGCAGAAGGCGTAAACAAAACTGGCTGGAGCAACCTTCTATAGCTAAGGAGCACGTGTCTCCCCTTTCGACTCTGTGCTTCTGGGCTGATGTAAAACACAGTCGTTATTTGTCTTCAACACTGTGGGAAACTGAATTCTATATGTGCATCTTGGACTAGTTATCCTAAAAATATTACTGGGTTGCAAGTATTTCAGCGAAGCAATACCTACCAAAGGAAAATCATATGGCATCCTCCATTGTGCCCAGACAGATGTAGATGATTGAATGCATAAAATAGGCCAGATTTTATACACGTCCATGCAGAAAGAATAAAAACCCTCTGTTCATGAAGGAGGATACTGAAGCAACTTCAGGATGTTGTAGAAGAAACAGCATGCTCCTCTGGTACCATGGGCACTAAAGAGCAGGGTGACCCTGCCTCAGACAAGTAGCCATTGAAAGAGCATAGGTAAATTTCATGTGACTTTTAAAAAAAAAATCCAGCCTGGAAAACGCTTTCTCTGAAAGAGACAAATATTGTCTGCTTAGCTATTTTAATTGAAAAAAATGTATTACACAATTTTCAGACTAAAATTCTGGTGAACTGTGTACTTAAGTTATGGGTACTTGCACTCAAACAAAGCAAGCCGTTCACCTTCTTCCTACTTTAAAAAAAACATAATTTATTTCATTGTGACAGGATTTTACTACATAATCCCGACTTATCTGTAACTCACTGTGTAGGCTAGGTCTCCCTTGAATTCACAGAGAACTACCTTTCTCTGGCTCCTGAGTGCTGGGGTTAAAGACTTGTACCTCCATGCCTACCTCTTCATCTTTGCTCCTAATACTGTGCATCTGAAGGTTGACCATCTCTCCATTCCAGGACCTTTTGGCAGCAGCTTACATTTTTAAGATATGTCAAGGTCCCTGTTATGGTATCAGCTACATAGTAATATCTCATTAAGTATTTCCTAAATCTAAGTCTACGAAAACAAAATCTACTCAAAATATATTTCTCAGAAAATGTATAATCATAAATACCTTCAAAATGCAAAATTAAATAGCATCTGTCTTCTCCAGTATTCTGTTTGACTAAAGGTACAAAGGGGACTTGAACTTTGCATGTTAGGCTTGTGAATTCCTCAAATTTTCCAATTTTGGATCATGTCTTACTTTACATTTGACTTCTAGGTCATTTTGTTTCACATTTTTCGTGCTAGCCCACTTTCATAAGGAAATCCACTGGTGGGCTATGCAGGCAGTCTGAGAAACTGAATGGTAGAAGGAAGGAGGAAGAGAGAAGCCCACAACAAAAAGGGCAGGCATGGCTCAATTTCATTCATTCAGGGATAGATAGATGAGCCATAGATAGATAGACAGATATAAAAGGAATTTATTAGAATGACTTACAGACCGTGGTCCAGCTAATCCAACAATGGCTGACTGCAAATGAGAAGTCCAAGAACAAAGAAGTTTCTCAGTCCATGAGGCTGGTTGTCTCAGCTGGTCTCCAGTATATGCTGGAATTCCGAAGTAGACTCTAATGCCAGTGAAGGAATGGACTTGTTAGCAAATGCTTCCTTCTTTCATGCCCTTGATCGGCTTCCAGAAGAAGTTATGACTCAAATTAAAGGCACACCTTCCTGTCTCAAGATCATCTGTCTTCCTGCTTCAAGATCCACATTAAAGGCATGTGTCTTCTTACCTCAAAGGTTCATACTAGAAGTGGGTTCATCTACTCAAACCAAGCGAATAAATCTCACAGGTGTGCCCTCCATTTCTGGATTGTAGTTCATTCCAGTTGTAGTCAAGTTGACAATCAAGAATAGCCATCATACACGGGTCATTTGTACGGGTGCCAGATAAAAATATAGGTCTCTCAATTAAATTTGAGGTTTATTATAAATAGGCTCTTTGCAGCATCTCTGCCCATTATGTAGGTTCCCAAACTTTCCGTCAATCGTACAATTCTGCCTGTTTGTAATAGTGTTCAGTTGAATCCATTCGTTTGCCTTCCTTTAGCTGAATATATTTTGTCACACGTTCCCCAGGCACAAGGCATCTTCATCATAACTGAACGGGTGGCTCTGAACTGATTCTTCCAGCACACATATCTGATCATGAAAACCACTTTTGTCACTATATGCTAATTGATTGACTATTGCCTTTGAAGAACTTTGATTAACTTGTAATTGTTACTATATACACAGTTGCCCCCAAAAGAAGTAAAGGCTGCATAAGATCAAGAGCTAGATTCCTTTCCATCCCCTCTCAATGACAGGCTTAGGGTCTTGACTCACAGCAGCCTAATAGAGCCTTAAAAATTGCTAAGACATGTAAATAAAGAAGTAAGACAGAAAATGAAAGAGGCCACCCTAGAGTAAAGATAAGGGGTGGTCTTGAAATCCACATACATTGGTATTACTATTAGAACCACTAATTCTTGATGTCATTGTCAAAGCAAATACGTACATGTGCATTATGAGCTTTTGTGCTAATCTGATGCTAGGGACATTTACAGAAGGTCCTCAACTTGAATTTGCCTCAGTCAGATTTGGGAGATTTACAAAGAGCCAAGGTGATCCACATTCAGTAGGCCCTACACTTCAAATTCTGTACTTGGCTCCTTTCCCAAGCTGGTACTATGCCGCATGATGCTCTCTGTGACAAAGGTGTCAGCTGTAAGTCACAGTTTGCAGTCAGCCACATAGAGACACAACCGTATTCTCCAGTCTACAGTGTGCCATGCTGCTAAGCCCTTAGTAAAAGAAGGAATTGAGGCCAATGATCCCCGCTCTAAGCCATGTGCCTAACTATACTCTGTGGATGATGATACACACATGCAATCTCAGTACTTGGGAGGCAGAGGCAGGTGGCTCTTTGTGAGTTCTAGGCCAACCTGGTCTACAGAGTGAGTTCCAGGACAGACAGAGTTACATAGTGAGATTCTGACTCAAACAAACAAACAAAAAAATAGATTCATTAAATGAATTTTTTACTTTTGGAAAAGTTTTGGTGGAGCTTAAAATTTTTCATGTAAATGAAAGCAAACTTTGTACAAGTCATAAAATTCTATCGAATTTGTAATCAATTAGATGTTAAAATATAAGTTACTTAGACATACTATTTAGACTCCCCCCGCCAAGTCCCATCTACAAATGGATACCAAGTTTATAAACCACATATTCAATCATCTCTCCCCATGTTCTTGTTGTATATTTTTGCTATTGAAAATCATAGATACAATTTTATGATTTATTTCTCTAGCAAAACTTATTTTCCAAAACTGAAGCAGAGATATAATGGGAAGATGGGGTTGAATACTGCCTTAGTCAATGATCTATTGCTGCAAGGCGACACCATGAACCATGGCAACTCTTATAAAGGAAGCATTTAATTGGGTCTTGCTTACAATTTCACAGGGTTAGTGCTTTATCATCATGTCAAAGAGCATGGCTGCACTAAGGTAGGCAAGGTTCTGAACAGTAACCGGGAGCTCTACTCTGTTCCTTCCATAGGTAGCATGCAGAGAAAGAGACACACTGGGTCTGGTGTGGGCTTTTGAAACCTCAAAGGCCACCCCTAGTGACACACCTCTCCAACAAGGCCATACCTCCTCCAACAGGGCCACACCTTTTCCAACAGGGCCACACCTCCTCTAACAGGGTCACACCTCCTAATCCTTACCTAAACAGACCACCAATTAAGGTCTAGACATTCAAATATATGAACCTATTTGGACCATTTCATTCAAACGACCACCAATCTGGTCAAAGTGCATGGTACATTTGTGTATGAAAATGTCTTTATGAATCTTATCACTAAGTACTACGAAGATATTCTAATAAAATAAATACACTTAAAAGAGAGCGAGATACAAACTGTGACAAAGCTTGCTGTGTTGACCTTGGTTTACATATTTCAGATTTGCTGTCAGCTCCTGTGTTAGTATATGCCAACATGGCCTGGAGTACTCACTGGGACGGCCAGCTCCAGAACCCTGCTTTGATAAATATTATCGAGACAGTTATTTTTAACACCTGTGGCTCAGGAGTCTCACTTTAAGAAATCCTGAGTTGTGTCCTTCATCATAGCACTGCCTTTAAAATAAAATAAGAAGCATGGTTCTCAACCTGGCAGTACATTAGAGGTCCCAGTCTGGGCCTCAGTCAACAGCTCCAGGTGATCCTGGTTGACAAGCAAGGTGGAGAGCAATTGGCTCAGTAAATAGAAGGGCTGGCTAGACACTTCTGTGACACATTTCCTCATGGTGCGTGTACAGTGTCATCATTAGTAACCAAACCCATGTCTAGCTAGAAGCAACAGCCACAAAAACACATCTATTAAATTTCTCCATCTTTCATTGCTTAGCCACTGAGACAAGAATGGGTGACTCTCAGGATGGCCACCCATGCAGGAAAAGCGTGGTCTCTCCCAGGACCCCCAAGACTGTGGAATGCAGGAGGGCGTCTACCACAGCAGCACTCGCCACCATCCGCATTCCTTCCGTTTTTGATCTAACGGCATTTGTGGGTGTTGGAGAACCTGGTGGAATAAGTCTTGAAATATCCATCCCTCAAACACGTCAGAAACCAGAAAGCAGGGCTTCCTTGCACAGTCAGCTTTACCACCTCTCCGCACCTCCCCTCTTCTTTGATGGACCAAAATATGGAGAGTGGAGGGGAAGAACCTTCCAATACTACTGCATACAGCACAGAAAGCTCGCTACTGTGGTGAGATATGCGAAGAGAAGCCCCCGAAGTGAACACATGGAAGTTGGGAAGGAGGCCAGCCTTCAGGATGGGTTTAAAGTTCCATTGCATTTGAGACTCAAGCTACATAGGGTAATGTAGTAGGAGGCCACTTGTTTCTTCCTGGCTACCTAGACTCAAAATAACAACACAGAAACTGTATTAATGAAATCACTCCTTGGCCTATTAGCTCCACTTCTTATTGGCTAGCTCTTACATCTTAATTTAACCCATTTCTATTAATCTGTGTATTTCCACGTGGCTGTGGCTTACCGGCAAGGTCCCAGTGCATTTGGCTGCTGCAGGTGGCTACATGGCTTCTCACTGCCTCTGCCTTCTTTCTCCCCGCATTCAGTTTTCAGTTTTCCCATTGGCTGAAAGCAGCTTCTTTACTTACTAACGGATAAAAGCAACACACATAGAGAAGGACTTCCCACACTAGGGTGACTGGCTTTATTCTTTGGTCTGCCTTGGTGTGCACAGTATTGCTGCCCTGGCTGTGAAGCATAATGATACCCCGACCCTTCACAGCAATCAGGCAGGTAACACACTGTGTCCACCAAACCTCTGTACAACCATGCCTCTCACTACCACTGGGCAACTCAACTATAGTACAGAAGATGCATTCTCAGTGTGCAAAGGATCAGCTGTTGCTTAAAAAATGAAATGTGATGTTTTGGAAAGATTATTTCATAAGGATGAACTAAGCTATTGTCTACAACCGCATGTCTAAGTTCCAAATGGATCAAGAAGTCACATACAAAAGATAAACTTGTGAAAGCGCCAGAGAAAACCACTGTGAATAATCACTTTATAACCTTCTAGTGCTTTTCTGTGATTGAAACCCCCAAAATAACATGAGAAAAATTGATAAATCTAGCCACATAAATGGTCAGAAATGCATGTCATAAGACATGATCAACAATAAAAGGCAAGCAATAGACTGTGCCCAAACACTAGTGGATTACATTACAAGTCTAATTTGAACATATTAAGGTTAATAAAACCCCATAAGAGAAAAGCCAACGAAGATAAAAAGAGATGGAGAATAGAAAGAAGTTGGAAGAAAAGGAGCAAAACATACAAACTCTACTAACAACAGTGAATGTGAGTGAATATACTATGTGCCGGGCTCCAGGTGAGCTCTCCACACATCTTATTACATACAATTCTTAAAGCATAAGTAGTCCTCGGTTCTCTTAAGTACATACACAAGGGTACAGAGGCACCCAAAATAAAATAATTGACCTGAGGTCTCAGAGCTTGTAAATGATGGAGTCTGAATCTTCCTCTGACTGGGGGGGTTCTCCTAACTGCTCAGCATACTTCCTCTCTTGCCAGGATAAAGGCAAACTACACCACACCAAAGTTGAACCTTTCCCATCCCAGACAAAAAAAGGGAGAATGTTCTAACCTACTTCTTACGCAGTTCTGACATATTGCTAGTGACATATAAACAGTCACACCCTACCAAGGTAACCCAGCAATTCTATTTCTGATCATCTGCCACACACATATGTAAGTCTGCTGACTTATGAGGCTAGTATTCCTGTAGGATTTCTTTATAAACACAAAACATTGAAAAACATCTACCTGCCCATCATATGGTTCAGTTTTTAAGTGGAATGCTGTGTAATGTTAAAGAAAACAGTTTCTGTCTATTGATAGAGGACAAACACTGGTATATAGCAAACCCAAGAAGCAAATACAGACACACATATATAGTGTGTTATCTCTTGTAAAGAGAAAAGAATGAAATATATTTGTCATATGGTCTAGGGAGAAGATGTGGCGGTTTAAGATTGGTCCCCAAAGGGAGTGGCACTATTAGGAGGTGTGGCCTTGTTGGAGGAGTTGTGTCATTGTGGGAGTGATCTTTGAGCTCTCCGGGGCTCACATTACTCCCAGTGACACGGTTCACTTCCTGTTGCCTGCATATCAACATGCAGCAGCTCCTTCCCAGCACCATGTCTGCCTGCATGCTGCCATGTCCTGCCATGACGACAATGGACTGGGCCTCTGAACTGTAAGTCAACACTTCAATTAAATATTTCCTTTGTAAGAGTTTCAGTGATCTTGGTGTCTCTTCACAGCAACAGAAAGCCTAACTCAGACAGAAGATGAAGATTCTAATTCCAAATCCAATTTAAAGTGGACACAAATCATTGACATGTGAGTATACCCCTGGGGTTTTTTAAGTTAAATGAGATGGTGGAACATGAATCCAGGATTGTGAGTCCACTCTACCTAGCTTTGTCAGTTGTATGGTCAGAGCACAGACAGCAGGATGCATGAACTTCAGTGATGCTCTAGAATACAGCTTTTGGCCCGAGAGACCTTCTATTCGGCAGTTCTGCCGACTGCACAGGTGGATGGTCTCTTTTTGACACTGTCCTACATCTGTACTTCAGCTTCTGCATCACCTTCTCTGATTCTGTTGCTCTCCACTATTCAGAAGCAAACTTCCCACCAGCCCTGTCCCTCCGACCTTCAGGGACCTTTGCAAGGATATGGGGCGCAAGAGAACAATGAGTCTTTTCAAAGGGCATTCTTTAGGGGTGCTGTAGCCAGAAGATTTATGGCCCCCCAAATTTATACTAAAACCTAATCATCTCTATAATAGTCGGCCCCCAAAATTTATACTAAAACCTAATCATCACTATGATAGTATTGGGGTGGGTCTTTGCAAAGATGATTGGGTCAGAAGAGTGAACCCTCAGGAATGGGATTTAGGGTCCTTTCATAAAGGGCTCAAGGTAGTTCAATCATCTATTCCTTCATGGGAAGATATAGCAGGAGCTCACTATTCATGAATGTGAAAAGGCCCTCATCAGGCATGGAAGCTGCTGGCACCTCGACTTTAGACATACTAGCCCCAAAGAATTAAATAGAATTTCCATGGTCTATATGTTTATACTGCAAGTTTTCAGTGGTTTATCTTAGCAGCCAAAACTAAGAGAGGAGTAAGGCAGAGAAGTGGGCTTCATTATTCTTATTTTACTTCACTAAGTAAGGCAGGCAAAATACATTTTACATAGTACATGTTACATATTACATCATCCCTTAACAGTTGCTTTCTGTTTGTTAAAAGTATAGAAGTATGTCGCTTTATTTGGAAGTAACCTAAATCAAGCACCCTCAGAAATACTTTGTTTAAAAAGTACACTTATATTTGAGGCAATTATTTCTCAATCTAAGGTCAACAATATCTTATCACTTCTCTAAACGAGCATTAGAATCTTATAAATAAAGAAAATGCATTCGTTTATTCTCTGGTGTCAGGATAGACACATTTATTTCTGAATGAATTGCAATGCGCTTTTGACATCAGTACCTTAAACACAAAGTTCTAACAACTTCTCCCCCAGTGTAGGTCAATAAACTCTTGTACTGCAACAAGAGGATGCCTACAAATGTGTTATCGTTGCATAAAAGGACAGGGATGCATATTTATTGCAAGAACAGATTTTGAGGTTTGAGTGCATGGTAGTCTTAGTATACACTTGATCTCAACCGTCATGCCCCTGCCATTAATTAACACTTCTTGTTTCTGGTTCTTTCTTTCCATTCTAGCTACACCAAATCCAGGTAAACTTTATATCACACCTACTGTTAGAAGCTTCCTGGGAAAGCGTTCTCTATCAGTCTCTTCACATTTTCCTATAGATCTTATCTTGATTAATACAGGCGAAGCTGATGTTGCAGGGGTATGTGCCTTCAGCACAGCGCACTGCACACCCAACTAGCTAGTGTCATGCTACATTTCCATCAGTAACTATCTTGTAAAGGTTTACTCTATTCCAGCATTGCCTCCAGATGTGCATAACAGAAAACCAAAATCATAAAACCTAAAAGCTTAAACGGCAAAGTCACCTGCCATATGTCAGTGCGTCAGAGCTATGACAGGAGTGTACAGGGAGCTAGCAAACCTCTAGGGTTGAGACCAAACACTTTCTCAAAAGATGAGAGTAAGCTGAGAGTGTTCATTTCCAGGAGGGCGACCTGGGGTTAGGTATTAGATGGTGCATATGAGTACATAGATGGTAGACAGTACAGAGGAATAAAGCTAGAATCAAAGATCCCTGTGGAGAGGAGGTGGTTGCCATGATGCCACCATATCTCCTGTAAACCCCAGTCTCTACACTTTCCTGACAGAATGCCACCACTGCTTTCTGTCGTCTTTTGATAAATCAGCCCTGGGGACAGAATGGGATACAGAGAAAACAGTATGAGCATCTTTTCCTAACCAGACAGGGGCAAAACAGAAGCAGGAAATGTGGGGGAGGAGGGTGGGAGATTGGTAAGGGTGCACCAGTAAGCACAGACCCATGCTTTCTCTGGGGGCTCTGCTTATCCAAGACTTACTTTACTTTCTGGTGACTGTGACCAGATCACACACAGTCTGAAGATCAGTCCCCAGTAGTGAAAAGTAGATTACATTTCCTGGCTATTCCTGTCTTGTTACCATGATCAAATGACAGCATTCCCATCTGGAGAGGCCCTCATGAACTCTAACCATTCTGAATCAGTGTGCGAGACTGCGTTTTGTACAATGCCAAGCCCAATTTATCAGCAGTAATCGCTGGCTTCCTTAGGACTCCTTCAGAGTGAACTCATGAATGAATGATAGTATCTTCTAAGAACAGAGGAGTTCAAAGATGAGTTTCAGAAACATTCCCAGTAGCCAAGAGCTACAACATCACAGAAGGCATGAAGAGGGGGAAAGGATAGAAAACAGTTTAATTTCTTAATAATATAATATATTGATGATCTCTTTATTTAAAAAAAAAAAGCCCTGAAACAAGATAACACAAATCAACAAAAATGAGCATGTAGACTTCCAGAGAGAAATAAAACGGAAAATGTGAAACGTTTTAGAATAATAGCTACAGGGGAGGCAACACCAGTTAAAATAATTAGAAACTAAACAATTAGGAACACCACTGACAAGCAAGAGGAAAGAATGCAGAAGAAATGAAAACAGGTTTTATAGGTGATAGATGAATTGCAGAGTTAAACATTTTGCACAAGTAGTATCCAGAATGACTCACCGTTTGAATGAAACAGAAAATTTAAAACACAATGAAACCAAAATCTCTCTCGAAGCTGATACTGAAACTGTCCAATAAAAGGTGCCCAACAACTCACAGAACATTGATAGCATTTCTTAGGAAGTATGCCTCTTAAAAAATACACACAATTCCTCACAAAGAAAAATAGGAATAAGGAAAAATCAATCTAAATGCACATGTTTTTAGTAAACCTCAAGAATATTTTTTAAAAATAGTGTAATTGCACACATGGTGGAAAGATTCTTTGGCTCTCATTTTCCTTAATAGGGGACACCACGAGCTGAGGACATTAGTGTGGACCCCGAAATGTTATAGAGAGAAGAGTGAGACCCAGGAACCCAGCACCCTTCTTTTTTTGTTTGTTTGTTTGGGGTTTTTGTTTGTTTGTTTGTTGTTGTTTGTTGTTGTTTTTCGAGACAGGGTTTCCCTCTAGTTTCTAGAGCCTGTCCTGGAACTAGCTCTTGTAGACCAGGCTGGCCTCGAACTTCCAGCAGTCCGCCTGCCTCTGCCTCCCTAGTGCTGGGATTAAAGGCCTATGCCACCACCACCTGGCCCCAGAACCCTTCAAAGTCCTTCAAAGTTTCCTTTCGCCTAGGCTACAATAAACAAGCATTTTTTAAACGTGTACAAAATCAAGAGATGAGGTCTTCTTGAAAACTGATTTAAGATTTCAAAGTAAACAGAAGAATGGTAACAAAAACTAAGCTCAATAGACTAATAGAGAAGGTTTAGAACCTAAGATCAAAGAAGCCTTTATAAAACCTGCTTGTGCCAAGATTGTAACAGAAAAATAAGTGGAGAAGAGGAAGTTAGGAGTGGGCTAATTTCTTCAGCTTTTCCATCAGAAAGCCCAATATTCTGTCTAAAGTGGACATACCTTGTTTAAAAGGTGCCTTTTGCAAATTTTTTTCTTTCTTGAGATGTTTTCTTTCTAGAATGCTAATTTTTGTGATAGCATTTGTCTACAGTTTAGCAATTCTTTGGGAACACTGTTTTTGTCTTTTAAAATAAAATTATTTTAATTAAAACATACTACATAATTCAATTATTACATATTTATTTTTCATATGTACATATACGTCTAGAAGTATCTAGAAAGATACATATCCAGAATATCTATGGTTATCTTCTGATAATAGGATTTGAGGTGGGTTTTATTTATGCTGATTTTTGTGTGGGTTTATAGGGTTTTCTTTTTAAATAGTTTGTTATATCTCTTTAAGTTTATTTTCAGTGTCTTTTGTTTATAGAAATAAGCACAGTCTCTTAGGCAAAACTGTAATGCAAAAACAACTCACAAAGGCCAATAGAGAGGAAATTATACTGATACCTGAGAGAGGAAAAACTCTCTGACCATATAACCAGCACCCAATCTTGTCAAGAGGTCAAAGCAAGCAAGAGAGGACACCAAGGCACATGTTTCTAGTGTGTACCCAAACAAAGATGAAAAAGTCATTTTGAAGGAAAGAGCCTCTCATGCTAGTTGAGAAGTTGACCCCTGCGGCCCACTGTACCATGCATTCCTTGCAGCCCCACTGTGTTAGCTCATTCTTCAGGTGAGGCCAGATAGGGGACTTTGGGTGAAGGTCAGAGAGCCAGTCAGGATGCCCAAACGCGCAGCAACGTCACGGGATCTCAAAGCATGTTCCTCCAATCTTCCGTTTTTCCGCTTCCCAGTTCTAAGAGAAATTCTGCCCCGTTATCCTGTTAGCAGCAGGAAGGTGTTCAGTCGCAGCTCTGTGAAAGTTTGCAGCCAACCAGAGTTCAGACTCCTCCAGGGCCACAGAAGAGCTCTTAGGTAGGGGACAGGCAGAGCCTGAGCAACAGAAGACTGAGCCTCTAGTGACATGGGAGCCGATTTCCGGTCCTGGTAGACATCACACCAGGGTACTGCCACGGCTGAACGTGCTAAGTCAAGTCCTGCTGCAATAAATCACGGGAAACAGAAAACTAACCAAAGTCTTTTTGGGTTTACATTCATCTGTACTCTAGTTACTCTGAAGATCTTGATGCAATTCTAAATGTAAAGGAAATAAGAACCGGAAACCAATAAAAACCTCTAAACTACAGTCCATTTAACATTACAGTTTCTATTAAAATTATCACCATATACTGTAAATATGCCCAGTAAGACATTCTACAATTCAGACTTTCTTTGAAATTCATATTCATTTTCTCAGCCCATAAGCAATAATAAACACAACAAAATGTCCATTCTTTAGATAAAGGAGGTTAACAAATGTGTAAACATAATTTTTTACCAACTGTAATAATTATCCTTCTTCATATAAACCTCAAATAGATGGTTGCATGTAGATGTGTATGATGGTATCCAGATTTTGGAACCTTTTCTAATATTTAGTTTTTTCTTGAGTATTATGCTCATTCATTGTTAGTTGAGTCACTCCTAAAACCCAGACGAGGTGAGAGCTAGTGATTTAGATAGAACAAAGTAATCCCTTAAGAACTCAAAGTTTATTAGACACGAAATATGTAATAGTCTTAAGTCCTTAATTCTTAAGTTTTATGGAGACGAAGCAGTTGGAATGATCAGGGTAGACCTCACATGTGGACTGGTCTTGACTTCAGAATAAGAAGATGCTACTGGCAGGAGAGGATGTGAAGTCAAGGAAAAAGGTTTGGCTTTGCACCAGAGAGCTGCAGACCTCACTTGGTGACACACCGTGCTTGTTACGTTTAAGTTGGTGTGACCACCTACCTGACAGATACAACTTAGGCAGGCAAGATGGATTTGGGCTCATGTTTTCAGAGAGATTTCGGTTCATCCTGGCAGGGAAAGCATGGCAAAATGACCCCAGCCTGAGAAGGCAGAGCGCATGGTGGAAGCTTGATCCCTTGGTAGTGGACCAGGAAACAGAGACCATGTGGTTCCCATGGAAAATCTAACTTCCCAATGCCTGTCCCTAGTCATCCACTCTGCCAGCCAGGCCTCTCCCCCTAAAGGCTCCACAGCCAATAAGACAGTCCTGAGAGCTGAAGGAGAGACTATCCCCAAGAAGAACTCGTGGGGGGCCATTCCAGAAGCAAACCACAGCACACATACAGGCTTGACTGCTGCCATGGAGATGTCAGTATGCAGAGTGTGGTCAAGAATAGTCCTTGGTTTTTCTCCCATTTCCTGCCGCTGTGCCTCAGAAGACAACTGCTTAGAAAGATAGGCATTAGAGTGAAGGGGGGGGGGGGAAGCAAAGACCTTCCTGTGACTGCTTCTGCATATGATTCTCTTTTGTGTAAGCCATTCTTCAGTTATTCAAGTCCCTCCAAACCTGACTCTTACTTCACCAAACTTGTGGGAAGCCAGGATTGTGTGTCTAATGTCTTAGTTCCTTGAGATTTGTCAGAGCAAGAACTATGCCACTCAGACTGTGAGGAATAATGGCGTCCCACCTTTCATTGATTGGCTTACTCCCCGTCTTAGCTTCCTTTCCTCTTGCCATGCGGAAACACACTGAAAAAGCTGCTACATAAGGGAAGAAAGGGCTTCTTCATAGTTCAAAGGTCCAATTATCACAGCAGGGAAATCAAGGCAGCGGGGACGACTCGATGCAGCTGGCTACATCACACCCATTATCAAGAAGCAGACAACTACAGATACATGCCTGGGTTCTACTTGCTTTCCTTGTTTTATACATTATGGGTTCCCCGTCCAGATGATGCTGCAACCCACAAAGGGTGGGACTTCCTTCTTTAATAACCCCATGGAGATAGCCTCTCACAGGCGGCCCCACTCTGTTCCCAAGAAATTCTATGCTTCATCGAGTTGACAGTTGAGATTAATCGTCACACTCCCTCACAGGACGCTGACATCAAGTAGATTGCCCTCTGTCTGAAGAGATTCCACCATCTCTGGTTCATTCACTTTGAAAACGTTTCTAAGTCCCCGGATTCTCATCCTCTGCCTGCTCCCCCCATACCTTCTGTTCTACTCTCAATATGACTCCAAGGCACCTGGTGCACTGGTCTCTGCACCATGCATTTGCTGATGATCATCAAACGTATGTTTTAGGCCACCTGAGAAATCTACAGCATGCTTTCATCTGTCTGTAGATGGAACGGCGGAAGGCCGCTTCCCGCCACCCGGCTAGCTTTACCCAAAATAAGTACACGGAAACTGTATTCTTTTAAACACCGCCTGGCCCATTAGTTTCAGTTTCTTATTGGCTAATTCTCATATCTTGCTTTAACCCATATTTAGTAATCTGTGTAGCACCACGAGGTTGTGTCTTACCAGGAAAGATCTTAGCCTGCATCCATCTTGGAGAGGAGAGCCATCTGCCTGATTCTGCTTTCTTTCTCCCACAATTCTGTTCTGTCTACTCCGACTACCTAATTTTCTGTCCTATTAAAGGGCCAAGGCAGTTTCTTTATTAGCCAATGAAAGTAACACATAGACGACCCTCGTCCGTCATCTGTCTACAAAAGTCACATACGTAACTAGAGAACTGCTCAGATACGAAGGATCCAACACTGAATGTGTGTGTGGTCCTGTCTTCTATGTCAAATATATTAAGATGAATTTCCCATCTACTCAGAAAGCTTTTAAAGATTTGGGAAAAGCATCTTACCTCACCAAGCTTCCAGTCACACAGTAACCACACAGTGGTTGCTAACTCTGACGTATTTTCAAAGAAGAGATCAAACACCTTTCCCTCAGTGCCCTTTCTTAAGTTGTGTAAACATTAGGTGGTATTTCAATAACAACATGCATTCACTGTACTCTGATTTTAGGCAAAGAACTACTGCCTTTTAAATTTTCAATTTCTTTGTTATTATGGTGAGGGGCGAGTTACCACAGGACAGATTGCACTAGAGCAGGAGCAGATGAAAAAAGGAAAGGCGCATGAAGAGTCTGACAGACAGAAAGAAGGGGGTCCAGACTTACGCCTACGTCCAGGGTATCATGAGAGCTGTTTGCACCAAGGGTTATACCTTTACCAGACAGCAGACTACTAATCGATGCAATAAAAAACCCAGGAACAGAATCCTTAACAAGAAAGAGTATAGTTTCTTTTCCATTTAAGTTAGTTCATCACACACTTAATTTTGAGCTGAACACTTGCCAGTCACAGGACCGGTCTTCCTGTGGCTTAATCCATGCACCAATTACACTGTAGTTTTCTATAATGGCCAGAAAAAGCCTGAGCTCAGAACCTAAGCTGTCATCTAATTGAACTCAGAATTTTAAATTATAGTATTATAGTATTATTTAATTCTTTTTTTTTCCTAAGGTCTGTAGACATGTGTCTTTACAGGTGATATAGAGCTCACCAGCCATAAGGTATTTTTCATTTGTACCTCAGTACACGGTTCTTTGGTATGCAGCTCCTGCTAGCCTTTTATTTAAAGCAGTGGTTCTCAACCTTCCTAATGCTGCGACCCTTTAATATAGATCCTCATGTTGTGGTGAGTCCCCAACCATAAAATTATTTCCATTACTACTTCATAACTAATTTTTAACTGTTTGAATTGTAATGTAAATATTTGTGTTTTCCATTGATCTTGGGTGAGTCCTGTGAAAGAGTCACTTGACCCTCCTCCCAAACAGGGGTTCTGACCCACAGGTTGAGAACCACTGATTTGAAAAGTATCTTCCTTTATCTGTGTTGTAAGTAAGAAATCTCTTCTGAATTGATGCTCTAAAAACATGTGTTACTATTGGACATTCTTGTGTGTCACCTTATGGCACAATTTACTGTCCGTATATAGTAGCCTTACAATCTTTTCAGTAAATTTATATAAGTTATTTTAAATGATAACCTCCCGCCTGATTGAGATTAAAATATAGCACTGTTTTGTAGATGGTGCCAAATCAGAGTGATTAGTGTTTTCTTTCATAAATAATAGGAAATAAATTTTGATATAGGCACTAACAGCACCGATATGTGGACTAACCTCATTCACTCCAGGGGTTTCTGTTCCTGGTGGTAATGGCTGTGACTCTCCAGCAATCCCTGACTAGTGGATAACTTTCAACTTTATACGTGGAATTTTCTTAGTCTCTTTGGCTTCCTGATTACTAAGTCTTTCTAAATTAGAGCAAGCAATTTCTCTTTGTTTTACCTAATATTTTAAAATGGAAAAAGGGAGAGAGAGCGACAGAGAGAGAGAGAGAGGGAGGGAGGGTGAGAACAATCCCCTGGGCCACTGAAAATTATCCTTTCATTCCAGCCGCCTGCTTCAAGTCAGTCAAAACATCCCAGACTTCAAAAGGGGCGTTGGGCCTTCTTAGGGCATTTTGGTGTCCCTCTCTGGTTGGCCTAGGAGGGATCGGTTATTTGGATAAATTAGTTTCTGGAGCCCGCTGGTCTTCTAGAAGACCTCAGCGTCTGACTGCAAATTAGTTCTATTGAACATGCAGAAATCCCTGGACAGGCTGGAAGAAACAAATGGTGATAAAATCTAATACTACAATGTTTGTAATGTGATTTTATTCTGCTGTGTAGCTTGCAAGCATGGCTAATGCTGAATTAAATATTTTAAATTTTTGAAAAAAAAAAGGGCCATGAAAGCAGCAAATCAGATCAGCCTACGAGTCAGAGCAGATTTCACCTGAGACTTCCAGCAAGATTCTTGCACGAGAACACACGAACATCTCCCAGTTCCCCCACCCTTAAATCAGCTATATAAATAATATTACAGATACAAACCCACTCTTTGGCACCCCTCCTCCACCCCAGGCAGGAAGTTGGGAGGTTGTTCAGGCTTTCCTGGGGCTGAGCCTGCTCTGTGAGGCGCCCCTGATCCCTGCGCACTAAGGGTGCCTGAGGAGAGCAGATTCTAAAGGAAGAGGAACTGGCAGCCAAAACCAACAAACAGGGCCCCTCAAGCGGAACAATGGTCCAGAAAACTCAGCAAAAAAGAAAATAAACTTCGTTGGCAGTTTGTTTTTTGACTGTTAAGGGCTTAGCTACAACTCTATCAAGACTTTTAAGAAGGTAAGAAAGTTCACACATGCTGCCTGCTCCCAGCTGCTCGAGACGTTTAGAGTGGGAATTCATCATCTTGTCTTGCCATGCCTAATCCACTTTAGGACATACTTGTGTCTTTTCTTTCCAGGGTAAACAGAAGAACCACACCTCTGAGAAAGAGAGGCAATACTTCCTCTCCCACCTCTACAGCCTGGGGCCAGAGTTCAGCCTGGGTGAGAAGAGCTAGCTCTCGGGCCAAAGGCCTGATGCTTTCAAAGGGCTTAACACAGCTGAGGTAATGAGGATCAGAAATACAGGCTGACGCTGTGAATGTTTGTCTAGATTTCCTAATACATGCCTGGAAAATCAGCCAGCCTGTGAAGCGGTGTGTAAGGGAACGTTTAATGGATGATCATTCTGAAACTACGTAAGGGCCTGTGGTTTCCACTTCCGTCCTTAGCTATAATTAATATTCTGGGTCCCAGGGGTCCATGAATTTTAACTTGTAACTGTTTGAACATGTTTTTAAAATAATGTTTATCAGAGGCTGGACCTGGTCCAGAAGATAATAACCATTTCTCCAATGTTACGTTTACATAATCATTTTTTAGAAGGAAAACAAAATCTTTATCTCATGCTGCTCTCGCAAAGGACCTAGGTTTGGTTCTCAGCACCCGCATCAGGCAGCTCTCCAACACCTGAACGGCAGTTCCAGGGGATCCAAAGTCCTCTGTCTTCACAGACACCTAAGCTGCATGCATGTGGTGTGCATATCCTCAAGCATGCAAAGATGCATATACATAAAGCGAAAAATAACTAGATAAACTTTTTAGGTATCTAAGAAATACTTATTGAGGATGACTATCATCAAAATACATTGCATGCATATATGAAATCCACAAAAATAACAGAAGTAGTTTATAAAAATCCATATTATTTTTTAAACTCTAAGCCAATATTACTTAGACTTGAACAAAGGGAATGTGATACAGCTAATTATCAAAGGAAATATAGATTCAAATGAATAATAAAAGTGAATATTTGTAGTATAATTAGCTGGTAATAGCACCCATAAGCAAGACAAACTATAAAATTAGCTGAATATAGATCATTCCTTCATACTATCTCAGATTTAGCCCTGATATCATTTACATTTTATCACCTGAAACCAAGATTGAGATTATGTCTAATTTGACCAGATGTTGTGGCACACACCTCTGAAGCAGAGAAAGGTAGATAGATCTGAGTTTCAGCCTGGTATACATAGCAAGTTCCAGGCTAGCCAGGGAAGTGAGACCCTCTCCAAAAACAAAACAAAACTGTGTCCAATTTCTAACAGTGCTGACATGCAGGCTTTTAAAAGTTGGAACATGAGTGGCAATGTTCCATGAATAGGTAAAGAATCAAGTTAAACAAAATATATTCAAAGCAGGATACAACTTCGTTTGTAGCTTCTCTAAGGAAACTTCTCAATAGAATGTATGGGAAAGTGTCTAGTGTTTGGAGACATCACCTATAATCACCTTATTTATAGAAATCTTTAAAAGAAGAGATATAGATATAGATATAGATAGATATAGATATATAGTTATTTTTCATAACTTTAAAAATTTTTTTTGGGACAGGGTTTCTCTGTGTAGCTTTGGAGCCTGTCCTGAACTCATTCTGTAGACCAGGCTGAGCTTCAACTCACAGAAATCCATCTGCCTCTTCCTCCCAAGTGTTGGGATTCTAGGCATGGACCAACACCACCTGGTCCATAGCAAATTTTTAAACCACAAAAATCTATATATATTTATTCCTTCCCCAATAAAAATAAAGTAGAATTGCTTTGTGAACCATATATTAATAGCTGTTAAATATTTCACAAGCAAGACCATGTTATGTTTTCTACCAAAGCTGCACATATTTCCAAAATATTTTAACTACTATTATTTGTTAAGTATGTAATGACAAAAGAGTTCTCACTCTAAGTCTTTAACCTACAGATTAGACCCACAGCTATTCACCTAAGCATCTGTAAACAAGAAAACAAAGGAAAAGAAGCAAGATAAGCACCAGGCTTATCCCCAAGTAAATTTATAACCAGCAAAGTTTACCCAACTTAATCACAATCAATAAGTAATTTTTCAAGACCTTAAAAAGAATTAAGGATTTTTACTATGCTTGAGAGCTGACCTAGGGTTTGAAAGAATGCAAGAAATATTCAAAGTATTTCTAATTTGTATGTGTGTTATGTGAACCTTCCTGGAAATACATAGGGAGTTTTCTTTAAAGGTCTATGTGAAACCCAAAGGGACAGCAGAAAGGGTTGTGCATTTTTACTCCTCGGCTGTGGCAAAGCCACCTTGATCCTTATAGCCTCCCTTCCTCTCTTTCATCAAATAGGAAGCTATAAATCCTGAGGCCATGAAACCTCAGCCTGGAAAGGATTTTAGAGGCAATCCCATCTCACCTTATTCTCCACACAGAAGTCCCCTGAAGATTATCACCAGACAGTAATGAACCAGCACAGCATAGGTAGCAGACATGAAGTCCTGGGGGCACCCCTGCTTCAGTGTCTCACACTTATTATATATTCTTTGTCCTAATGGGCCCAACCGAAGGACAGGAAACCAGCGCCTCCAAGAAAATCAACTCCATCTCTCCTCTAAGGTGTAATATTTGAGGACTGCCAGTTGGTTTAATGTCTTAAAGATATAGACTACATAGAGAACTCAACTATCAATGCCATTTATTTTTGGCATATACTTAAAAGCATTCTCAGAATAATGTCTCCAACAAGATAATACCTAATTACTTTGCTCTTTTTAGGAGAATATATTTGTCATTTTAAAATGCTTCATTAAATGGTGGGATAAATGATATTAAATTATAGATTAAATGATTAATCTATAAATTAATAGAATTGCAAACTTTTAAAAATGTCTTTAGTTTTTATAATCTTCTAAGATTAGTTGAGAATATTGTAAGAATTTCAGACCTGGCCGTCCAAAGTAATATCAAATTTGATCAACTTTTACAGGAAGTATAGACAAGGCCATTCACCTGAACAACCACTCTATCAGAAATTATAAAGTTAATGCGCCTTTCAGAATCATTAATGTCCTTTTACCTACAGAGTTCTTACAACTTTCAAAGGACCCATAGTAAGGCATTCATCTTCGAATTTCTGCACATACCATGTGCACTTGACCATTGGCTTGTCTTACTCCACTGCAAAAGAAGCACACACTGTGTGCACTCGATCCATGACTTCTCTTACCCCACTGCTGAAGAAGCACACACACACTGTGTGCACTCAATCCATGACTTCTCTTACCCCACTGCTAATGATGCACACATTGTGTGCACTCGATCCATGACTTCTCTTACCCCACTGCTGAAGAGGCACACACTGTGTGCACTCAGTACGTGACTTCTCTTACCCCACTGCTGAAGAGGCACACACTGTGTGCATTCGATCTATGACTTTTCTTACCCCACTGCTGAAGAAGCACACACTGTGTGCACTCAATCCATGGCTTCTCTTACCTCACTGCTGATGACTGAGTAGGATCTCATCTTCATGCAATATCACAAATAGATTAAATGACTGTTTGAAACTTTTGTTGGCAACCGTTTTGTGTTAAGATGGCACCCTGGCTCATAGTTTGAATTCCATATTTTAAAATGAAAAAATGTACTTTGCCAGCAATTCAAAAAAATATTTTTTCTTACCCGGGATCATGTAAGGAAGTTTTATAATGAGTCACCAAATAATAATGCCAATAACAACAATAATGGCATTCTCTTTTCTATTATGGAAAGAAATGGAGAGTTTGCAGAGGACCATTTGGAGTATGCTGCATGGGAGAAGAGGCACACATTTATTTGTCACGCTTTTATGTATTTTGCTGCAGTGCTTGGTAAAGATAACTATGAGCTTCTTCTGATGCTTGCTAGTGAGATACAGCTCTCTTTCTGTATCTAAGGATGCTGTACCTGTGGATTCAACCAATGTTGGACACAAAATATTTAGGAAAATGATTGCATCTGTACTGAACATGTGATTACTATTTCCCTTGTCATTCTCCAAATAACACACCATTTATGTAGATTTTTATTGTCTTTGGTATTATAAAAATCTAAAGATTAATATTTTAAACAAGGCCTTGATAATTCACCCAGGCTGCTCTTGAGCTTATGGGCTCAAGTGGATCCTCTCACCTCAGCTTTCAAGTTGCTTAGGACTATATGCACAATTACACCAGGCCCCTGAAGATGATATAAAGTACATAGAAGGCTGTACACATGCATTTGCAAATCTGAGCCATTTTCTAGAAGACCAGACTAAGCTCAGGCTGTCCAACTGAGTTACACACTTTGACCCAATGTCTACTAAAGTGCTAAATTTTGGACTCATTTGTGAATCATTTGTGACATTGGTAGACTACTAATGCAATGTTTTCCCAATGAAATTAGTAAAATACTCAATATCTTTGAAGCAAAGCTGAAGTTTAGTATTGGTAGGAGCCCCCAGGACCAATCCCCTATAGAAGATTACATGGTATCTCTATTTTCGAGGTAAAGACACTGTCTCAGGGGTGAGCAGAGATTGGCACACAAATAGGCTTCAGCTGTATCAGGACTTCCAGCACAGACCTTCATCTGCTTGCCACCCACCAGGCTCCCAGCACTACCCTCAGAGGCATCTTCTTATTTATACTGATTAAGAACCCAAGTTCAATCATTGCTTTAATACAAGACAGGAGTAAATGTACAGAGTTACATTAACCAATATAATTTCTAAAGCTCTAATGTGGACGGAGACTGTGCATACATTTCCCGGCTGTCCAGACCTGAGTAATCACACAGAAACTATATTAATTACAACACTGCTTGACCAAAGGCTCAGGCATATTCCTAGCTAGCTCTTGGATCTTAAATTAACCCATTTCTATTAATCTGTGTATCACCATGAAGCTGTGGTTTATTGGTAATATTCTGGCATCTTTCTCCTTTGGCAGTTACATGGCATTCTCTTTGACTCTGCCTACTCTGTATATATATATATATATATATATATATATATATATATATATGTACGTATGTATGTATGTATGTATGTATGTATGTATATCTGGATTTCTACTCTGGTTTTATTCTGCTAAACCGTTGTCCTAAACAGCTTTATTCATCAACCAAAAAAGCAACACATATACAGAGGGGCATCCTACAACAAAATAAGAGCCAGTGGCTGGCTGTTTTTGCCTTTCTGACCTTCAGGTTGATCCCTGATTTCTGTCTCTGAGTTTTTATTAATCATGCTACACTCTGTTGTTTGGTGTATCTTGTTTTAAACTGAAAGAATTCTTAAGAAAACTTTGAGAAGCCCTCTGAAGCTGAAATGGTGGAACATGAATATAATACCAGCCCTGAAACATGGAGGGCAGGGGGCTGAGAAAGGAAGATCAGGAGTTCAAGGCCTTGGTTGCATAGTGAGATTGAGGTCAGTCTGGGCTACATGAGACCCTGTCAATAAAACAAAAAGCCTAAAAATAAAAATGATTTTGCATTACAATCAACTAGTTATCTTAAGACCAATGTGAAAAAAAAGTCTTTAATAAATATGGCTCTTTGTGGGGGAGAAATGTGATTAATATCTTTGGTATGTGATTATTAACCAATATTTACCACTTAGTTTTACTAATTCGTATAGGTTGAATTAATATTTACTATTGATATCTCTTATGGACCCAGTTTTATAAAGGCATATATTCAAAATTCCATTCTTCCTCTGATCAACTTTCCAGAAATGTTGAGATCCCAGCACACGAGGCTTCCTTCCTAGCAGTGGCATTTGTCCTCAGATCAAGATCGCTTCCTCCATCCTGAAAGGCAGCAGCACCCAACAGCTCTGAGCTTGAGTCTGGTCTGTTTCCAGGGATGCCTGGCTCCCTGGAGTCAGGAGAGATGAAACCTGCCAAGCCAGAGCTTGGGAAGGTTTCTGTCTGTTTACAAAACCTCCACTCCAGGCAATTGTATTTATTCATTCATTCGTTCAACCAAAACAGTTTACCCATCTAAGACAGCGCAAAACAGAGAGCCTCTGCACCAGAGGCAGCCCGGTTCTCCCAGCCCCACTGTCTGTCCTTAAAGAGAAGGGATCTAAGGCAAACAGACTTTCAAATTAAGACTGACAACACAGAATAGAAAAAAAAAAACTATGTTAATTAGCAGTTCAAAGCACTTACTGTTTGGAAAAAAGGGTTCTTTGGAGGAAGGGAAGAAAATATAAATAAATTGACTCCTGACTGTATTCAGTTGACAAAAAAAGGAGAAATAAATGAAAAGATACATACAATACATAAATAGATATAATAAAACAAAGTTATAACAACTACTAATTCTACTTATGGTATTGCATGTATATAATTATTTATCTTCTTTATGTAATTGCTACCAAGCTTTGCTTCTTTCATTCAAAATTACTGAGTATTCTGAGCTGGAGAGGTGGCTCAGCAGTAAAGAACTTATACTGTTCTCACATAGGACCTGAGTTCAAATCCTGGCTTCCATGTCAGGCAACGCATAACTGCTTATAACTCCAGTTCTAGGGTATCTGATATGTCTTGTCTCCAAGGGCACAGAGTACACATATTCACACACATAATTAAGATTCAATACTTTTCTCAAAATCCAGAGTATTTTACAAAGTTTAATTGAAAGATAGGGTGGTGGGGTCAATCCCTTAGTTGTCTATAACTGTGTAACAATTTATCTCCGGATTTAGCACGTTACCAGACATGAGGTTGAGGAAAACAGCTCTGTAGTGAAGTCTACATTTAGATTGCACAAAGTTCCATGTTCATCCTTGGCAGCACAAGTGTGTGTATGTGTGTGCACGCACAAGCAAGTGTGTGCGTGTGCCTGTGTGTGTCTGTGTCTGTATAGATGTAGATAAATGGGCAGACAAATGAACATTTAAAAATACATTTGTATTATCATATACAGCTTTACTAGAGCTGCAATCATTCCAGGACCTGTTCTCAGTTTGTCTCGCTGACGTGGATGCCGCAGAAGCCTGCAGCTCATGATCATGGTGCCTTAGCCGCAAAGGATAATCCAAGCCACGGTGGCTCTCATGACCCAGTATCCACAGTGACATGCCATCACTTCTCCCTTCTACTGCTTAGAAATGCATCACCCGGTCCAGATGACATTAAGGAGACAGAACCAAAATGACTGTCCCAAGGAGTTCTGTCAACAAATTCTGTATCTTAAAGAAGGGAATGTCAAAGAGCTTGTGAACACGGCCACATGCAACAGCCTGTGGCTCAGGTGCAGGATGGAGAGGTCTTTCTTTATAATATTCAACATATGTAAACATCCTTTAAAGTTCATTATAGGCCAGGACATCACAGACAAACTCCAGACAAACTAAAACGTGGCACCAAGGCATCCTCATGACCAAGTCAGAGCACATACAAAGACAGCAGTTCCATGAACAATTAGATTCATTGTTGCATAGACGAAGAAGGGTTCAGAGAAGGGCAGGGGATGGGGGGAGCAAAGAAGAGAAAAGCAGAATTTAGAATATGGAGATCCATCTCAGTGGGGTTCTGGTTCACTCCTGGAACTGGGATGAAGCACTTCAGTTCATACTGATGCCAAACGTATGCTAAATTCAGTGTTATCTTTGATGTCATGCAGCTTCATTCAAGATATAAAGCATTTATGAGCATAGATTACCCAGCTCAATGTGAGCACCCAGAGAATGACCCAGAGTTCAAATCAGAAGAGATTTTCTCCCAAATTGCCCGTGTTAAAAAAAGAGGACAGTGTAGCCCAGCAAGAGACGAGAAGTCCCCGCAGATATGACAGGCTAGCCTGATAGGAAGATAGAGAGAAATCTTGGAAGAAGAAATTGAGCAATTGTGGAGTCACTCCCTGGGAACTGCCTGGAAGAGAAGAACCCAGAGATCCTCATTGTGTCTGCACACAGGCATGCTCTCTTGGGACTCTGGTCCATGTAACCATGTGGCTTTCGTGCCACAGCTCCAGGGTTTAGTACTGGTGACTGATAGAACCACCATCATCTCCCACAGTAGGAAAGCTGGCAGCCACCTCTTTTGCTTTCATTCTTTTAGTTTTGCCTTTTCTTTTTTAGAGCACTCACTAAGCCAGTCAGGGCTGGCTTCAAGGTTATAATCCTTGCTCCTGGCACAATGAAAGCTGAGGTTACAGGTGTGCATCTCTGGTTGGGGCAGTTTTTATTTTAAGAATTCAATTTGATCACCCTAGACCTTACTGTGAAAAAAAATCAAAATCTCAAGATCTGTGTGTTTACTCAGAAAGAGCCTGCCATGTGTCATTGCCATGCAAGAGTCTGAGCAGAGGCAGCCAAAGGGCAGCTTGTCTCAGTGGTTAGAGCCCTCTCGTTCCTTCTTCCCAGGGCCAGTCACAAATGATTTCCATATTTGTCACAGTCCCTTTCGTGTGTGTGGACCAAGTGAGCCACACCAGAACACATGATGTTGGCCAGCTCAGATAAACAAACGTTTACTGAGTGCCCATGGATGGCTTGTCACTGGGCCTGGCCTTGAAAATATAAACATGTTGCTGTCCTGCCCTTGAAGTAATTTTCCTGTCTAGGTTTCGCTTTTACCTAAAAGCATCCAACTGCTCTTACAACCTGGCGCCCAATTAGAACTTTGCTGGCCTCTCTCTCTTCCAGACTCTGATGACATACTTTTGCAATGTGCCTAACCATGATGACCTAGTCACATGAAAAACTGCCACCATTCCTTCCAGCACAACCGGGCCCTCCTGATTACAACTTCCTCCTAATCCTGGGAAGAGGCAGCTATGGCACCTCAGTTAAAGAGATGGTAATTTTTTTCCTCCCCTAGTCAAATACATTTTAATTCAATAAAAAATATGACTAAGCACTTACTGAATGTTTGAGATAGTATTAGCAATAACAGAGAACACTGAGCCAGTATATATTTATTCCATGTCATTCTCAGCCATCACACGTTGGCTTCACAGTCTCCCAGGGACATCACTTCATCGGCAGACACGGAAACTGGTGCGAAGGAGGCGCAACCGCTTGTTTGGGGTTCTACAGTGAGCGAGCGTCCCAGCTCAGGTGTGTGCTCAGAGTACAGCTGGAGCTTCTCAGCCACACTCTGCCTGCCACTCCTAAGTCAGACTGTTTATATCCACACAGTCGTGATTCCCCACTTTGCAGAGGAGAAGGAACTATGGCTTAGGGATATTAAGAAACCTGCCAAAGGGCAGAATGAAAACTGAGCAGGTTTGTCTGACTTCAAATATCCTGTCCTTGCCAGAAGCTGCCCCAGGGTTTAACACTAGGTGTTGCCTAAAACACTTTGCAGCTTACTGAGCACTTTGGCATTTCAGACCTTATTTCCTCATTGCACAGACCCAGCAATAGATATCTTATGATCTCTTTCTGAAAACAAAGTGGAAGCCCAGGAAAAGATTTCTTGATGCTATTTGTTGAAATGTGTAGTAGTTAAATTATCTTCCCTGCTCCTCTTCCCAATACAGGGGTATGAATTTAGGGCTCTGTGCTTGCCTGCTGACCTAAATTTCCAATCCTGATCCACAGTTAATAATCTCGGTTGTCTTTACCATGCCCCATCTTCCCATGTTCAAGTTGACATGTGTTTATCACGGTATACCCAGTATAACTGGGCAAAACTACCTCACTTCCAGACCTGCCAACCTGGTACTAAAAGCATACACTCCTACAAACTCAGACAAAGGGAGAGAAGAAATCCAGTATGCCAAACCAACAGCCTGCAGCTGGGGGTTCTAGAAAAGCCCTTAGGTGCTAGCAAACAATTACATGTGTTCATTATTCGACCTTCCGTCAAGACACAGAATGTGGATGCTAGGCTCCTCATCAAGGGCTAGGCTCCTGTAATCGTCAGGGTTCTCTAGAGGAATAGAACTGTTAGAATGAAATATATATGTATATCTATATATCTATATATATGTATATATATGTGTGTGTGTGTGAAATTTATTAGCATGTTCACAGGCTGTGTGGTCCAGCTAGTCCAGCAATGACTGTCCACCTGTCTGATCTCTCATAATGCGCTCACACTAGCCTCGGCTGTCCAAATAAAAATCTGTGTCCTCAGACGGAGCCATGGCTCTATTCCCTAGTTTGACTTGTAGTGTGGATGGCATCTATAGTAGAACTTCCAGTGAGTGCCATTACAGACCATGCTTGTTTCTATTAATAAGGTCATTGTCACACTTTTCCATTGTGTTTAAAAGTTACCTTTTATTTCCAGAATCCCCAGGTATAAGATTAAGGCATGTGGCCAGGCAGCGGTGGCGCACGCCTTTAATCCCAGCACTCGGGAGGCAGAGGCAGGCAGATCTCTGTGAGTTCGAGGCCAGCCTGGTCTCCAAGAGCTAGTTCCAGGACAGGCTCCAAAGCTACAGAGAAACCCTGTCTCGAAAAACCAAAATAAATAAATAAATAAATAAATAAAAGATTAAGGCATGTGCATGTTTTATTTAATGACCTGCAAAACTGAACAAGAGCTGAACAAGAACTGTCCCTAGCACTGCAAATTTACCTTAGCTTAAGGGAACCAAATTTGAGTGTCAGGAATTACAATGGAACCCTAAAGTCCCATTATA
The DNA here is from genome assembly GCF_903992535.2 of Arvicola amphibius. NCBI lineage: Eukaryota > Metazoa > Chordata > Mammalia > Rodentia > Cricetidae > Arvicola > Arvicola amphibius. The sequence goes on along the minus strand of NC_052057.2, from coordinate 70,296,916 downwards.
CCCAAGAGATCTAGCAGGTCATCATCCGAAACTTTCTAGGTTAAAGTAAGTAGTCATCTGACTTTTATAATGAGGCACCTCAGGTCTAGGCCGCCCTGCCAGTCACCCACGCTATAGCAAGCATCTGTTGTGCTAGTGTTTGTACCACAAGGCATGGTACGTAAGGTGCGTTTTTATGCTTTCAGTCCTTTTGTTTTGTAGATTTGAGGGTGTCCAGATAATGTTTTATACCAGCCTACACTTTTTTTTCTGGAGATTTAAATTTTTTAAATTTACTTTTCTTAAGGTATGTGAGTATTATACCTGCATGCATGTCTGTTCACCATGTTCTGGTCTGGTACACAGAGAGGCCAGGAGAGGACAGGCCATTGGGTTCTCTGAGAGTGAAGTCACAGATGGCTGTGAGCTCCCATGTGGGCACTGGGAGCCAATCCTGATTCCTCTGAAGAGGAGCCATTGCTCTCAACTGCTAAGGCATCATGCCCTCCCTTTCTAGAGGCTATTTCTAGTAAAAAGCACATTCAGGTTATATTGCACCTTTTAGTTTTCAAAGAACTTTGGAATTCTGATTCCATTTGAACTAAAAAATTATGGTTTTAAATAAGAAACATTATCATTGCCATCATATCGCTGTTGAGTCTGATGCTGAGAAATCTACCCCAGGCCAGAGGAAGGGATGGAATATTGTGGAACTTTCTTCCAGGTCTGACATGGCCATTGTACTCAAGAACTCATAACACCTGCGATTACTTGCACAAGACTGTGCCTGTCAACATCCTGCCATGGAAGTGGGCGGGGCTCAGGAGGCCCTATCAGAACCCAACCTATAGGCAGTTATGGTGGTTAGGGGAGGAGCAGAAATTTTCTTCAGGGTATAGCCATTGGTAAATAGCTGGGCACGGTGGTTTAGAAACTCCTCAAACACAATCATCATACCCAGTGAAAATAACAGGGATGCATCTCTCAGTCTCTTCCACAGAGGAGTCAACTGTGCTTACCAGCTGTTAGGGGCAAGAAGAACAGGGATCTCACTTCTGTCTGCTCTATGCCCAGTCCTGAGCTCTAGAGTAACTGGGAGACATAGAAGTGCTACCAGCTCCTCCCTGTCTCCTCATCACAGGTCTCTACCCACAGAGCAAAGAACCAAGGAGATGAGTCACAGCTTCAGAATCTACTGCAGACCATTAAATGTGTTAAGCATCTGATGACAATTGCATGTGTTGAACAAGGATAACTGAGTCACGGGAACTTCAGAATCTCCTGCTGACCATTGCATGTGTTAAGCAGCACATATGCTTTGATACCTAGCTTTGTGTAGAAACCCATTCAAAAGACTTCTTTCAAAAGAATATCTAACAAGGCCTGGAGAGTTGTTCGGTGGCTAAGAGCACTGGCTGCTCTTCCAGAGGACCCAGGTTCATTTCCCAGCACCCATATGCAGTTCACCACACCAGTTCTAGAGGATCTGACATTCTCATACACATAAACACGCAGGCAAAACACCAATGTATATAAAATAAGTAATATTTTAAGAAGAGCTAAAGGTCTGACTTCTATCAATATACTTAAGGAACAAGAATTGAATAATTCTAGATACACTAGGCTCAACTCCAAAGAGCCCACTAGTAAGCCCACTGTGAGCAAAGGGCTGCAGACTGGAAGAAACCTGTTTACCAATAATGCTGCAAAGAGGATTGATCAGCCTCTCTAGCTCCCGTTCTGTTCTGTTCACTCTACTGATGCACCAATCAAGGTTCTCAAAAAATACCTTATAACTATAATAGTTTTCAAAAACTATCCATGCACTGATCACTACCCATGGGTAAAAAGCACAATTTACTGCCTAACTACAACCAGAGTGAGGTATCTTGCAGGTACAATGGGAAACAAAAGCAGAGGCCAGGGACTTGGCTGAAGGACTCAGAACACAGGAACTTCAAAACAATAGGAAGAACTAACTGAACGGGAAAACACTTATGAGCGCGACTTGTCTGTGGGGTCAGAAGATGGGGGGCACTGGAGTGTGTTGAGCAATACAGGAAGTAAAAGGATTGCCAGGGAGAGGGGACCTCTGCTTGGTGACAAGGTGAGGGTAACATGGCCATGTTTATTTGTCAGGACTGGGCTATTAGGATTTTTCTATTTCAGCACATGGGACAGAAGTACAAGGGTACAACATACTCTTTTGTTTGCCTCAAATACATTTGATTTGCTCTAAGAAAGATCTTTAAAAAAAAAAGAACACGACGAGCAAGGAAAAAATGTCAACCCTGCTAGCAAGTGTGGACGCTCTTGTTGTTAGTTCAAGATTCCTTCCCCTCTTTTATCCTGAGTGACATCAATGCTTTCAGTCAGGTCTAGGTCCTCTTTCAAACTTGAGGCTGTTTTTCATGAGAAGGGAGGACCTGAAAGCAAAAGGAAGGGAGCCTGGAGGGGCTACCCTAAGCTTCTCCACGGCAGCCTCTTAGGAAATGTTGCCTATCCATGATGTAGCACACAGGAGCCAAATTGCCAGGAAAAGCTTCTCCAATCAATGCCACGTGGCATTTGTCTCTGAGAAGTGGCCTTGCCTGCGTTTGTACCTCTGTCCTCGTCAACTGCTGCTCACGAGCAAACTGGCTTCATGTTCACGTAATCAAACAAAACCAAACCAAAACACCAAAATTACATGCCATTATCTTGCTCACTAAATATGTTATTTTGCTCTGAAGAGGATGAGCAGGAAGAGGAGGAAGAAAAAAAGTGGTATAGGAGCCAATACACTTGCTGTACATTACGTGTTTCTAAGGAATGTCCTTATGTAGCACAGTACCGTGAACTTACACAAAAAATAGCTCTTCAAAACTGAAGCAGCATGATATTTTTTTGTTAAAAGCCAAAGCAGATCTCTGAATCATTTTTTTACATATTATTGATTTTAATTTTGAATCTTAATTTCTTCATTCTTAAATTAGGATTGGCAAAATATGACACACGGTCACTAAGCCAACACAGCTCTGCAGAAGTGGTTAAGCCTGTCGGCTTCCCCAACTTGTCAACTTGTCTCTCTAACAAGGGTGACAGTCGTTGGTGATCTTATTTTTCATTGATATTATATGAATTATGCGCGTACCTTAATATGATAAAATCAAACATCACTGACTCATAGTAGGAGTTTCAATAAAATAAATAACTAAATAGGTTACAGGAGCCTGTTTCCTGTTTAGGGTAAAAGCAACACCAGGCAAAGTGGTCCTGAAGTGCTTTGTCTGAATTACCTCAGAGGATGGCTTAGAGGATCCATATCGTCCACTCTGTAATTGCATACAGTACAACCAGACCTGCCGTGATAGCTCTTGACCACCGGTTATTAAAATCCTTATCCATTAGCCGTTAGCGCTTATTGCATAACACCGAAAGGGCTTGTAAAACACACACTTACAGGAACCACAACAGCATTACTAAAGATCACACTCTGGGTTTGGGATAATTTTATTGGGAATGAAGTTTGGCCATGCAGCCATGTGTCTGAAAGCCTTTGATCTGAGCACGGCACCTAACGTACAAAGTCATGGATCCTACCTCAAGTACTGCCAGAGAAATCTAAGGAAGCAACTCTAAGACACTGAAACAACCCAGAAGTTGGATACGATAACGTCAAACAAGAAATAGCCATTCGCAAGACTCCCTAAATTTTCCTCTTGAGATAGACTTGAGCAAAATTTCTGAACTCTTTCTCTTCTGCGCACAAGATAAACAAAGTATTACTAAGGATTCTTTTATTGAAATCCGTGTGAGAACACATCAGACTGTGGAACTTCCACACCAAACATACATTTTCAACACACGTCTGCACGGTAAAGAAAATACATAGGAAGCAATCTAAAACAGGAATTAATTTCAAGTTTCATGAGACAGTATGCTTTCCCTGAGGCAAAGGAAAATGCAATAAGCATTAAAATTATGCTGTACATATTGGTGTAATTATCTAATACTAAAGGTTGGCTTTTTCCTCTCTGACTTTACTTTTGATAGCTGATACCTCTAAGAAGAGACATAAATTAGGTTAGGCTGATGAAGTAGTGCACTACTTAATTCATAAGACTCAAAATCATTAAAAAGTGGTCCAGAGACTGAGAAATTTCCAGACACTCGGGTTACAACAAAAATAGTCATTACAATTTTAAAAGCCATAACTCTTTGCTTAAGACTGACGTTCTGTTTACTTACAGTCTGTCCATTTATCTCACGAGGGGCTTCCATTGAAGACTTCTTCGCGATTATAAATAGGCTATTAGCCACAGGCTTCTTCAAAGGGTTTCAGCGGCCCGCACCTGTGTGAGGCAGAAGTCGGGCAGCCATGTTAATTGTGTGGCACCCATCTGCAGCCCTGTGTTCACAGCATGTATACACAAGTCAAGAATACTTACTTCCCTGAATGAATCTCTAAAATAAATATTGTGGGCTTGCTGTTTATCACAATTTCCATGAGCCAAATGTGGCCAGATGATAGCTCAGTGGGGCCTGCTGGCAGCAGCTGCAGCTGCAGCAGGAAGGTGGGGAGCAGGCTCCTGGAGAGCTTTTCACACGCATTATTTTTGAGCCAACAGTACAGAACATGTTTCCTCCTCCTTCTTCTATTTTGAATTCAGTCTCTCCCCTGCTATCTATCAATGTCAGCAGCCCCACAATGCAAAGAGGAAATCCTAACAAAGAAATATGACTGTAGTGTGAGCAAGGATGAAAGGGACAGCACTGGAGCTGAGTGCTTTACCCTCAGGGCATGGATATTATTCTACTAATTCTTAGCAAGTTGACATTAGGTCTCCGTTTCATGGTTGATGGATTCTGCACCTTTAGACACTCAACACCTTCGAGAAGGATAGGTTTGGGAAAGGCTTCAAACGTAGTCAATACATGTAGTTATTTACACTTAACCATCTTTAAAAAAATAATGTGACCGTCTAGCTTCCCACCCTCACTTCCGAACTTTCAGGGTGACTGTTCAAGGTCACACTCAAATGAGGAGCTCTAAGGTACTGTCTCATTTTTGTATTTGAACTTGGGAGCCCAGGAATTGTTCTATTTGACAAACAGAAATTCAGAATGGAGATATGTAAATAAGTAATAGCAAACGGGAAAGTACACCAAAATACGATTTCAAGAGCATGTGGTGATTTAATTTTAGACTCACTGTTTCTGAAGTACTTGAATTTCAGGTTGTTACAATGTTAGGAAAACCATCAAAGTCAAAAGTCAGTAGCTTTGTGTTCTGGTTTTGATGGACACTAAAAGTTCAGGTACATACAAAGACTGTGTGGGCCTCACCTGGGAAATGGAAGATTCCAACTGGATGACAGCTTCCACCTTTACATTTTACACCAATATCATTCTAGTGTGCTCTCTGCTGCTGTGCTAAATACCATGATCATTGGGAGGCAGGAAGGGGTTTAGATTACCTAGCAGTCCATTACTTAGGGAAGTTAGGACAGGAAATCAAGCAGAGGCCAAATAGGAATGTTGCTTACTAGCTTGCTTTCCTTGGATAATCCTTAGTTAGCTTTCTTATACAACCGGAGTGGCATGGTGTCTCACTGAAGGCTGGGCCCCTCCGCTATTAATTAGCAATCAAGAAAATACCCCACAGACACACCTACAGGTCAGTCTGATGCAGGCAACTTTCCCTTTTCCCAGGTGTGTCAAGTTGACAACCAACATTAGCCAACACTCTCTCATATTTTATCATCTGATGGCTGTGTGCATTTGCATACAATTTCCTGGCAAAATAGTCTGAACATCCCCCATCCAAAAAAGTCATTTTGGAACATCAGGATAATTTTCCTGTTTAGTTTGCTCATAATCATGACCAGTGCAAAACACATGACCGATCCACTCCCAACAAAAAGGTGAGACTCCTTCGGGCGATGTAAGACTTGTGGATTATGTCAGAAATTAGAGAGCGCGTTCTAAAGTGCTGTCATTTGCAGTTTTACCAAGAAATTAATTTTATGAGTCCAAGTCATGATTTCAACTTCCGAGTAAATAAAAAGTGGCACAGTGCACTCCCACCCAGTGAGCACGGAAAACACAGTGTAGCACTCTGTTTTGCCTGTGCCCAATTCCTAGAGTGAATGTCATTGTTCACCAGCACTGTTTGAAAGGATTCCCTGCCTAATTAGGGAAAAGATATCATAGAAAAAAATCAGACTTTTTTTCATGGCGTAAGTTGCTCTCTGGAGGGGTGCTGGCTTTTCTAGGCACTAAGGGTGAGATTGACAGTCGGGGTCATAATCCTTCCTGCACATTGGCAGGGCATACCACCGTTTACAAAGCACGTTCACATAAACTGCTCACCAAGCATCTTTATCCAGGATCAAAGTCTGTCTCACAAGGCAGGCTCTGACAAAACTCCCTAACTTCCCAGAAACCCACATCTTCCCTATACCTCTGATTTCCCATAAATCCCCATCCTCCATCCCATACCTGTCCTGAGAACAGGTCCCAATCAGAATCCGTACATCCGATACCCACGGTTGTCGGCCATGTGTTTCCTTTCCCGGTTTCCACATTGAACCTACTGGGGTATCAAGACCGGTCGAGTTACATGAGCATGCAAGATATTTCGTTCGTCACTTTATTTCTGCTGAAGATGAAGCTGTTCTGTACTAAACAGCATGTTTGTTATTGTTTCCTGGGCTCAAAAGAAAGGAGCAAGACTGTTGAGAAGTCCAAACAGTCAGCATTCATCTGCTTCAGGTAAATGTTTCCACCACAAAAAGACTACCACTTGGAAATTTGAAAACAATCACGGAGAGCCGTGGACTCTATTTACAAACTCTCCACTGCTTGCTAAATCAGCATAGTTGCTTCCAGATTTCGACATGTCAATCCAAGCCATGAAATATCTGACATGACTGGGCCTACTGATATTTAGGAATCTGGCTCAGGCAAACCCTTAATTCCCTCGCTGGACTTGATCTTTCATGGTTTATAAGTAAGCCTGCCTCCATTATAGCATTTATCTGGTGGGACTGCAATTATTTCTCTACCTGTCTCTTTGACTTGCTGCAGCTCCTTGAGGTTTCAGACTGCACTGTGCTCTCTGTCCTGGTCACATATGGCACTCGTTAGGTATTTTGAACGAATCAGCAAATAAATTAGTGAATGAACCAGTGGTGCTAATGCAAGGCGCTGTTTGGATCTTGAGCCAGAATTCAGCGAACAATTAAAGGGTGATATTATCATCAAGCAATTTACAAAGAATCAATCAACATTCTGGTTCTAAACATTGCTTGTCATCACCCTAAGTAATGGGCTCCAGAAAAACAGGTGACTTTATTTCTGTCTGTTTATCCACCTACTTATCTGTCTAGCTATCGAGAGAGAGAGAGAGAGAGAGAGAGAGAGAGAGAGAGAGAGAGAGAGAGAGAGAGAGGAGGGAGGGAGGGATGTAGGGAGGTCATTGAGGGTAATTTAGAGCGAGCGATAGAGATCTAGATCCTCTCTCGGCTCTCTCTCTACTCGACAGAGAGAGAAGCAGTCAATCTGACATAAACCCACTCTAATGGCTGGTCTTGACTAGATTTGGAATCACCTAGGAAACTCCATCTCTGCCTATGTATGTGAAGGAAGTTCGAGAGTTTTAACTGAAGAGGAAAGACCCTGCTGAATGCGTACAACACTACATCCTGGACTGGACAGAAGAGAAAAATGAAGAACGTTTTGCACCAGCAATCATCACCCTGCTTCGAGACTGCAGGACAGAAGACGTTTAGCCACCTCGTGTTCCTGCTAGTTGCCCTTCTGCCTCGATGGCATGTATTCTAGTCTCCCTTCTGTTTGTATGCTAACACCATGACCAAAAGCAACTCAGGGAAGAAAAGATTTGTTTCAACTTATTGCTCATGGTCTATCATCAAGGCAAGTCAAGGCAGGAAGTCAAGGCAGGGATTTGAAGTAGAAACCAAGAGTAGACTGCTTACTGGCCTGCTAAGGTCAGCACATTTCTCACCCAGTCAAAGATGATAGGCCCATGAATGGCACTGCCCACAGAAGGCTGGGCCCTCCTGCATCAGTCAACAGTTAAGAAATACCACAGAGACATGTTCACAAGCCAAACTGATGCAGGTAATTAATTACTCAACTGAGATTCCCTTTTCCCGGGTATGTAAAGTTGATAAACCAAGATGGGGCATCGCAGACTGTTCCCTCAAACCACCAGTCCTAACAATCTTTTCTTCCAAAGTTTCTCTCTGCTATTCTGTCACAGCAGTGAAGAAAGTGAGAGCTGATCTCGTGTATAAGCTCATGCAGAGGCCGCTCTAGGTTGGCTTCCCAGGTGAACTCATGTGTAAGCGCATGCAGAGGCGGCTCTAAGTTGGCTTCTCAGGTGGACTCATATGTAAGCGCATGCAGAGGTGGCTCTAGGTTGGCTTCTCAGGTGAACCCGTGTGTAAGCACATGCAGAGGAGTCTCTAGGTTGGGTTCTCAGAATCTTCTCCAGAATCCAGGCCTGGCCCCCTAAAGGAGGGTATAGGAGCATTCACTGAAAGTCTTTAGAGACTTGTTGGGCACTTTGGTTTCAGGTACCCCTAAAATCAGGTGGCAATTATTTACTCACACACCACTCAACACACCCCACAAAAGCATTGCAGAGGATTAATCAGTCATGTGTGCATTCACTCCAAGTAGTAAGTCCTTCATTTGCCCATACTTGGGTTACCTATAGTGACAACCAGCAGAAGGTGTCCTTGCAGTTGCACACAACAGAAGGCCATTTTTCTGCTGGCTACTAAAATTCAAGGTGCTCTCAAAAGGAGGCAGGGACTAAGCAATGTCCTGGGTCCTATCTACTAAATCTAAAGCTCCAGGTTAGTAATCTTCTCTGCGGACAGAGGGAAAATGTCTTACAGAATCCCACATCATCATCTCTTTTAGTGGAAAAGAGGATGCACTGGGCCAAACAAACACAGAGAAGGTACTGAACGGGATTCAGCTGGGTGTGTGTTCAAATACAACCTGACTCTTGTGTCTTCTACATGTCCGAGGCCACTTGGCTGCTCTCTCTAAATACAGACAGAGGCAAACAGCCCCTTCTAAGGCCAATGTTACCACCACCCCTACCCCCACCCCTGCCTTTGAGAGACGTTAGGAGTTTCACGGGTCTAGAGGGAAGAAGACTGACTTGTAGCCACAACCCCGAGTTATCTACTTGCCAAGGAAAATTAGTGTTGAAAAAGAATCCTCCAGGCAGAGAGAGACAGTAGGAGGCTCTCTGCTGTGTGAGAAAGAGACACGGTTCTTTTTAACACAGGAGGGAACTAGGCTTTCTCCCGTTCTTGAAGAAAACCAGCTGAAGGATGTGGGGAGGCTGCCCATGGCTTGCCTTCACTGAAGAAAGAGAGCTGTGGGAAGCGAGGCTCTGGGCTGCTGGTAAAAAGCTTGCTTTGTTCAGTGTGTGCACCCACACAGGATTGATGGGTGCTTTAAGAACTCCCGTCCGTTGACACTCTTGTAGTGGAGTGGAAAGAAGCTCAAATTGGTGTGCACACACCAGCAAATAAACGGTGCAAAGTGTTAACCTTAAGCACTGATAAAATAACTCTATAGCAACCAAGAATTCAGTCTGATAAGAACTTAAAATTATACAAATCTCCTCTTGGAGCTCAGAGTCATCACGAAGTTGGACCCCTTGTAATGACATAATTATTCCCATGCAGCTCAATGGTGCACACTAGGAAACAATACAGTGTACACTCTTGTGACCAGCAAGCTTATCAAAATAGGAAACACAGATAAAAGCTTGTGAGCCAAAACATCTAGGAAATATTTCCAGTCTAAACTGACCCAAGCTATCACCACTAATCCTCCTGAGGTGTGTGTGTGTGTGTGTGTGTGTGTGTGTGTGTGTGTGTGTGTGTGTGTGTGTGTGTGTGTGTGTGTGTGTGGTGCACAGATATGTATGTGTGGGAGTATACACATCACCTTGGTGTTACTCCTACTGTTTCTTGAGAACTCCCTTACTCAGAGTGGTGGCTCATTGTTTAGACTAAGCTGGCTGGACAGCAAATCACAGGAATCCTCCTGCCTCTGCTTTCCTAGGATTACAAGCATATATCAAGCCTGAGGTTTTTTTTTTTTTGTTTTTGTTTTTTAACTGGGGCTACAACTCAAGTCCTCACACTTGTGTGGCAAACACATTACCAACTTGATATTTTCCCAACTCCTTTTCTTGGCACTCTTAAAAAACATGCTTCAACAGCTCTGAACCCAGAATTTCCAAATTCAATAAAATCTGTATTATATATATATATATATATATATATACATATATATATGTGTATATATATATATATATTTCTATCCATCTGTTTAAAAAATGCAGTGTACAAGACAAGCAATAGCATTCTATCTTGTGTGAAGATTGGCTTCTATGTTGATTCTAGCTCATTTCAAAGGTCCTGTCCTTTTTCTTCGGTTAAGTATTTTTATAATTTTGTAACCAAATGAATCACTTGAATCTGTCTTCATGCTCAAAGGTACTGCAAAATAGACAGAGGAAGGGTCAAAGCTGGCAGGCCATTGGGACAGTCAGATTAAAGACAACAGGATTGAGGCAAAAATGGGTACTCTTAAAATTAAGAAGAGAATGTTTCTTTTTTATTCCATATGCAGTATGTACTTTACTTTCTTCCTGCTGGTTTGGAGAAAGGGATTGTTTTAGAGGGCACATCCATCATCTGTAATAACCCAGAACCCCATCCGATGCTGTTTATGACTAGTGGCTCCTTGGATGGAAGAGTATTTTCATTATAGCACACCATGGCTTTGCTCTTCGCCTTCTCACCAAGTGTTGAGTTTTCTAACATTCCAGAAGCTGATGGAAACCCAACGATTGAACATTGCTTTATGGAAAAGAAAAGGGCTATTCTGAGATATGCCCCAGAAGACTGCATTTACAGACTGAGTCAACATATCAAATCAAGGGGGCCCTAAGAAAATTTACAAACAGAAACCTGCCGTGAAGCGAACCAATGGATAAATGACCTGCAGAGAGCTGTGGAACTTAGTCATCCGGGGCCAAGGCACTGATTGTCACCTTCTTTTGCTTTTCTTTGCCTTCCTAAAAATTTGGTTCCATCAAGGAAGACAGATTAGGCATGCATGCATATGTCATCCTTGGAAATCCTATACCCTGGCCTTTCAAGAAGGAAGGGGTGCAGCAGCCACTGCTACAGACCAGCTTGATCTGTACCTGGGCAGAAGTCCTCTGCCACTGCAGTTATAGTTCTTAGAGAAACAAATGTCTGCCCTCATTTTGTTTTATAGTTTCTGATTATTTCCTGACTCAGCTGATTAAACATTTTTTTTTGCTTTTCTTAGTTATTTTGTTTTTATTCTGAAGCCTGCTTATTCTTTATTGAATTTCCAAATGATTAAGACCAGGTTTGTTTTTCAATTGATATATATTTATACGTATTTAGAGAAGATAATATAATACTTCAGTATATTTACATATTGTGTAATGACAGATTCAAGGTGATGAACATAAACATCACTTATAAACATCTATAAGTTCTTATGGTGAGATAATTTAAAATCATTTATTTCAGCTTTTTGGAAGGATGCATTATTATGATTTTTTGTTTGTTTTGTTTTGCTTTGTTTTTCGTTTTCTGAAATAGTGTTTCTCTGTAGCTTTGGAACCTGTTCTGGAACTAATTCTTGTAGACCAGGCTGGCCTTGAACTCAAAGAGATCTGACTGCCTCTGCCTCCTGAGTGCTGGGATTAAAGGTGTGCGCCCCCACCACCCAGCAGATGAACGATTGTGTTATGTTCTATTTTATTTTATCTTGTTTTTGATTATCATCTGTAGTCACTCTACAGTGCAATACAACTTCTGTGGCTTAGTCTAACTTCAGATGAAATTGGAAGACAACTAGACAACAAAATGAGTTTACAATTAGGAAAGCCACAATATCCTGTTTGGCAAGTAAAGATGACTCCAAACTATCCTTAAGAACAGCAGACTTATACAATATTTTGATTTAGCACTTACTACATGAATAGTGTTAAAATTTTTCTACATGCTCACTAACTGTGGCTCGTGGATTGGAGTGGGGTTTGACACTAACTGTGGCTCATGGATCGGTTTGGACACTTTTGCATTGTGTAGCACGTGTCTTGGTAACCCCAGCTTGAGAAATCCTTTATGTGATGGCGAACTTGTGGCATTTGACAAAAATGATCTAAATCATGGACAAAAATGACACACATCTGAAGTGTTTCTAGGAGGGTGTTGACACCACTGCCTCCACGGACACTGAGAAAGCATTGTTTGTGCTCCATGTATCACAGAAATAATTTCTCAGCCTTGAGGAATTCCAGCTTTCTTAAAGAACACACTCCAGACCAACTGGTGAGTAGCAAAATAAAACAAAATGATTTCTACTCAATGGTTCTATTTGCTCCCGTCCAAACTCAGCAACTCTCTTTCAATGATGAATTGACTTACTTTATTCAAAGGGAAGAAAGAAGATATGGATCACCTTCTATTAAAAAAAAAGACTTAACATGATGAAAAGCTGAGCCACGATTATGCAGACAGGACCTGGGGTGGGAGTGGGCAAATGTCAATGGGCCCTGGAGAGCCAGAAGAAAACTTTTGGGGCTGTTGAAAGTGTGCCCTGAGTGGTAGCGGTTCTTTCATGAGTACCAAAAATATGTTTAGTGTAGTCAAGAAGTTTTGTTAGTTTGGCTTTATTTTGTTTTGTAGAGACGGGCCTCCTCCTATAGCCCAGGCTGGCCTAGAATTTCTGATCCTTTTGCCTAAGCTTCTCCCATGCGGAAACTACAGGGCTACACCATTAGATCCAGTTAATAATGATAAACTTTAAGAATATGCTGTAAATTATATTTTCATTAGTTCTCAACCATCAGGGTGGCAGCAAATAGTGACTGTCTCCTTCACCAGGCATGAAGCAGTCTTCCAAGTCAAGCAACCTAGCATGGCTCATCTCCAACACAGAGTGTGTTGACTCCTACCTGAAGCAGTGATACAGGCCCAACTCACAGACAAGACAAAGGTAAATATGATCTTGGTTTAAGAAGTGAGGATTAGAAAACATATAAAGCTCTTGAATACTAGGGTTTAATTGCTATATTAACAATGCAGGCAGTTCTATAGGCTTTAATATTTTTTAGAATTTAAATCAGAATCATCTGATAATTAGTAAAACTGTGGGCCAAATTTGTAAATCACCTTATTTGGGATTTGCTCACAGTAAGTTCAGCAGGAAAGCATCAAAGTGCACTTTTTCCTCAGAAGGTGTGATTATTTCTCATAATGCTCTGTCAGATAGTTTTCATCTTCTGCTAAAATTCAAAAGTAGTATTGCAAACCTGGATATAATCATAGACTTCGGGGCCTATCTGATTCATAGCAGGACCACAAACACACTCATCACAAGACCTTCTAACTCATGTATAGGACAAATGCCAGCCCAGGAAGTGTTGGGGAATCCGTGCCTCCCAGCTCTCCTCCAAGACCCAAAGATTTGAGCCAATCCCCAGTAACGTTTAGCAAAGTGGTTTCCTCGTTCCCTGGTGCTGACTCCCCCCTTTTTGCTGTTTCTTCACCTGAGTAAGGATTGTCTGGTGGAGTTGGCCTACAAAACAGCGGTGTCGGGGGCTCAGAACTGCAAAGAAAGGACAGCAACAGGGAAAGCAGAGCCATCAGGAAAGAGAATGGCATTGACACAGGATTTCCTTTGGGTTTTGTTCTTTCCTTAAAAGCCAGAGGAGAACTTAGAGGAAAGCAAAGCTAAAAAGTTCCAAAAGGGCTGGAGAGATGGCTCAGTGGTTAAGAGCATTGCCTGCTCTTCCTAAGGTCCTGAGTTCAATTCCCAGCAACCACAAGGTGGCTCACAACCATCTGTAATGTGGTCTGGTGCCCTCTTCTGGCCTGCAGGCATACACACAGACAGAATATTGTATACATAATAAATACATATTTTTTTTAAAAAGAAGGTCCTCGATTCCATATGGAAACACCTAAATGTGGAAACAAACAAAGCAAACCCAACAAGCAGTCAAAAACACACGCAGTTTGGGCTATGATGAATCCAGACAGAGGATCTGGATCTCCACACCGGGCAGGAATCACCTGAGACAACTTTGGCAAACAGCCAACCTGCTCCACTGTGGACACTTCTCAGGATTGCAGTTCCCCAGTTTGTCAAGCCACCTGGTACAGAGCTGGCATGCTTCAGGCCGAGGAGGGGGACATTTTCCTGCTACTGGCCTTTCTTCTCTAGGGTCAATTTTTCTTCACATGCAATATTCTTCCAGCCAAAATAGTCTTTGAAATATTTGAAGATTCCAACAGTAACCCCTAACAGACCTCCTTTATAGACTTAGGGTACGGCTTTCTTAATTTTAAAGGTTTTTGAGAATTTCATAATGAGTATTGTATTTATGTCATTTCCACTCCTCTTTCTCTCCAACTCCTCCTGTCCCTTTCCACTTTCTCTCAAAACATCATCTCTTTTTCTTTCATTATTGTTGCGAGAAATAAATATAAACACATATATATGTAAGTTTTTATATTCATTATATATTTGGTATAAATATGTTAGTAGAGGCCTAGAAATACATTGATGAACATAATATATATTAACTAATATATATTAATATGAACACAAAATAAGTAGAAATATATACACATATGTACACACATATATCTATATATAGAGAGAGGGGAGCGAGATAGTATATTTAGTGTTGCTTATATGTACATGAGCCTGACCACTTGGGATTGGATATCTGAGCAGAGAGCTCATTCCTAGAAACAGCTGATCATCCCTCTCACGTACCCATTGATCGCCTGGTGCTTTTCCACTATGGCTGTGCCCTTTTGAAATTTCCCTGTCCACATTGTCACGTCAGCTGGTATTAGCATCATGCGGGTCTTGTTCAGACAGCCACACACATCTTTTCCCATGAGCGACTGAAGTCTCAGGCCCATCTCCATAGGACGCACGAGTTAATCCACGGCCTCTCAATCTCACC
Source organism: Arvicola amphibius (assembly GCF_903992535.2). Lineage (NCBI taxonomy): Eukaryota > Metazoa > Chordata > Mammalia > Rodentia > Cricetidae > Arvicola > Arvicola amphibius. The sequence continues at coordinate 70,281,867 of NC_052057.2, read as the reverse complement.
ACCGTTGGCACTTACTCAGCTGAGAGACACTCAAAGCCTTTTGCCTGTGGCCTGTTTTCAGGTCACATTTCCTCGGTTCTACGCCTGGGAAAAAGATCTCTGTGAAACTGTCATCTTGCCAACTTCTGCCTATCTACCCGTCAAGGTCATCCGGATTCACTTCGATTTGCCAATGTCCAGATCCTTCTCTCTAGCCTAGTGAAAGCTGCCTGCCGATAAACCACAGCTTTTGCTTTCTTCTCTCAAGACAGTTGTGACGAGGAAGAAGAAGCCAAAACAGAGTCAGTCTTTAATGAATCAAAGGGTAAGATCTCTGAGTTCGAGGCCAGCCTGGTCTACAAGAGCTAGTTCCAGGACAGGCTCTAGAAACTACAGGGAAACCCTGTCTCGAAAAACCAAAAAAAAAAAAAAAAAAAAAAAAAAAAAAAAAAAAAGGGTAAGAGAAAAGCCTTGAAGTAGGAGGACAAGGATTTGTGCCTGTCACCCTGGCACATCAAGTCTATACTCTAGGAAACCATCTCTTAGTCTGGTTTATCATCAGTTCAACAGCATCAACATAATCTCACAGAGCAGTAGGAATGCACCCTGCATACGGGGCATGCTCAGTCGGCACAGGTGAATGAAGTGCCTTGGTGAAGAATATCATCATGATAAGATGTGAATATCCTTATTTGCTCCTGGATTTTCCATCCAACAATTATAAGCCCATGTAAATCAGCTGCTTAAGAATAAGTAGATACTTTAAGAATACAGCTAGTACAATACTGTAAAATTTAACTTTTACTGGCTAAGCTATTCCACTGCTGTATTTTTCACAGTGACTGCTTTATAAGCTCTCTTATAAACCATTTTCCTGACTTCTTCCCAGGATATTATGTGTCGCCAAAGATGAAACACGTTAAATTGCACTGCCTCCTAACCAGGAGACAAGTCTGATTTGGTCGGATTTGTCTGGCCCCACAAACCCTTCCTCATCTGACTCTGGCCAATCAGTCTCTGACCTAGGCCTTTTCTACTAATCTGCAGCTCCCTTTCTGCACCAGCTGACTGCCAGATACCCCAGGATGCCAAACACTCCCTCACAGGCCGGTGCCCCCTTCAACCATGATCCCATATAAGGTTAGCCCAACCCACCAGGAATGCTTGAACACGGGATTTTGGTTTGGGGGGACACTGGATTTTCTGTGGGGGCTTTATATTTCCTCACTTGAGCACTAGTCATTTGGACTCACAATATCAGCAGATTGCTCCTAATGGGCAGAGACTTTTGTCATCCACAGAACACAAAGCCTGGCCCACTGAACTTTTCTTGGTGTTTTCTGAATGAACCCATTCAAAGTAGAGTCACGGGATTTGTAGGGAGCTTGGGACTATGAGCAGGACTGAAGCATCCCTCAGGTCAACATGGACTCCTGCTCCCATGTTGTCCCTACCTTTGCTGGGTACTCTCTCGGTAGACACTGGCTTCGGATTCTATTGAGTGTATAACCGGTTTATTCTTGCTGGTAGACCCGAGGCCATTTTCACACAATATTTGTTTGTGACAGGGTCTCATATAGCCCAGGCTGACCTTAGACTCCCTATCTGAGGATGACTTTGTATTTCTGATCCTCCTACCTCCATTTCCCAAGTTCTGGACTTATAGGGTATGCCTGTGCTACCACTTCTGACAGCACCCCCCTACACCCCTCAGGAAGACTTGAAATTTTGAATTTTAAGTCACATTTTAGCTAGCTAACAGAATAAAATGTAGGATGGGCATTAATTAATATAAAGAAGATAATGAGGACTGTTTACGCCTATGCATTATTTTACCTAACCACCTCCACCTTCGTGAAGAATAGAAAATTTGCTTGCTCCCCTGATTCCAGAATTATTCATTGAGTTAATACTTGGTCAGCATTGTCAATGGCCTCCAGTTCATCTGCTATTTCTTTTAAACTTATACCTGATTTGGGCCAACTAAAACACTGTTGGCCAAAGGAAGGCACCCAGAAGGGGGGGTTAAATACGCACATCTGTTTGCCCTGACTGCCCCCCACCCACTAATGGAACTTCCAGCTCAAACACTGTCTAAGAGACAGTCACATCAAAGGCCAGAGTGACTCCCTCCACTGCACAGAGGTGGGGGGCAGTCAGTCATACCCTGTACAGGCATACCCTGTAAGTCCAGAACTTGGGAAATGGAGGCAGGAGGATCAGAAATACAAAGTCAGTCACCAACTCCCTAAGGGAAACTAACCAGCCCAGCTCTGTCTCTCCTGCCAAGGGGCAACAGCAGCAAGGCCCCAGTGGGGAGTGGGAATTGGGGGTGCGGGGAGGCAGGAAGAGGGTTTCCATTGCCCCTCATCTCCCTGGGTGGCTCCGCATACCTGGTGAGGTCCTGGAGGTGGCCAAGGGAGCAGGTAGTGCCCTCCACGTTCTGGAGCCGTGGGCTATAGTCACCCCCTGGCTTCTGGCTGCTGCCGCCAGCCTGGGAGAAAGATCTAGTTTCAGCACCAAGTCTCCGCGTCACCGCAGATGGACTGGAAGCCAAAGTTGGCCGCGGGCAGGCCAGACTGTTGGCCACCAAGGTGCAAAGGTGGCTGGAGGGAGCGAGAGGAGGGTGGCCAGCGACAGGAGACCGACCGCTGCTGTGACTAACCCTCTACCACTTCGCCGGGCGGGGCTAAGGAGCCGGTTCTACCAAAAACAAACCGAAAATGGGTAACGGAGAAACCAGGGCAGCGCCAAACGGGTTCTGGCTCCTTGTGAAGCACAAACCCCTGTCTAGGCTTCCAGAAATTCCAGCCAGTTGGTGGCTTTTTCTCCCTTTTCTGTTTTTAAAAACGTGCTGTGCCAGCCTCTGCTCTGCTTGAATACTAGAGCCAGCTTTAGCTAGGGGAACACTCTCTTCAGCACCTCTAGTTTTGAGGATGCCAGGCTCCTCCCCTGAGCCCAGCTTCCCTAGGCCTAGGTGCTGGAGGTCACTCTCCCAGAGATGTCTCTGGAGTGGGAGGCCTCAGATATAAAAACGGATGTGCAGGGACCTTTTGGTGGCTGTGGGAGAACTAACAGGGAGTGCCGATCTGAGATCTGAACCGTGGATGAGATGACTTGGAGATTTCGGGGGCGCTGGTGGTGAGGCAGGTATGATACTAAGGGATACGGAGTCAACCTAAAACACTAAAACATCCAGGATGAGTCGAATACTTTTTGACATGACTGTAAAGGTATGCGCTCCAGCTTCTCAGAGGCAGAGAGATGGAGGGAGAGCCGCTTGATTCAAACGGCCAGGACTGATCCATTATTCTTTCTACTTTTCTTATTTAACTCCCTTGGCATCAAGGAACGCGCTTTCCTGGATCTAAGTCTCTGCTACATTGTTGTACCTCTGAAGGTGGCCTAGGCAGAGCCTAGCAACCTGTAATGGTGAGGCCATTATGAAGCAGTAATCAGATAGGCTCCTTTCCGGAACTTCTGCTTACATGATTAGGGAGCCCAATCCTGAGCAGTGAAAGACAGATACCCCAATACTGTGATGACTTGACCTTGTAAAGACTCATCACTTCTCAGTGACCATCGTAACGCTGGCTCCTCTCCATCACATGAAATCCCTTTCCCACCTCCACTCAGTTACCTCAACTGAGATGACCTATGGGGTGAGGTGTGGGGGGGGCGGGAGCCACATGAATGCAGGTATTATTGTACAGTCTTTCAAAAGCATCTAGACTCACAAGCTTGCTTTACTGCTGTTTCTGTCAATCACCAAGTGGGTACCTACTGACTGTGCTAGTCACCACCACTAGACTCAGAACAATGAGAACTAATCCTTCACCATCAGGGAATGAAGATTAGAGATTCAGAGATAGGGCCTGCCAACATACAGGGAATAGAAACCTAAGCAAAGACGGTTTTCCTGCTTTGTTTTTCATCCTAAACTGTTGGGTGCTTGCCTGTATGCAGATTTAGGAACTTTCCAAGACAGAACATAATATACTGAGTCAGAAATACTGTAGAGGGCAATCCCATGATAATTCATGTTAAGCCCTCCACATTGTGAAGTCATAGGATTAGCCAAAGAACCCAGTTTTTAATCCATTTCTTATCATTTCTACCCACTCCTAAGTATAAAAAATTCCTTAGGAAAAAAAGTGACTGCAGAGCCTCTTAAAACATAAGTCATCAGAGTTTTTATGTAAGGAGGAGCAATAATAACCCCGAATTACCAAGGCAAGTGCTTGATAAGAACTCAGCAAAGACAACTGAAGTGTTTTTTTTTTGTTTTTTTTTTTTTTGTTTTTTTGCCAAAGGCTATAGGAAAGGCATTTTAAAAACTATGGTTTTAAAGAACCAATCTCTGCAATTCAGAAGTAAATTAATTTTAAAATGTTTATGGATTAATACAGTAACTCTCTTAATCCTTCTCTCTCGGTAGTTCTTAAAATCTATAGGGCAATTTGCAATCCAAATAGAAACCTAGTTTTATATGGTTTGGGGATAAAAAAGCACCTAAATTTTGAACCAGTTTTTTAATTTGAAGGTGAGGAGAATTATTTCACTGTGACTCTTTCAGGAATGCCACGTGCTTAAAATTTAACTGTACTAGATTTGGAAGATAGAGTCTCATTGAGAATTCCCTCTAAAGGAAAATTATCCCGGCAGAACACATTGCTTTTAGCACAATATATATATATATATATATATATATATAGTTTTCATATCCTCCAAAGCAGGAGTAGCAGAAGCCAACTCATGGAGTGTAATGTATTCCAGACGCTTGCTGGAATACACAATGCTCTTGAGACCCTCAGATGCACAGCCAATAAGGAGCTGTTGACTACTTCAGGTTTTTACACATCTTTCAGCCAAATCAGAAATCCAAATCCCAAATCGGTCACAGACACACAGTGTGCACATACAATGCTGCCTAGGGAGGAGGATATATTCAGCGAAGGTATTCTACCACCCAAGACAGGTTTGCTTTTGATATTAAAATCCTTGATATTTGTTATGTGACACAAATAAAATATTTCCAATGAGATGGAAATGCCTTTTGCAACCATGAGCCAAGAACATACATTTGTAATTATATATTTGAGACTATGATTCATATACGGAGGTGTGCATAAACACATCTATCACTAAATCTCTGTGTGATTATTAAATGTCATAAGGGCACAGTGATGCTTCTGTAAACTTGTATTGTACTTAAGAATCCAACTATTTACATGTCTTAAAAGATAATCCTAATTGCTAACCAACTTGCAGTATATACAATAAAGAAGTGCCAGCATTTTTCACATGTCTGAAGGCACACAAAATAATGATGAAGTGCAATGCTATTCTCTGGTTAACAGCATAAACACAGAACACATGGGACAGAGAAACACAGTTAAGTTTGAGTCCTTTCCAGATTCCTAAATGTAGAGCTGTAGAAGGCAAAGAACAAAACTCAAGAGTCAGAATCCCTTAAACATGTGGCAGACTGTTCTGTGATTGGTCCTGACTTAAGACCCTTCCCCCATTATTTAGATTTGTAATGTAACTTCATTCCCATAAAGCTTTCTAAATGCATCCAGTGATAAGAGTTTTCAATAGGAAGGGAGAAGAAAGGTTGGGGAGATGACCTCGTGCTAATGGGCTTTTGATGTTCTTATTGAGGACAAGGTACAGCTCCCAGCTACCACAACCATCTGTAACTCTATTACCAAGGATTCAGTGCCCTTTAGGCACCAGGCACACATGTGGTGTATACACATATATGTAGGGAAAACATTCATGCACATACGATAAAGATAAATCCTACTAAGAGAAAACAAATACTATCTATTTTAACTTAGCTCACAATGTATTCCTGAACATCATCAGAGAGATAGAGACTGGGTCCTGTAAGTCCCCAGGTATGCTAAGGAATAATTAAAGGCACACTTAGCAGATTGTTTTCTTCCAATGCCAGAATTGCTTCTTTGACCCAGCTATATCATTTGATATAGTTTGGAATCATATTAACCCATTGGAAGTTGAACACACTTGGCTAAAGAACATTATTAGAGGCGCTGTGATAATGTCAACAAAGGTTACTCATAATACTAAAAAGGCAGCCTCTAAACTCTAAGACCTTTATAATATAAATAAGTATATGTATTCTGTAGTCTACTAGCATTTCCTGTCATGGCAAAGCTCATTCTATATCTATTGATCCCATAAAACCCTATAACAAGAGCTAAGAGGCTTAATCTGTAGACAAGTATTTATGGCAGGAACCAAAAACCCTGATTTTCTTATTCAGTGTTTCTTGTTGCATTAGAACTGGTTTTCTAAACCAGCTGTTTATGAGTCACATTAGGAAGTATAATTCCTTTTTCAAAAACCGAGATTTCGAGGGACACCTGCAGGTTCTTTAGTCAGTCTCCAGGGTCTGAAGGGAGATAGGGAAAGGACCTAGGCTGAAAGGGGAAAGGGGGCTGTTTTCCTTTTGTCTTACTGCACTGAGATCTTTGGAGAGATGAAGATTCCTTACCTGATTTCCACCTCTTTGTCCATGTCTCACAAATAATTACCATGGGAACTTTTATTACATATTTGGTTAATTTTTAAAAAAAATATTTAACTTTCATTTTTATGTATATTTTTCAGTTATTGAAATATAATATTTCTGTATTTTAAAACTATTTTGCCAATTTCCCTTTATCATTTTCTTTTTTGGGAGGTATACACACACACACACAAATCATCCTTTGAACTTGCTAGTGTATTTGTGTGTGTATGTATGTGTGTGTATGTGTGTGTACATGTGGGAATGTATGTGTGTATATATGTGTGGGAATGTATGTGTTTATATATGTGCATGTATGTATGTTAATGTATGTGTATGTGCGTATACTTTTCACCATCAACAACTGATAAAGAAAGAGCTTTCTAGAGCTTCCGATTTGCTCTTCCCCACATAGTTCAACTTAATAATATGCCCATATTTGAGGCCCTTACCTTATAAAGACTCTACCTAGCATGAGCTTTGAGGGAATATGATTCCTCAACATGTCAATCACTTATTTCCTCTCTTCTGCCATAAAGCAATGGTTTGGTTATTCAATTCAAGTGTCTATGATGTTGCATGATTACCACAAGTAAGGATTAAAAAAACAGCACCCCTATAAAATAAGGCTGTAAGCAAATTTTTAAAAAAAATATTCAATATATTGCCCTATCAGTGTGGTTTAGAGAAAATTATGTATTATGCAAACATATCCCAGTGGCCCACAGAAAACAAAATTAGAGGTTTTTTTTTTTTTTTTTTTTTTTTTTTTTTTTTTTTTTTTTGATTTTTTCGAGACAGGGTTTCTCTGTAGCTTTGGAGCCTTTCCTGGAACTAGCTCTTGTAGACCAGGCTGGTCTCGAACTCACAGAGATCCGCCTGCCTCTGCCTCCCGAGTGCTGGGATTAAAGGCGTGCGCCACCACCGCCCGGCCCTAGAGGTTTAATTCATGAAAAATATAAATTAAACCTCAAGTTTATGCTGTTTAGATAATGTATTTCCCTGAGCATACTCCTTGAATTTACTTAGGTTTAATTTTGATTGCAATTTCCTTACCATGCTATTTGATTGACAACTGATAATATATTTTCTTACTTCAGTTTAGAGTTGTAAATTATCATGAAACATAAAACCAAACAATAACAACAATATAAACCTAACCCTGTCCCATTCTGAGTTCTATCACTGTACAAAATAAAACTAAACATATGAAAGCATGGGCTTTTCCTACAAAAGCATGCCTTTTGGACAGAGGCCCATTTGGACAAAAGAAGCATCTGTCCATTGTCCTATAGCAATGGTCCTCTTGAAGACCAGTGTCAGAGGGGGGCAGGAAAGATCATTTCCAAACGTTCTTGCCTTCCAAGTCAAACCAGAAACTATCAAAGGGTCACAGGAAGTGGCCAAGGGAGGGGTGGCAAGCAGAAAGCAAAATGCCTATTGCTGTTTAATAAGCATAAAATATTTAGAGTAGGAAAATGATTTTTCCAGCATAGTAATTGTCTTCGTTTCTGAACACGTAACAGCAGGCACCGCAAGAGCTGTTTTTGGTAATGAAAACCTAACGTGCCTGGGAGTATTAGTAGATCTCCAGAGGTCTGCCTTGCTGATTGGGGCTGACTGCATTCCTTTTGCTGTCTGCTAGCTTTCTGGGTTGTGCGTTTTTTTACTCTTTGCCATCATGTGGCTGTTTTTTTAAAAAGAAAACTAGATAGCTTGTGTTGTTTGGTATATAAACTATTCTGTTTACTAAAACAAATACACAATTTCTAAGCTGCCCTTTAAAGAGCAGAACTGAAAATTGCTTTACGAAACCACTTAGACCAAGCGTTTTCAAGATACTTAATCTGTGTATTATATGATTCACAGTTTTAACATGTTTATAGTGACTTTAAACAGAAGAATTCCGAGAGACAAATTTTATCCTACTTTATTCTGAACACACCATATAGAATGTTGAATACTATTGACCATTTTATCCTGAAATCTTTGTCCCAGAATTCTAATTGTCAATTTGCTGAAGATCACGAAGCAAATAACCAGCTCAATAATTTGCCTACATAAATCCAACACGGTAGAGATTTCCCTTTTAAATAATAGAACTTACATTTTCAAAACAAAACCTCAAATCATTCGACAAACATCTAAAAGACTCACTAGTAATCGAGTGGGATAAAATATTAGAAGAAAAGCGAGTGCTTCACACGCATATTTTGACAAGAAAACATGCAATTGCTGCTTATACCATTTTTAATCTTTGAAGTTATGTATGATTCCTTAAAGTCTGCAGCCTGTAATTTAATAAGTCTGCCTTGCAATCCAAGCAGTGTTTGCATTCTTTCAAGCAATCAGACTAAGTGACACAAAGTGAACAAACTGAGTCAGGCCATACGCAAGTATTGCCTTTACCTGTGTGACTCTGTGAACGTGGATCACAGTGAGTACAGACAGAGGGGGACGTGAATAGGCCTTGAAAACCAACTAGGGGTTAAAAATGCTGATTAACCCGTTTGCTCCAGAAAAAGAAAGGTGTGTAGAGAAAAAAAAAATGCAGGGAACACAGCTTGCAAGATCAACAATGGTTGAACAATTTGAAAAATGAGAGGTGAGAAAAAAGGAGAGAGAGAAGAAAGAGAGAGAGAGAGAGAGAGAGAGAGAGAGAGAGAGAGAGAGAGAGAGAGAGAGAGAGAGAGAGAGAGAGAAGTTGTTCTGTAGCAACAAGGGACTAATCCTGAACCAAAAACCAGGGAAGGACCTGAGCCCAATGCAGATAGTTAAGTGAAATTCACCTCAGACAGGAGGGGTTTCCTTTGTTGATTTTGAATCCACTCTATGCAAACCTAGCTTCTTCCTCAAAGCTTCTCTGTTCCCTCCAGCCTGGGACGCTGAGACTCTCTCAGGTAGTCAGCCGAACGTCCCAGGGGATTCCGGGCTGCTAGTCCAGGAGTCCTGATTACTGCGTCCTGTAGCTCTTTCTGGTAGCTCTGCAGTCGGAAAGCAGACCCTTCGCCCACTCCGCATTAGTTTCCTTACTACTAAGAGAGAAAACAAAACAAAACAAAGGGAAAAAAAACCCAAACCTAAACTGTACAAGAAACTGGAGAAAGAACTGAGACGCAGAACCCCACACGTGGTTCTGTAAATTGGATGGGAGGGGGAGGGGGCGGGGAGAGAAGTGAAAGTAGAAATTAGGGTACAGCCCCAGCCTCCCATATTTTTCTTTTCCACTATGTATTGTTTTAACTCTGCCCGGCTCTGCTTATCCGATGACAGTGGAAGCTAGATGGTGGTTTCAACAGCAGTGTTGTACTTAGCAGCCGCGGCACACTGGGAATTTTTGTGGAGCGCTTCGGAGACATTTCCGAGAGAGATGCTGTTGTTGGGGTTGTGCAGATGCACGAGATAGTTCCCCCAAAGATATGAACACCGTCTTTGTCTAAACTCAAGATAAAGAGGTGTGTCAACTTCCTCAAACAGGATATTCGAATTTCATTCATTAATAATGGCAACCACTTCTCAAGAAGTAGAGAAAAATGAAGACACCTTTTGTAGATTCCGTGTCTTAAAAAAACAGGTAGGCAGGGCAGTGGTTTACTTCTGGAAGTTGTGTTGTTTCAGCAATACAACTTTTAACGAAAGACCTGTTTTTGTAAATGGGTCAAAAATACAAACGTTGCCAACGAAGCTGCACGCTTCAATAAACTAAACGCAAATACACCTTTATTGTGCTATTACTCGTTCAATCACATTGAGATTTTAGAATAAAACAAAAAAGATTCCCCAGCAAAACCAGAGTTTTGTTTCTCTTTTCTAGCATGACTTGTATTAAACAAAACATGATAGCGGAACTGCAGTGAGAACCCTAAGCGACGTAAACTCCCAGAGAAAGATATTTTAGGTTGACTATGTTCTGGAGTCATAAGATTTCATTACTAAGAATCTATGATGTAGAGAAACCAGAGGTCCTGAGAGCAGATGAGATGGTGCGCTCTCTCTCTCTCTCTCTCGCTCTCGCTCTCTCTCTCTCTCTCTCTCTCTCTCTCTCTCTCTCTCTCTCTCTCTCTCTCTCTGTGTGTGTGTGTGTGTGTGTGTGTGTGTGAGAGAGAGAGAGAGAGAATTGTTTACAGAACTTTCATGCACTTAGATAAAAACACTTGAAATGTAAATGCGAAAAGCGAATCCTAGTTTCATTTTTCGAGGGTTCAAGGATGTCTTTAGTAGATTTTGAAGGCCAATTGCCAATTCATGAATGTATGGGAATAAAACACAGGCACAAATGCCAAATGCTTGTGGTTTATGCAAACTACAGAAAATCCCGGGGTTTGAATTTAGGTAGATAAATGGAGAGATAAAATTATAGAAATCAGTCGTTACGGTTTGTTGTGGATTTCTCTCCATGATAGAATTTTCCCTACATTTCCAAAATGTTCATTTACAAACACGTGCTAATATTTTAAGCGCCATTTGCTTATATCGCGAGTGTAAAGTACTTGGGGAGAGGTGACCTAAAAGATCCTTGAGAGTAAAGGGATTTCTCGCAACAGCTAAAACTAAAAGACTTTGGGGAAAAAAAAAAAAAAAAAAAAAAAAAAAAAACAAAAAAAAACAAAAAACACCTTCCTAGGATGCTGGATCTGAAGAAAAGAAGGGAAGAGACCTCCAGCGACGACAGCCCCGACTCCACCTCCTTATAAAGCTTTGAACAGTCTTTTCCGCGGGTTCAAGGAAGGAAAAGGATGGGGCTCCTTTAGTGGAAGAAGTGGGGGTGGGTCAGGTACTTCATCTGATCCGGTGAGGAGGGCAGATCCAGGAAGCCCTTGGGACTCTGGTCCAATGTGGACAGGACTGGTCTGCAGTGAGCACTGGGCATTGAGCAGCTGGTGCTCGGCGGGTCGCTGCCGCCCTGGTGGCCCTCCCGCGAGCCCTCCGTAGCCGCGAGCGCCCAAGACCCGGACACCGACTCGCTCCCGGCAGCGTCTATTACCAGCAGCTGCTTCTGCTTAGCCCTGAGAGGACCGCTTGGCCCCAGCCCACGGCCTCTCCTCGGCTTCGGCTCCTCCCTCCTCTCCCTCCTTCCCCGCCTCTACCCCGCAGCTCGGCAGTGGCTGCCGCGGGTCACGGCGGTTTCGCAGCCACCCGCCTGGGTTCACAGACCCTAGGTGGGGGATGTCGGGGGAGGAAGACGGGGGAAGGAGCCAGAATCGGGAGGTACAGACGGGCGCTACCCCGTAGGATCCCGAGGCTTCGGGTGAGACGGAAAGCGGGAGCAGTTGCGGCCTCTGATCTTGAAGAGGAGCCCTAGCCCGAGGGACATCGGACTCTGGGGATCACCTGCGGCGCCCGGGATCCTGGTTTCCCAAGAGAGGCCCGCCCGCCGTGTGAGAGCATTGGGGAGGCTTCCCCGCAAGCTGGGGCAGGTCAAGGCACTCTGCGACCTCCTTGGGCACTCTCACCCAGAGGTCCTCTTCAGGGTCTATGCACCCCGCTGGCAGCGGCGACTAGGAAAGGAAACAGTAGCTGGCGGTCCCAAAGGTTCAGATGGAAGTTAGGCTGGAATGTCCAATCTGTGGCGCCTGGCCTTGCCGGTGAAGGATTGGGGTCTGAGGTTGTCCCTGCCGCAAGCCCACGTCCCTGAGTCCCTTTCATGGTGCTGAGACTGGGTTTGAAACCTAGGAAACCCCCACACTAGGATAGTGAGGTTTCGCGGACAAGGAGCGCTTTCAGTCAGATTGCAAGAGCATTTGGTGGTTGGCAAGGGGTTGTCTTGCATGCAAGCTCGCACGGTTTTGTTTGGCCTTCTTAGCAGGAAGAACAATAGCATCCGGCCAGCCCAGAAGTGACCAAAGGGCCTGTGGGACCCTGAGCTGAGCGTTGGGGGTTCCTCTCCTCAGAGGGCACACCCACAGTGCTTGTCAAATCTGGTAGCTGGAAGAGATCTTAGCTGCCAACGCTGCTATTCTGAAGAACAAATGGACTTGACCAAGGCTTCCGGGTGACCTGCCCAGGATCAAGGCTATTTTTTTTAATGTCTTTTGTCTAGGAATAATTCCGGTGTAGGGAGAGCCACGAGGAAATTATTGTTTAAAGCGGGAGCATCCAGCCAGGTGGTCCCAAACTCAGGATCGCACCGAAGTTTAAATCCTAGAGCTCCCCTTTAATACAACGGGAAGCGAAATGACTCTGGGGTGGTTTTCCATTAAACCCTGCAAGCGCCAAGCCTAGAATGTAGCCCTTGCAAACCTGTGGCCATATTAGTGTCAGATTCCAATGAAGCAAACGAAAACCTTTGTCTCTCTTCTGGCTTCCAAGACGCTGCTGTTCCTGAGCTAGCCCGGCTTAGGTTTTCATTCCGAAATTCTGAGGGCTGTCTTGTGAGCCATATCATTTCCTTATTGTCAAAAACACGAGTAGAAAATCACAAGGAATCAATGACGTCGCTCTCTATGCTCCTTCTTTGTTGCGTTTTAGTTTTTACTGCTATTGTTATTATTATTTGACAGTCTTACCTTAAACGTTCACTTCTAGGCAGGGGTGAAGCCATTAAAGGCACACAACAGGAAGCTTTCATATACTCCCTCCACCTCCCCCTTCCACAGCCAACTCACCTGGTAGGCAAGCAGGTCGCTATGGCTTGAAGATGGCACCCTCCACCACCACAATGGCCCCTGACATAGGACAAACCATTTATTTACCCTACTAAGGCCTCAGAACGTCTAGAGCCTTGTTTTTGGAGAACTGGGGAACAGAATTTCTGGGCACAGGCTGTGAAAGAGCACACTACCCTGGTCAGGAGGGCGTGGTCCTGGGGGCCTGGTCATCTCAGGCTCTTTCGACAGAGAAACAACTGTGCAAGCCCAGGTGCAGCTTGTTTGTCCCTTTGCTGTTACTGAGAAACCCCATTTGTTAATGCTCTGGGAGCTGTGACCTCTGCCACGTGCTACAGGAAGACAATAAGGCCACTTCCGGGAAAAGATACCCTCCCTCCTGGAGCACTGATACCAGTTTTCAGGAGATAGAGGTTCGAGGCATTTTGGAAATTTAGATGAACAGCTTTAAAAAAAAGAAACCTGCAAGAGAGGCTGTTTGTGGAACCCACCCTCTTTATGGGATATTTCCTGATCTAGAGCCATCTTCAGTCCTAGCCTAGTGGCTTGGCACACAGACTGACAATTACTGAGGTGACAGTGACCATACGTCTTAATACTGCAGTGATCTTTCTGCCTATATCCTTCAGTAGCTACCATTTCCCCTGCTTCCAAGCTTGCCGACTTCTGATTTCCTGATTGTCTGCCTAGAAGGCTGGTGAAAGAGCCAATTGCTCTGACACACTGCATTAGCATACCCTAGGAATGGGATTCCCCCCCCCCACACACACACTACTGGTTGTTTCCTGTTCCTGTGATAAGAGAGACACATTCTCGTGTTTATAGTCACAATTAAGAAATGGAAAGTGACACAAATATAGGTTTTCGATAAAGCAAACAAAAGATTTCTTTGGGAAGAATAAAGGTAAGTAACTCGTACCCAGATATCTATCCTGGCAATGAATCGGGGCGGAATAAAATGTCTCGGGAGAGTTACTAAGATAGAGCTCTCAGCAGTAAAAACAAGGTTGCTGTCTTAATTCTCTTTTTCAAAAATCCATGCTGCTCTCTATTATTTTTTACATTAACAAAACTTGTAAAAATCATAAGGTTAAAAAATGACAGGCATTTCATTAATATGAGCTGTAGACATCTGAATTTCTCTCATTTTCTTGAGGAAAGCACTAACTTTTCTTTGCTGCAAGTTTTGAACTTGAAACAACATTTACAGGGAACACCGAATTCGTGGGCCTGTAATCTCTTAACAAAGATTTTTGGCTTGCCTCTCTACCAGGCGAAGCCAAAGCTTTTTGTGATAATAGTTTTTTTTTGTTTTGTTTTGTTTTCCTTATCTTATTTTGAATTCTTTAGTACATACATTAAAAGTTTAGTCCAATAAACTTTAAGCAGACATTGTCAAGGTGGGTGTTACACAGAAAGGAAAATCTCCCCCTGGCTAGCCAGTGCTTGTGAAGTCTGAGGGAAGACACAGCACTGTAAATTCCTCTGAGTTCCATCTGCGGTCTGATGAAGGCTTGCCATTATAGAAGATTGGGAGGCTAAATTAATTAGCTCCTTCCATTATACTGCTGGTTTCTGGAGATGGTTGCCATTTTCCCTTTAAATGTCATTATTTCTAGACCTCATTAGCTGCTGATACAACTGAAGAGGAGATAATGTAAATTTAACAATACAAATAACACGTTCTTTCATGAAAGTTGAAAAAAAACGCATGATGGGGACCAAAAAGCTTGACGTGCACCAACCAAGCTGTGCCTGCAAGCCACAAACAACCCATGTAACTTGGACATTAAATAAATAAAGTAAAATTGGTCAGTGCACACTTGGGCTATTTTCTTCAGTGAGTTCTTGAATCAATACTTTTGCTTCATGTTTTCATGGTCCCAGTGATGTTAACAGATCTGGTTACAAACTCTTGCCAGGAAGAAAGAGAATATGCCCCGCTGTGCACCCTCCCAAACACTTCTCAAGAGTCATGCTTTCTTTCCCTTTGGAATTATCTTGCTTGTCCGCTGAGTCATTTTGCTCTCCAGCGGGCAAAGCGAGGACACGCTTGATTCCATACACTAATCACCTCGGGTCCAAACAGGACCACGCCAACAGGCGCAGTACCATCTCAGACCTTGCTCCAAAAGGAAACACGAAGGTGTAAAAGTTGCATCAATTATGGTCTTCCTTCTGCCACTGCAGAACTGGATCGAGAGAACTAGTAGCTCACTGACTCTGTTCTGTAAATATTAAAAACAGATGGATTTCTGTTCTACCATAGAGTAAGAATGTAATATTAATAGGTGATAAACTTACATTCTAGTAAAAATAGTGCAATATCATAATTTTTGATTTTTGCAGTCTTTTGAGGATTACTTTATTAGTCTTATTACTCATAAATTTTTTGGTAATTCAACATCAAATATTTTAGGACCACATTTAAATACATCACAGTTCATAAATAAAAACCCTTTTCCCACAAATAATTGCTAAATCTTGTTTGCTTCAGATAGTGACAGCGTTTTTCCCTTCTGTTCTATGAAATGTCTAGCTAGTTTTAATCTCCTATTATGGTAGCTACTTATGCAATTTGGTTTATGGAAAACACAGCTTCTTTGGTGGTAGAGAGGCCTGGCTGGTATTCTCAATGCACTGTTTTTGTTTGTTGTTTTGACTTTTGAATGGGGCTTAAAGAATGAGTGGTGTTGAGCCCCTCCTTCACTGTGGCCTCCTCCTCGACCTCCTTGGGGTTTGTGGGTTTGGGAGGAAGAGTTGTGTCCAGGTGGGTAGAGCTTGGGAGTTGGAGATCTTGGTGCATAGGGAAATGTGTTAGCTCTGCTGAATACTAGCACAGGACCCAGACAGGGGCAAGGGCCCAACGGGTGACAGGGTCCTCAGCATTGTCCTAAATGCATGTGCAAGGCTTCAGGTGGTCCCAGCAGTCTGGGAATCTGAAAGGGCCAACGTGCTTTTAACTTGGAACATCTCTGTTTATGGAAATTCACAGTAATTGAGTTGAGGATACAGAGTAGAACAATTAAGTCTAAAGATAGAATCCAGTAAAATAAACATTATATTATGGGATAGCTCAAGATGTATCACCAACATACAAAATATCACGGCCTTAACCCCAGTCTTTGTGTCCCCCTTTTCTCTCACATGCTGAACCTCAAATCAAATTCATCCTTTACGTTCCAAAAGAAAGATCTAAGTCTTGAGACTTTGAAAACTGTATTCTTTCAGAGGTTGGGGTGGGAGAGGGAGGAAGGGAGGGAGAAAGGGAAGGAGGGAGGGAGAGAGTGAAAAAGGAGGAGGAGCAAGAGAGCAGAGGGTGTAAATGGGAAGAACTTATGTTTTGTGGGAGTTTTCTGTGTGTGCGTGATTTTTTTGTGAGTGTATTGTGAGAGTGTATATGTAGGTGAGTGTCTGTGAGAGTGTGTGTGAGTGTGTGTGTGTTTGAGAGTGTGTGTGAGCTAGAGACTGTGTATGTATGTGAGAGTGTGTATGGATGTATGGGCGTGTCTGTGACAGTGTGTGTGTGTGTGTAGGGAAGAGAAACCCTGTTTAAAAAACACTATAAACTGCATTGTGCTGAAAGATCTAATACTTAATTTAAAGTCAACAGACATTTTCCTGACTACTTTGGTTTTCTCCTTCATCTGAGAGAAAACCCAGGTGGCAAATTTAATGTAATTCTATAAATTTTCCAGCATAGATAGTTTGATTTAACACAGCCATCTCTGAGTGGAGCAGGCCCTTTCAGATGCAAGTGCCATTCTGCTTTCCCTCACAAAGGCTATCGTCATCCATTTATATATTTATTAGTTCAGAACGTTAAGGTGAGGACCCAATGATTACTAAAAGTAGGGAGTGAAATGGACGGATAATTAAGGGCAGGGTTCCCTGGTAGGGTAGTGGGGTTCTCTGGGATGGCTTCCCAGTCTTAGCTCTGAAGTACTGTTTCAGGCTAGCTAACAGTTCAACTTTTGATATTTCAGTATCATAAAATACAGCTAACAAAGAATGAAACCAACAGCCTGAAAAAATAAGCTTTTTAAAAAATGTTTGATTATAGTATTTAAAGGAATCAATTAATCATTTTCAGTTAACCTAAAAGGAAAATATGCTGATGCATTCTGGGGAAGTTCTTAGAATTTTCTTACGTGTCGACTGCTAGGAAACATGCTTAAGAATTGCATTAACTTCTTTCTGATTCGATTTGAGTGCATTTTCAAAGACATTCTGCAGAAGGCACAAGGAATCCACCTTAAAAATATCCCAGAAACAAAAATGATCCTAGTGCAGTTAATATTATTTTTTTCCACAGGAGATGTGCTGAGACCAAAGCCTCAGAACATTTTTTAATGTTGATAGAGCAGGCTTGAAAAAACTCGTCATATAAATCAAACTGTTCTGGGGGCAAACCCGTGTTGTTTTAAAACCGCAGAGTGGGTCAGTGGGTGTGGCTATGTGCCCAGGGTTGAACGGTGAATGTATAGATTAAAATGCATTTTGCCACACCGGTTTCCAGAGGGTTGTTTTGGCCTGGTGTTCGAAACCATGAGCCAAAACTTTGGTCAGTATTTTGACAACAGAGCCAGGAAAAACAAAAAAAGGCTTAGCCTGTGAAAAAAGCAATGAAGATATAGTGAAGGAAAACAGTAGTCCCCCGCCACCGCCTTACTCGATCCATATGTGAGCTTAAGGACAGGAAATACCCACCGTCCACCGCAATCAAGCCAGAGGCTTGTGCATCAGAAAGTGCCTTGTGGAACTAATTGGACTCTATTAAGATTGTCATTGACATGGGAAAGCATTTTGAAATTCTAAATCAGAACATGTAATGTACATAGAGGAAGATAACAACCACATTGTTGATTCAGGACTACAAATAGAGGCAAAACACACATGTGGACATGCAAGATTTTTATGCTGGATTCCTTATACACTGTATTAATTATCATCCAGGACATGTTTATCTTCCTTTGCTTTTAATGTTTGCTTTTAACCGACAGGGTTTCCAGAGCAAGCAGATTTCATTGCGTCTATTCTGGCGCCAGCTCACAGGCAGAGAAAATCTAAGCGTTGCCAGTTTTCAATGATAATCAGCAAAGTTCATGGTACTCACCATAAAAATCACGGTTAAGAAAGTAGCTTGGAAGGATGGCCCTTACAGAGAGTTTCTCATGGTTTTAGAGAGACTCATACTCAGTGTAAATAAGATTAATGCGTACACGCGTCGAACCTCGCCAACAAACTTCTGTGAAAGCGAGGCATCCCAATATCCATTACAGATACCTTTAAAAAATTAGCCAAATATGGTTTGTGCCGGGCATCTACCCTCCCCTGTGACAACACTCGGGGTCTGCACTCGAGTTATATGTGTTTAGTTCTGACAACTACCTAGATGTTATGGTTGTCAGTCACATTTGTTTTATAGATAAGATTAACTTGTTGCTAATATTCTTGAGCCTAAAACCTGTACTTGGTTTGCTTTTCTCCAAACATGATTTCCCCTGATTACGGGAACATGTTGTACTTCATTTACGTTTTTTGGGACGGCATTACATCGTGTAGATATTCGACTCAGGTTTTTTTGTTATTTTCTTTTTGTGTAAAATGGAACAATAAACATGCTTTCAACGTATAGTAGGAAATAATAGATAATAAAAACATACAGGTTGAAACCCCGCTGTGTGTCTCATCTGAAGTTTGCTGCCAGTTTTTAGTAGTAATAATGTATTTTGTTGGTTTCAAAAATTGTGTGTGTGTGTGTGTGTGTGTGTGTGTGAGAGAGAGAGAGAGAGAGAGAGAGAGAGAGAGAGAGAGAGAGAGAGAGAGAGATGGATCTCCTCTAGCATAGTTCAGCCTGTTTCCAATATCAAAACCAAAATAATTGCAACTGGGGGGAGGGTGGGTTGTAGTCTGTATCTGTGAAACTTAGATTTACCATGAAGATATGGCCAAAATGGAAAGCTGGGTAAGCAATAAATCATTCAAAGCTTTGATGTATAGGTTTGCATGTTTAAAAATTCATAATTTTAGCACCATAAAACTGCAATGTGTGACCAATGGGATGGCTCAGTGGGTATAGGTGCTTGCTGCCAAGCCTAGCGGCCTTAGTTCAATTGCTGAGATGCACATTGTGGAAGGAGAGAATCCATTACTGCAAGTTGTTCTCTGACCTCCACCCAAGGGTCATGGCACAGGAGTGCACACACATACAAACAAATTGAAGAAACAAAAGCATTTTTAAAAATTTTCCAAGTTTTTATCTGATTATCATGTTCTTTATAAACATTTTGAGGGCAAAATTTTGTCATACGAATAAACTAATTTAACCCTCAAAGGAACAAAGAAACCCTCTGACTTCGGTTTTTGGGTTAATTAAGCCAAATTTTCTGAAGAAATTTCGTCATAGAGAAATGACTGGTTCTACACAGCTAGAAATCAGCAGCAAATGGTCAGACGTTAGGATAACTGGACTCCCACATGGAAAGTATCTAGAAAACCATAACCCCCCTACCTCTCCTAAGGAGGTTCCAGTGGCTAAAATCTCCACTCTCATTTGTATTTTCCAGCATTGTAAGACCTTTGCTGAAGGAGGTGAAAAGCGGGCAAACACACATGGAAAACAGCTCCTGGGGAGGCAGAGCAGGTTAAGATGGCACCACTTCCCCTCATGACCCGTGCTTTCCGGCATACATCCTGTGCATATGTGTCCCCCAATGATTATTGATGACAGCTATCAAGGAGTCTCATTGAGACAAAACAGGGCCTATGTAACCTGAACAGGCTTAGAAATTAACTTGTAGCCCAGGCTAGCCTCAGCACTCAGAGATCTTTTCTGACTCTGTTTCCCGAGCGAGTGGATTAAAAGTCTGTATCACCGTGACTGACTTTTCATAATTATTTTGGCACAGACGCCTTGCAAAGATTTTTTACTTTGAACCACATGGAAACTTTCACTGGGAAGAAAAATGTGCTAGGTAATATAAAGGGAGAGACGGAGCATCTTAGTTATTAAAATGATTGACAGACGGAGGATAGGATTAAGGTAGAAGTGTAGTCGTGGGTAAAAGGACTTTGTTTTGAACCCAAAGCCCTGACCTTGTAGGAGATTCTCTGTTTCTCTATCTGGAAAATTAAAGTGGTATAAACTCAGGACTTTAAATGCCAATGATACCTTTGCCACTTAAATTGTTTAGAACCTGCCACAGGCAGATATGCTGGAAATAGCTTGACTGAGTCTGAATCTTGGCTTCTCAAAAATAAGGCAAACCACTCATCTCTTTGACCTGCGTGCCCTCATCTGTCCAGTGGCTGAAGGCCACACCTTATCATGATGTGTGAATGAAATTAGATAATATAGATCAAGTACCTAATAGAATCTCTGCATAGAGTTCTCTTCAGGAAGTGGGCATTTCGGAAAGAGTAAAGCATGAACAGTAAAATTTTGCTTTCTCTGATCCCTTAAAAATAATACCAAATAACAAATGTGCATATGATCAAAGCTTGGGCCTCCCCTCTACAGATTGAAAATTTACATTTATTTATCACGTAATTTAAGTTGGCCTTACACTCTTGATCTTGGTCTTCCTGCTTCTAGTTCTGAGGTCTGGGATTATGAGTGCGTATCAACAAACCCTGCTTAGGAATTTTCATTTAATCTTAACTCTCTTTATCTATAAGGCAAGTTTGAGTGTATACCTACACCTAACTTTATACTGATAGTTTCTCTCTCTCTCTCTCTCTCTCTCTCTCTCTCTCTCTCTCTCTCTCTCTCTCTCATCTATTTATTCAGTGTTTTTTGAGACAGGGTTTCTCTATCCCTGGCTGTCCTGAAACTCTGAAGAAGGATGCTAAAAAAGAAATCCCACGATAACTCAGAATTGAGTATGATAAAAGATTATTTATTTAGGGGTAGACTCAAAGATCACAATCCTCTGCTTGAACAGGGAACAGCAACTAAATCCAGAAGCCAGGAAAGACATCAGCATATATAGTATAAAAGGCCACGCCTAAGTGGGCAGGTAACTTAAAGGTTACTGGTGGTAGGAATTCCTACAAACAGAACTCACTCTCTAAACCAGTCTGGCCTCAAACTCACAGAGATCCTATTGTCTCTGCCTCCAGAGTGCATGGATTAAATAAAGACATGCTCCGCCATGTCCAGCTAACATCCTGGTAAATTTTAAGATAGCTTTAAGGTATCTTTACATGGAATTAAATTCTTCAAAAACAGTTTTATGGCATGAAATACAGGAATTATTAATGAGGAAACATTTAGTGATAGGTGAACTATCATTTTTAGACTAAGATTTTTAATGTCAAAAATTTAAGGTGTAGTCTTTAACCCCAGAAACTGAGCAAAACTACTTCATTTCCTTGAATAGGATGACAGTATTAAAATAGATTTAATTCTTAAAAGAAATTTTGAGACAAACCTTTCATTTAAAACTAATTGTGCATGCATATAATGCATATAAATTTCATGTAACAACTTATAAATGCCAGCATGTAAAACAAGTGAAAGATAATATAAAATAATGCTCTAGATTTAGAGGGAAGACTGTCAGTTGAGAATGTTCAGGATGACAGTCACACTGTAAGGCACCAAGAAAAGATCAAGGCATTTTGGATAGTACCTCTCTGTTCTTTATATCTTGACCTTTGTTATGGCACACTTGGGGTGACTGTGACTAAAAATCACCCCTGAGGGTACAATGAAATTTGCTTGTTAAACCATTTAAGTGTTTTTTCAGGAGAGCGTGTATCACATGTTGCTGTCTCTCTGCTGTGGAACCAAAGCTTTTACTGATTCTGCAGATAAATATCATATATCAGTGCTCATGAAAAAGCCTGCTCAAAACCCAAGCTTCCATTAATCAATGTTGCCTTTGTTTTCAAATAATTAATTAAAAAGCAACAGAAGAGAACTTACAGAGATTCTGTGGTTAAATTGTGGAAAGATATATAAAACTCAAATATGTCGGTGTTTTTTTAGGCATTTTATTTCTTTTGTGCTATAAACTGTGTTCCGTTTTGACACTCACTCGTCTCTAAGCTCTTACCATATATTTTATTTTCTAAGCAAAGATACTCATTGCACCCAATAGTAGGAACTGCAGTAGAAAGGAAGAAAGAAAGGAAGGGAGAGAGGGAGGGAGGAAGAGAAGGAGGGAGAAAGGAAGGGGAGGGGAGGGAAGGAAGGGAGAAAAGAAAGAAGGAGGAAGGAAGAAAGGAAGACAAAAGGAAGGTTGGTTTGTTCACCTTGCTAGAAATGTGTACGTTGAATAGCCCAAAGACTTAATTCTGTAGACTGTAGACTAAGATAGTGACTTCATTTTTAAAAAGTCATAATTTTATCAACAGATATTAATACCTATTAAAAGAGCACATTAAAAGCAAGTATGCAAGGGGCTTTAATCACTATAATTTTCTATTTAGTAACATCCAAAATCCATGTTATTTCAGAGGATTTGCTGTTCTCTGGGCTAGACTGCATGAACTATTTCCCCCTTTCATTAAATGGCTTCAGGTCATCGCCAGACAATCTAAAGAACTCATGTGAGTCAGTGTCGTTATTATGATGGTCTCTCAAGCACCTAACATCTGTACTTTCTAGACACTCAATATTTATCAAATGAAATACAAGTGAACTAACTTGTGTCAGAGTAATTTTGGTCTCGGGGTAACTCAGTAAAAACAGACAAAATGGTTTCCTGATTCTGGATTCTTATTTTAAAAGGTTACATTCAGTCAGGCAGTGGTGCATGCCTTTAATCTCAGTACTCAGGAGGCAGAGACAGATGGGTCTCTGTGAGTTCAAGGCCAACCTGGTCTACAAAGCAAGTTCTAGGGTGGTCAGGGCTGTTACAAAGAAAAAAATCTGTCTCAAAACAAACAAACAAAAAACAAAAAATTAAAATTTAAAATAAATAAATTAATTAAAAGGTCACATTGTATCCCTTTGGAAGAAATGCGTTTATGAATAATTATACAATGCTGTTTACTAAAAACTCATACCATTATTGACACACCACTGACAGATATCACAACATCCATCCTTATAGGCACAAAATGCCTGCCACCTCTTTAACAAAATGTCACAGATATTCGCCGCGGATGCTTGGCCATCCGGGTTGGTTCTTCTCCAGCTGAGTAAAGCGACGCCGGTCTGCACCCCTCACTGTCTTCCTCCGGAGTTACATAAAGTTCAGAAGCCATGTCTCGAAGATATGACTCCAGGACCACAATATTTTCTCCAGAAGGTCGGTTGTACCAGGTGGAGTATGCCATGGAAGCTATTGGACACGCGGGCACCTGCTTGGGGATCTTAGCCAATGATGGAGTCCTGCTTGCAGCAGAGCGGCGCAACATTCACAAGCTTCTTGACGAAGTCTTTTTTTCTGAAAAAATTTATAAACTTAAAGAGGACATGGCTTGCAGTGTGGCAGGCATCACATCTGATGCCAACGTCCTGACTAATGAACTAAGGCTCATTGCTCAAAGGTATTTATTACAGTACCAGGAGCCAATTCCATGTGAGCAGTTGGTTACAGCACTGTGCGATATCAAACAGGCTTATACACAGTTTGGAGGAAAGCGTCCCTTTGGTGTTTCTCTGCTGTACATTGGCTGGGATAAACACTATGGCTTTCAGCTCTATCAGAGTGACCCAAGTGGAAATTACGGGGGATGGAAAGCCACGTGTATCGGGAACAACAGTGCTGCAGCCGTGTCAATGCTGAAACAAGACTACAAAGAAGGAGAGATGACTCTGAAGTCGGCACTCGCTCTCGCTATCAAGGTGCTAAATAAGACCATGGATGTTAGTAAACTATCAGCTGAGAAAGTGGAAATCGCCACACTAACAAGAGAGAATGGAACGACCGTGATCAGAGTCCTCAAGCAGAAGGAAGTAGAACAGTTGATCAAAAAACATGAGGAGGAAGAAGCTAAAGCTGAGCGGGAGAAGAAGGAAAAAGAACAGAAAGAAAAGGATAAATAAACAAAATCACGGATTTTATAACTTCTTAGAGGCACCAATTCAGTTAGGCGTTGTCCTGGCCTTCTACCCTGGAAAGATTTTTTTTTGTTATTTTTTTTCTTCTTTAACTTGCCCATCAGGAAAATAGGACATTACATACTGAATTGGATCCTTGTCGTATCTGTCCAGTTGGATGCTTTATTGTAATGATGGACATCTTTATAGACATCTTAATCTTAACACATAATTTTTTGGAATAAAATTTAGAAAGATTGGTAAAAAAAAAATGTCACAGCTTTGTTTTTTGAAGGAAGCCTATTTATTATAGCACTTTCTTTCAATTTTTGAAGAAATAGAATCTAAGAATGTCCAAATCAGTTACTTAACACTGGTGTGTGTGTGTGTGTGTGTGTGTGTGTGTGTGTTTGTGTTATGTGTGCGTATGTGTGTGTATATGCATACGTGTGTAGTATATATACATACACATATATGGTGAATATGTGTATGGTAAACACACCTATCACACACATATATTATATGTGTGTGGTATGTGTGTTGAGATTCCATTCAGTATCCCAAACTAAGTTCTCACTTTTGAAAAAACCAGTGGATTTTCAGGATGTCTCATATCTGTACAATACAGATATTTCATGACATCTCATTTTTCTAGGTCTCAGTACAGTAGAGCAAGTTAAAGGTTATCTCTTACAAAACTTCACTGTCAGTCTTCCACTTTTCTGTCATTACTCGGTCCAGATGAAGACTTGGAAGCTAAGAAGCAACTTCCATGGAGTCTGGCATGTCATAGTGGTCTATTTTCTTTCATCGCAAGACATGTAGGAACTAAAGATAGTTTTTCTATCACATGTTGTTCGTAGACTAGTTTGTCCTTGGGCCCCTGGCATTCAGCTCTAAGCCACCCTCCTCCCAGCTCTTCAGCTTGGACAGACATTGGCCTAGAGTCCTTTCCTATGCTGTAATTCCTGTATCACAGCCTGGCTGCAGAGGTCACGGCTGTGACAAGCAGGCGCTTAATGAGCATGATTTGTTTTCACCTGTGAACTGAAGGGATAGCACCTCATGTTAGGGAGAGAAGGCATGGTGACGGGTGGGAGAGGAGACTGGTCACATTGCGCCCACAGTGAGGGACAGGCCACAAAACTTGGAAACTCTCTTCCAGTGGCCTGTTTCCACCAATCAGACTCTGACTTCTAAAGACTGCCACCATCCCACACAGTGCCACCAGCTTGAGACCAAGTATTCAAAGAATGAGTCAATGAGGGACATTTTGCTGTCAAATCTCTGGTGTCCAGTTCCTTCTGCCTTCCCTGATTCCTTCCAGCATCTCTCTTCCTGATGTACTCTCTCCACATCCGTCACCCAGACACGGTTTCTCAGACACTGTCAGCGCCCTGAGCTGGTCTCTGACAAGGCTCCTATCCTCATCAATGTTTCCAGCAAACTTCCCCTCTGGTAAAGCTGCATTCACCTCACTGGGAGCTTCCAGGCCACAGGTCTTTTCATTTGGCTTGAGTGTACCAGCTTTTGGTCTCCAAACCCAATTTTTAGGCCAGTGTTCCAACACATAACCTGCAATCCTGTCACTCTGTCTTTTGGTTGTATTCATTTTCAAATCCTGAAGATACTAAGACCAAAGACCAAATATCTACTTCCTCAGTAGCTTTGTGACTTGGTTTTATTATATTCCTAGTCAACCTCAAATGAGGCCCCAACATTGCACTGCTTTTTCTTAAAACATTCCCACAATTCTTAAGTCTCTCATTTTTACCCTGCTCCCTTCTCTGGCAGTTTACTTCACTTCCTAAGTGATGGAAGAAATAAAAGAGATCTGAGAAGTAGCAGGTAGTTCACACATGGGTGTGATATCAAATAAACAAAGTGAAAATAAAAATGTATTCCTAACGGTTTTGCTCTAGCTGTAGTGCAATACATTTTTATAATGCTATGCACTGGGAAATAGAAAAAAATGGATGAAATATTTTCCAAACACAGTGTTGGTCTGTTTACACACTTTACATATGAGTGTGAGAGAGTGAGTTCAAATCCCAAGAACCCAGGCCTGGCTGGTGGTCTGTGTCTGAAATCCCAGCACTTCCGTTGCTGAGGACTTACTTTTGGATTATTGATCTTTTTAATAAAGGATCTTAAAAACAGACTTAGAAGAAAGTTTGAGAGCAATCTTATTAGAGTCTGAGTGCAAAACGGTAAGACAGGCAGCCTGTAAATCTCGGCCACTTCAGGAAGAGAGAGCTAGAGAAAGGGTGAGAGAAAGCCACGCCTTTTACACAGAGGTCACCAAGCATTTCCATGACGGAGGAAGAGGCTACAGAGAAGTGAGAAAGCAAGCCAGAGGAAGCACGCTTAGGCCTTGGGCAGTGTCCCAAAGACAAAGAGGTAGAGAGAAGGCAATGCTACACTCTTCTGAGTTAGCACTCAGGAAAGTGGGAGGCCCTGCAATACTGCCTGGTAGAAATGGCTACATAGAGGAGGGGCTTCGGGAAAGGGTAAGTGTACATTATTTTGCTAAGAGGATAATTAGTTTCTGAATCTCCTCAGAGTGTTTTCTGGTGAATCAGGTTTCTTAGGGGAAGGGGAGGCTGTGTGAACTGGCTATATGATTGACAGGTCCCAAACAGATTAACCCTTAAAAGGAGACAATAGTGTGTGATGTTTTGGGTAGTTTAGAATGTCCGCTCTCCTAGAATTTAGGTTCTATTCTTTTCACCGGGAGGCAGTCCTGTCCTAACGAGTCTCAGCAAAGTCCAGATACATATCCACTTTATTATAAGGCACTAAAATCTTAAAGGGGCAATTGTGACGCTTCCACTCCTGTGTTTACAGGGATTCCAGCCAGAGTGAGAGCTCCACCATCATTGGCTTCTGAATCCCCTGCTTCGTAGTCCTGTGTGACAGTGGAAAATGGAGAGAAAGGATTCCCAGAATGATCTTCTCTGAGACAGTTTTTGATTCACCTTGCCTCAAAATTAGAAATTAGATTGCAATGATCTGGGTCTATTACTTTCCCTGTGGTTTTGCTATTTGAAAAAAAAAATCTTTCAGTTGTATAAATGGGTCGACTTGATAAAATAAATTTTATGGGTGAGTCCATATAATAATTATCTTTCTGGTTCTGAGTTACCTCACTCAATATGATGTTTTCTAACTCCATTTGCCTGCAAATTTCAAGATGTCATTATTTTTTTCTGCTGTGTACTCACTGCCTTTTGGTTAGTATGGATAAAGGTTTGTCTATTTTGTTGATTTTCTCAAAGAACCAACTCTTTGTCTCATTGTTTCTTTGTATTGTTTTCTTTGTTTCTATTTCTTTGTTGATTTCAGCTCTCAATTTGATAATTTCCTGCTATCTAGTTCTCTTGGGTGAGTTTACTTCTTTTCATTCTAAGGTTTTCAAATGTTCTGTTAATTTACTAGTGTGGGAATTTTCCAGTTTCTTTATGTAGGCATTTAGTGCTATGAACTTTCCTCTTAACACTGCTTTCATTGTGTTGCATAAATATGGGTATGTTGTGTAGTCGTTTTGATTAAAATTTAGGAAGTCTTTACTTTCTCTCTTTATTTCTTTCTTAACCCATTGATGCTTCAGATGAGCATTGTTTAATTTCCATGTGTTTGTGGGCTTTCTGGTATTAGTGTTGCTGTTCAATTCTAATTTTAAGCCATGGTGATTCAATAAGATACATGTGGTTATTCTATTTGTGTGTCTGTGTCTTTTGAGGTTTGTTTTGTTACCAAGTATGTGGTCAATTTTTGAGAAAGTTTCATGAGTTGCTGATAAGAAGGTATATTCTTTTATGTTTGGATGAAATGTCTATAGAAGTCTATTTTTGTCTGACTGACCTGTCCAGTGGTGAGAGTAGGGTGTTGAAGTCTCCCAATATGTGTGGGGTTTAATGTATGATTTAAGCTTTAGGAGTGTTTCTTTTACATATGAAGGTGCCCTTGTATTTGGGGCATTGATGTTCAGTATTGAGATTTCCTCCTGATGAATTTTTCCTGTGATTAATGTGAAAGGTCCTTCTTCGTTTATTTTGATTGGTTTTAGTTTTAAGTCTTTTTTGCTAGATATTAGGATAGCTACACCAACTTGTTTCTTAGGTCCATTTGATTGGAAAAATTTTTCCGAATGCTTTACTCCAAGGCGATGTCTGTTTTTGAGGTTGAGGTGTGTTTATTGTATTCAGCAAAGGATGGATTCTGTTTTGGTATCCAATCTGTTAGCCTATGTCCTTCTACAGGTGAGTAGAGTCCATTTATATTAAGGGATATTAATGATCAGTGATTGCTATCTCCTGTTAATTTTATTTTCATTGTTGGTGATGTTATTTTGTATGTTTTCCCTTTCTTTGGGATTTGCAGCTGTGAGATCATCATTTATCTGTGTTTTTGTTTATGGAGCCAACTTCATTGGGTTGGAGTTTTCCTTTTAAGTACTTTGTGTAGGGCTGGGTTTGTAGCTAGGTATTGGTTAAATCTGGTTTTGTTATGGAATATCTTGATTTGTCCTGCTATGATGGTTGAAAGTTTTGCTGTGCATAGTAGTCTGAGATCACATCTGTGGTCTCTTAATGTCTGCATAACACTTGACCAGGACCTTCTGGCTTTCATTGTCTACATTGAGAAGTCAGATGTAATTCTGATAGATCTGCCTTTATAGACACTTGGCCTTTTTCCTTTGCAGCTCTTAATATTCTTTCTTTATTCTGTATGTTTAGTGTTTTGATTATTATGTGGCAAGTCCATTCTATTTTGTGTCCTGTAAGCTTCTTGTATCTTCATAGGCATATTTTTCTTTAGGTTGAGAAAGTTTTCTACTATAATTTTGTTAAATACATTTTCTGTGTTTTTGAGTTGAACTTCTCCTTCTTCTATACATATTATTCTTGGGTTTGATCTTTCCATGGTGTTCCATATTTCCTGGATATTTTGTGTTAAGTTTCTGTTAGATTTAATGTTTTCTTTTACTGATGAGTCTATTTCCTCTATTGTATCTTCTGCACTTGAGAATCCCTCCTTCTTCTCTTGTATTCTGATGTTTATGCTTGCATTTGTGGTTTCTTGATGGAGGAGAGTTATCTGTCTATGTTTCTTTCATTGGTTAATTAATAAAGAAAACTGCCTTGGCCCTTTAAGAACAGAAAATTAGGTAGGTGGAGTAGACAGAACAGAATTGTGGGAACAAGGAAGTAGAGTTAGAGAGAGACGCTTCAGGCAGTCGCGTGGTGAGTCTCCATGCTGCTCCTCTCCGAGATGGACGCAGGTTAAGATCTCTCCTGGTAAGCCACACCTCGTGATGCTACCCAGATTACTAAATATGGGTTAAAGGAAGATATGAGAATTAGCCAATAAGAGGCTGAAACTATGGGCCAGGCAGTGATTTAAAAGAATACAGATTCCGTGTAATTATTTCGGGTGTAAAGCTAGCTGGCGGCGGGTGGCGGGACGCAGCCCCGCCGCTTCCCACTACAGTTTCTGATCATTTTCTCTTGATTTCTGTTTATGTTATTCCCTAGACTTGTGTTTTCTTTATTGTTTCTCAGTTTTTAAGTTTTGAATAGTTTCTTTCATATGTTTGATTGCTTTTTCTTGGTTTTATTTAAGGGATTTGTTGATGTCTTCCAATTTTTTGTCTGTTGTCCATTTCTTTGAGGACATTTTTCATTTCCTCTTTAAGGGCCTCAAACATTCTACTAAAGTAATTTTTTAGGTAATTTTCTTCTGCTTCATCTATATTTGGCTGTTCAAGTCTTACTGTTGTAGGGCCACTAGTTTTTACTGGTGTTGTGTTGCTCTTTGTGGTGTTGCATGTATTCTTACCTTGTCTACCCATCTTTTCCTCTGATTGGTGTAGTTAGAGCTGTCTGTGACTCTGGTGATCAATCTTCCAGGTGCCAAGGCTCATATGGTTGCTCTTCATGGTGCAGTCAGTGCCAAGGTTTCAGTCACCTCATTGGTCACACTGTGTTTTTGGAGGTCGCTCAATGTTCCTAGGGTTTGCTCTGCTCCTGTGGAGTTTGCTGTCTCAGGCCTTCTCCAGCCTAGGTTGCTGGCTCAGTCCTGTTTCTGTAAATGCCCCTGTTCTGGATCCACTACTGCAGAGGTCCCTGGCTTGAGGTTGGTCCCACAAAGGTCTTTGGCTCTAATCTACTCCTTTGGAGATCCCGGACTTGGGTGCACCCAGACCTTCATAGGTCATGGCTCAGGACTACTCCCTCAGAGGTCCCAGACTCATGTCTAGGCTTACAGAGGTCTCTGGTTCCTGCCTACTCCCTTGGAGGTCCCAGACTGATACCCAGACCCTCAGAGGTACTGGCTTAGGCCTATTTCCTCAGAGGTCTCAAACTCATGCCCAGACTCACAGAGGTCCTAGCTCAGGTCTACTCCCTCAGAGATCCCAGACTCACACCTGGACTCACAAAGGTCTTTGGATCCAGACTACTCCCTCAGCAGTTGCTCCTCTGTACCTACTCCTGTGAATTTTGCTGTCTCAGGCCTGCTCTGACCTAGGTCACTGGCACAGTCTTGTTTCCACAAATGTTTCCACTTCTGCCTCTGTGGTGTTCATTGTTTCAGGCCTGGTCTGGCCTAAATCACTGGATCAGTCCTGCTCCCGTGGAGTTCACTGTCTCAGGAATGATCTGGCCTAGGTCACTGACTCTGTCCTGCTCCTGTGGAGTTTGTTGTCTTAGGCCTGATCTGGCCTCAGTTGCTGGCTCAGTCCTGTTCCCACAAATGACCCTGGTCTGGATCCACTCCTGCTCTCATGGAGCTTGCTTGTATGTCTGCTCCAGTCTATGTAGCAAGTTTTCAACTTTTACGTCTTTAGATTGGCCCATGTTTTCTCTGCAATGCTTAACTCATTATTAGTTAGACAGAGTGTATATTTGTCTCAATATAAATCTGATTTTCATTTCTAGAAATTTAGTTTATTTTTTTTTCCTCATGGTTTATTTTTTTTTATATTTAAAAATTTCCATCTCCTTCCCTCCTCCTCCCCCCTCCCTCCCCTCCTTCTCCCCTTTCTCTCCCCTCCTTCTCCCCCTTCCCTCCCCTCCCCTCCACCCATACCTCCCCTCCCTCCCTCTCAAGGCCAAGGAGCCATCAGGGTTCCCCACTCTATGCTAAGACCAAGGTCCTCCCAACTCCCCCCAGGTCCAGGAAGGCGATCGACCAAGCTGAGAAGGCTCCCACAGAGCCCGTCCATGAAGAACAATCAGAGCCCAGAGCCATTGTCCTTTGCTTAATTATTTTGCAGTGCAAGTGGCTGTACCCAGGACATTGTACATGTTAATCAAATGCTCAACTGATGAGTTAATATGCTCGAGCCAAATTACTACTTTTCAAATATAATATTTGTATTAATCCTTTGAGAATTTCACATGGGCACATGGTGTATTTTGATCATATTCCCCTTAACGTTTTTTTCTAAGTCCTCCCAGAACAGTTACTTTCACCCATTGACTTCCAACTTCATAGCCTATTTTATATATGGTCTCACTACATAGACCAAGCTGTCCTCAAACAGAGATCAACCTGCTTTTCAATGCTGGGATTAAAGCTGTGTGTCACCAAACCCAGATATTATGTTTATGACAGCTCACTGAGTCCCATATATGTATCAAGGTGGGGTATCAACTGAGGCATGGTTGGCCCAAAAGGGGCCATGCCCATAGAGACAACTAACCCTCTTTCTCTTACCAGCCATGGAGTGTCAATAGCTCCCCCATAACAAGATTATTAACTTTCCTATCTTAAGCACAACCCAAGAACTAACCCAAGAACTGTTCACTGCAAGATAAACTTCTATAAATTCTATGATTTATGCAACATCAGCATTTTGTGTTAAGTTCATCTGGCTGAATCTTCTCTTCATGGTCAGTTTGGTCTTTCTGCTACATTGTAGGCATACAGCTTGTTGTTTGATGCCAACCACTGGCTGTGTTTCCTTTGCAGTTGCTTGGCATATTGTATTTCTATACATTTTCCCAGCCTTATTCTTGGATTTAACTAAGTTACCTGGAACCAGTTGGATATATCTGGATTTTTCTTTCATGGTTAGTTGTTCTCACAACTAACCCAATCAATGGTGTTTGTGTTAGGAAACCTTTCTCTTTGGCTGTTGGTAGTGGGTGTTATTCCTGTCCCTGGAGTTTCAGAGGGTTATCCTTTCTAATATTTTGGGTGGTTCTTCCTATGGTTATAAGCATTTTCCTCATGTGCACACACTGATCTGTACACAACTGAGTACTGTAGAGAATCTATTTGAAGATCTGTGGAATTCCTTCTCTAAGCAACCCTGCTCTTTAATATTCTCTTTATATAGAACTTATCATTTGTGCTTTGGCAGCCTCACAACTCAGGAATACACCTGACTTTTCCTGAGGCAACCCTCCTCGAACCATAGCAACCTCTTCTAGTCAGAGGGTAACATGATTTAGCTTATTGGATTTTTTCCCCTCGAATATCATTGTGTTCTGTTTCTTTATGTCTGAGTTCTTGAGGGCTGCTTTTATTTTCCATGTATGTTGTCTATTTTCTTTTCAGACTTTTTCTCAGGTGAAATATTAAATCTGGTTTTTGTTACTTAATTTTGTCTATGGGCAGAATTGACATTAGGTTTTAATGAGTCAAAGGTACACATTATAACCTCTGGGATACTAAGTAACAAAATACCATTTCACTTCAAAATTAATAAAGTCATGGAAGAAAAGGAATAGCCTTAAATATGGCAAGCATGAAGTGAAAAATTAATGAAGATAAGGTACACAGAAAGTCATAGGAAATTGGTGATTTAAGCTCTAATATACTTGTACTTAAAAAATAAGGACACTTAGTTGTGAAATCAGAAGGCAAATATAACTCTGGATGAAGCATAAACTAAACCATATGCTGTTTTTAATATTAATAATGAATACATAAAAATACAAAATAGTTGACAGACCAACAACAGAATAAAGATCTGCTTTTCTATATAGTCCTATTGCTGACTAAATTTTAAGTCCTCGGGAGAGCGACCACTGGGCATGTCAGCAGGCACATTTCCAGAGAAGTTTGACTAAGGAGAAAAAAACCTACCCTGAACATGAGTTGCCTCACCTCATGGCCTGAAGTCCTAGACTAACTAAAATGAGTCGATCATGGTCTTATGCTGCCTTCAGGCTGGAGATGACATGGGACCAGATGCTTCGAACTC
Source organism: Arvicola amphibius (assembly GCF_903992535.2). Taxonomy (NCBI): domain Eukaryota; kingdom Metazoa; phylum Chordata; class Mammalia; order Rodentia; family Cricetidae; genus Arvicola; species Arvicola amphibius. The sequence continues at coordinate 70,248,532 of NC_052057.2, read as the reverse complement.
CTTCTGCCATGCCTAGAGGTCTTCTTACTGGCAGCCTTCCTGGCTTTTATGGACTGTTTCCCATTAGCTGCTTTGGTAAGAGTAATTAACCCATGAGCAATGCAGGAAGGAGTTGCTGCTGGGCTAAACCAGACCACTGGGCATAGGCTGCTGTGCTGTAATGAGGTCGTGGGAGAAATGGGAAAGATTTTGCAGATCTGGGGCAGAAAACCTGTAATGCTGTAAGTAAAGCTTAATGGGTCATTCTGGTCGGAGCGGGAGGAGTAGAGTACAATCAGACAGAACACCAGACAATAAGAAGTATGCTCATGAGGTTGAAAAGGATCTCATGGACTCTTTTTTGTGGTGGGAGGTGGGGGGTTTGAGATAGGGTTTCTCTGTGCAGTCCTGGCTGTCCTGAAGCTCACTTTGGAGACCAGGCTGGCCTCACACTCACAGAGATCCACCTGCCTCTGTCTCCCAAATGCTGGGAATAAAGACGTGCGCCACTACTGCCCAGCTCTCATGGACTCTTAACAGGCAGTGCGCTAGAAGCATTTCACGTTATATCCTGGCAAAGAATCTGGCTTCAGTATGCTTGTGTCTTGAGAACTTAAGAGAGGCTGAATTCAAAAGCAGTATAACAGTCAGGCCGCGTCACGGTAACTGCTAACTATCTTACAGTGAAGGGGAGCAGCAAGAGAATATGAACATGTGCAGATATGAACATGTACAGATATGAACATGTACAGCAGGAAGATGTAAATGTGTACAGTTGGGCAAGGAAAGGAGAGTGGGATCAGTATGATTAAGGGGAAATCTTGCACTTCACACTAAGAAAAATAAGAAAGGTTCCTCAAAGTACAGTTGGACAATGTTGAAAATCTTAAGACTATGGGGTCTTTAAAGCTGACTGAACGCATCTCTTCATTATGAGATTTCCAGGAGTAAATGGAATAGAATGTAATGACTTAGGGTGATATGTTTGGGTGTCACGTTGACAAGGTATGATCTTGTGATAGTTGATCTTCACTGTTACCGTGACTAGATTTTGGAGTCACCGGGGAGACAGAGCTCTGTGAGGAGTGTGACGTTGTTTCCAGGGGTGTCTGGTTGAGAAGGGAAAAGCAACTTTATATATGTCATCACACAGCGTAGGGTCCCGGATTGAAAGGAAGCAAGTTGACTATCAACAGTCCTTTCTCTCCGATTCCAGACACAGGTTGAGCAATTGCTTCATGCCCTGCTCTCCAGACAGGGCTATCATAGTCCCCATACCTTACCCACCACCACAGTCTGCCCATCAAACTGTGGGTATGAGCCAAACTTGCATTCCTCAGCTGTCTCCATCAAGGATTTTGCCACAGCAGCAGCGGTAAGGAAAGCAGACAATGCGTCTGTCGACAACTCACAACTATAGAAGCTACGTGAGTGGCTCACATAATAGAATCGGGGCTTGGGGGAAATATACAGCTCAGAGGGCTATTTTCTTAACATTCACAAGCCGTGGGCTCAATCCCCAGTACTGCATAAACTGTGTATGGTTACATATATATGAAGCCCAGCACTTGTGAGTTAAAGGAATAAATACAAGAATATCAGAGTTACTTTCAGCTACAGAGAAAGTTTGAGGCTAGCCTAGGACATACAAGACTCTGTCTCATAATAATTATTACTAGAAATAAAGGGAAACATTTATTAATGATATTCTTTAAAAAATAATTTAGTTTTATTTAGTGTATCAGTGTGTGTCTCTCTGGGTGTATGGGCTGTATGTGCAGGTATCTGTGGGAGTCAAAAGAAGGCAGCAGATTCCTCGGAGCTAGTTATAGGTGATTGTGAAACACCCAACACAGGGGTTGAGAACTAAACTTGGGTCCTCTGGAAGAGGAGCAAGTGCTCTTAAGCATTGAGAAATCTCTCCAACCCCTCTGAAAGACATTTTAATAGCAATATACAGTCCTGAATTTATGCGAGAAATAATCATTATGTCTCAAATAATTCACGTGAAAGGAAAGGATTGATAAAAATGAATGAACAGATCAGATAGATAATTTGAACATGGTTTTCTCACAGATTAGTAATAATACCATATATATAATTATATATATATATATATGTATATATATATATAATCCAAGGCACCTAGTAGGTAAAAATTGGCAGTTATGCTATTCAGACTATATATATATATATATTGATATATATTATATGTGATATTTAGATATCACATATAAAATATATTTATAATATATACTGAATATTATATATATATACACACTCTGAATAGCATAACTTCCAATTGTTTCTTACTAGACGCCTTGGATTATCATATGCTAATTGTACAGAAGTCTTTTCTGCATGAACATATGGAAAATTCCCAAATATTGATTGAGCTATGAAGCAAGTGACGGACAGTAGTAAATAAAGTAATGTTTCATGGCTACAATATAAGTAAAATAGAAATTAATAATAAAGAAATATTGAGAAGGTCTCTGAATGTTTGCAAAGTAGGTGACATATAATTAAATAATTCATGTGGATAGGCGCACTACATTGATGGTGAGGTAATTCACCAGACATCTCATCAGATAAAAGTGCTTGCCAACAAACCTGATGACCCAAGTTTAATCTTCAGTACCTACATGGAGGAAGGAAAGTCTTCTCATAGCTACATAATATTATGCTATGGAACACACACACACACACACAAAACCAAGCAATAAACTATTAAATGTAGTAAAAAAGGATGGCACAAAGAACTGGAAGATATTTTAATAGAATAGTAATGAATATATAACATACTCACGTTGACGGGGCATTTTATAGTTGTAAATATATATATGTAAGGTGAAAACAAAAGTTAAAAATAATTGTCATACATTTATCTAAGATAACTAGAAAAAATTCTAATTCAATTTAAAAAATAAGGATGGTGGAGGCTGACCGAGGAGCCAAGGACAATGGCGATGGGCTTGGTCTCTACGACATGGACTGGCTCTGTGTGAGCCTTGTCAATTTGGTTGCTCACCTTCCTGGACCTGGGGGGAGTTGGGAGGACCTTGGACTCAACATAGTGTAGAGAACCCTGATGGCTGTTTGGCCTCAAGAGGGAGGGAGTGGGGGCATGGGTGGAGGGGAGGGGAGGGAAGGGGGAGGAGGAGGAGAGGAGATGGCAATTTTTAATAAAAAAATAAATAAACTGGAAAAAATAAGGATAAACTATAAAGTCTAAAATTATTGAAATAGTGTGGGAAAAATATGGAAAATCCAGAATTATTGGAAAAATTAATTTTGCCTTGTTGAAACTTGCAAAGTAACTGAAAATAAAATCCCCAAATTCCTGGAACTCTATGGGTGATTGACAATCCAGATGAACATACATGTAGTCACTGGTTGATTGACAATCCAGATGAACATACATGTAGTCACTGGTTGATTGACAATCCAGATGAACATACATGTAGTCACTGGTTGATTGACAATCCAGATGAACATACATGTAGTCACTGGTTGATTGACAATCCAAATGAACATACATGTAGTCACTGGTTGATTGACAATCCAGATGAACATACATGTAGTCACTGGTTGATTGACAATCCAGATGAACATACATGTAGTCACTGGTTGATTGACAATCCAGATGAACATACATGTAGTCACTGGTTGATTGACAATCCAGATGAACATACATGTAGTCACTGGTTGATTGACAATCCAGATGAACATACATGTAGTCACTGGTTGATTGACAATCCAGATGAACATACATGTAGTCACTGGTTGATTGACAATCCAGATGAACATACATGTAGTCACTGGTTGATTGACAATCCAGATGAACATACATGTAGTCACGAATCAGCACTCTGACTCATTCCCTAATTTTTGTGAGGCCAACTTAGTTTTAATATTCAAATCTGATAAAGATATTAAAAGAGAGAAAGCATTTAGGTATTACTCCTGGGGCTAGAGACAAAAAATAAATCTAAATAGAATACGTGCAAGAAGAATCCAGCCAAACATAAATTAGTTGGCACATCAAAGCCACTAAGTTGTTCCAGGTCTACGGTGCTGGTTTAACATTGGGCAAATGCATAAGTGAGCTTTGCCCCATTGACTGGATAAAGACAAAACATAACATGATGACCTCCTTTAGCAATAGGAAAAGCACTTCACCAACTTAGCATCAGGTTTTGAGAACTGGTCTAAGCAACAGACTATTGGAAATGGAAGGGAACGAACTTATCTATAACACATCTGTAGCTGATATCACTTTGTGGGCAGTATGAGTTGACCAAGTGATATAGCTGCCAAGGAAGCTGAGCCAAAGAGACAGCCTGGTTCAAGGAAGGCAATTCCATATTTTACTTAAACCATACAGTACCTGGGGTACTGTTTTTCTAGGGGGTGTCTCCTTTCATCGGAACATTGGATAACTGGATAGACCTCTCAAAGCATGCTGAATTAAACAGCTTAGGAGAAAAGAAGGCACAAGGAGACCGGGGTATTGAGAAGAAGGGTCTACACTTTCTTTAGGTGAGAATCTAACTTGAGTGAGAGAAGGATACCTTCTCAGTCTGCCAGAAAGAACTCTTTTACAATTCCAATGCTTTGAAAATGAGAAGCATCTGCTTTGAAGTTCTCCGGTGCTGTTGCTACATTTAAGAGGCTGGATAAGCACTGAGCAGGGCTTTCGCAGAGAAGATTTGATGCAAACAAATAGCTCCTAAGATGACCTCCAGCCCCGAGACTGTAGACTTGAGTAATCACAGATGGGGACCTCAATGCTTTTTTTTTATAATGAGACATTGGGAATCTGTACTGAAATACTTAGAGCAGCAAATGCCGGAGCAGTTCACGGTGTTAAGTGCCTTGTTACCCCCCTTCTCATGGTTGTTGTAAGTTACTGAGCACTGAAGTCATTTTTATAAGCTGCCAGGTCACTCATCATAACATTGCTTATAACACTTAGGAGTCCTTCACTTAGTTCCCTTTTCGGGCGTTGGGATTGGTAATGAAAGAGCAAGTCCAGGAGTTGGACTGTTTTCTCAACATCCCTGCTTTGATTGTGACATCTTGAACTCCCCTCATCTGTTACACTCACTTTGCATATTGTATTTCTTCTCTTGAGACTGGCTCAACTTCCAAATTGCCTTTTATATGTCTTCCCACCTAAAACATGTTTTACGTTTAGTTGCTGCAAAAATGCAGTGCTGAAACAAAATTTCCCACCTAAAATTCTTAGCATTGTTACTTTGTTAATATGCATTTGAACTCATTTACCTAAATATTTACTCTGTTATTGAAGCTATGGTCCTTTATAATTATCTCATTCCTGTGGTTTCGTGGGTATAAGAGTACCACATACTGTTATTAATTTGTTTGTGCCCGTTCCATAAGAAGATGGTCCTGGTTAAATTTCTGTTGCTATGATAAAATATCCTGACCAATAGCAGACTATGGATGAGCAGGTTTGTTCCAGCTCACGGTTCCAGGCTGCAGACCATGATTTTAGGAAAGTCTCAGTGGCAGAAGCTTGAAGCAGTTAGGTCAGAGGTTCTCTGCCTTCCTAATACTGCAACCCTTTAATACAATCTCTCATGTGTGTGACCCCCAACCATAAAACTGCTTTCATTGCTACTTCATGAATGTAATTCTGCTGCCATTGTGAATGATAATGAAAGCACCTGCATTTCCCATGGTTTTAGGTGACCCCTGTAGAAACATCACTAAACCCCAAAGGGGTCACGACTCACAGGTTGTGATCTGTGAACACTGAGCTGGTTTACAGTGTTCACAGTCAAGAACAGAGAGAAACACACGTATGTGTGCTTGGTTGTCAGCTATCCCTCTATTGCTCATACACCCAGGGCCCCACCTCGGCAACCATGCTCTCCTCTTGGAAGGTGCTTCCCGTGTTAGTGAAGACAACAGAGGCAATTCACCACAGACATGCCAACCTGATCAAGAAAATCCTTATGGAGAATCCCTTCTCAATGACTCAATATTGTATCAAGTTGATAATCAAGACTAACCACTGCAAACATGTTGAGGTGGCACCAATTTGATAGCGAAGCTGTGAATTCTCCTACTTCGACCCAAGCCTTCAGTAGATCTTTGCAAAGGAAGGCTTTGCTTCTCAGAGAAGGTGATGTGGAAGGTCTGGTGTTCTGGATGGTGGGAACATGGATCTCACTAAAAGTCCTGTATTGCAAATGTTCAGAGCTTGAAATACTGTGCTTCTTTTCTTTTTTTTGAGACAGTGTTTCTCTGTATATGTTGTATGTGTTGTCTTGGTTGTCCTGGAACTCACTCTGTAGACCAGGCTGACCTCAGACTCAGAGATTTGCCTGCCCAAGTACTGAGATTAAAGGAAGTCTCCATTATTCTACATCTCATGCTCTATCTTTTCAGAAACATCCAACCATTTGCTCCATAGTGAATGCCAAGGCTAGCACCGTCACATCTGAAATTTAGTTTTTCGTCAAACACATGTACACACCTGGCTATCGCCTATGTTCTCCTAGCTAAAATTCTTATTACACGTAGCTATGGTTGAAGGAGGCTGAGGAAAATCTGTGCCCGTCTTCCTTTTTAAAGGAAATGATTTTTAAGTAGATGGATATTTACCACTTTATTAATTTTATTGTTACTGTAACACATTTAATGAGGCCTGGGATTTTCAAGTACAGTTAAGGACGCTTGTAAGGAATACTTATTTTTAGAACACCATTTGCTTTTACAGATATTATAAAATATTCAATATTATGAGAGGGGTATGTTTGGCCTTCAGAAATACTTATTTACTTTTACATTTACCCCAAACTTCACAAAAATGCTTTAAAATGGGATATTTTAATTGGTAACTGTAAACCTAACATTCTCCATATTTCAGGCAGCATACTAGCAACCCATCAGGTGGTATGTGGAGAAAATAATGGCACTAAAAACTCATGTTATCAATTTTCGCATGCTTAATCTCTATGAAATTTTTGGAGGTTGAAACATTTGAATGGCTACAAGTGAGTATTTTAGTAATACCTATATCTAGTTAACTACAATTTTATCTATTTAGAATTTCACCAACTCAGTATAAAAAAACCTATATTATAATTCTGTTAAATAAAGTTGGGTTTTATGTAATAAATTGTATAACATACAAAAATATTCCAAAATGCTTGGTACTTTACTGTAATTAAACAGAGAGTAGAATTCGGTATAGTGATTGATTCATTTTGAGTTCCATTAGTTTCTAGAAATGTAGAGATAATTTATTCTGTCACTGTCTTTTTTTTCTGAAACTGGAAATGAAGCCTCGGATTTCATGCATAGTGATCAAATGTTCTATTATTGATCTATATCCCACAGCTTGATACAGTCTTCCACCCTGGATCCTGAGGACAATGTGAGGGCAAACAGGATGACTACAAAAGACAGTTAGAAGCCCTGACTCTGAACCACAGTAAAGAGATGGTTTCTAGAATGAAGATCAAGCCAGGCATTTACCTATCAGATTAACACATTTTCTCTCTAATAAATAAAGGCTAGGAAACCATTAGAAATAGAATACATCTTTGGAATGAACAATTAACAAGATTTGCCTGGCATAAGCAAAAACATAAATCAAGATTGGTTTTACGTTATGATTTGTAATAAATTTTGAAAATGAGACTAAAATGTATAAATATCTAACTACGATGACATACTGAAAATGGACTCAAATCTGTATAACCCAAGACTCCGCACTAATCTAAGACAGCAGATGTAGTGAGGAGCGGTAGGCAGGCCTGCTTTTATCCCGCCCTGCTCTCGGCTGCCTTGCTAGCTTATGCCCCGAAATAACAACACACAAACTGTATTCATTTAAACACTGCCTGGCCCATTAGTTTCAGCCTCTTACTCACATCTTGACTAACCCATATATAATAATCTGTGTAACACCACGAGTGGTGTCTTACTGGGAAAGATTCAGCATGTCTGACCTGGCGACTGGCTTCATCGCATCTGTCTCCCTGAGGAGAGGCACAGCAGTCTGGATCAGAGAGCAGAGGCATGCCGATTTATTAACTTCCCTTCCCAGCATTCTGTTCTGTCTACTCCGCCCACCTAAGGGCTGGCCAATCAAATGGGCCAGGCAGTTTCTTCATTAACCAATGAAATCAACTCAAACAGAAGACCCTCCCACATCAAGCAGACCCTAGTCAAGAACGGCTATTCAAATTTAAATTTTAGTTAACTATTTAAAGTTAAAATTGGTTTTCTCAGTTATAGTAGCCATGTTTTCAGGTGTCAACAGGCAAACATGGCTAGTAGTTATTATACCAAACCACACAGATGCAAACATTTCTGCAGGCTCTACTGCAGGCTCCACTGAATAGCACCTCTCTAGAGTCTGAAAGAGTGTGTGCATTTCAGAAGGAAAAGAGCAGCTGGACATGCAGCTCATTCCTGCAATTCCAGAAGTGTGGACGTTGAGGCAGGAGGCTTTCTGTGAATTTGAGGCCACTCTGACATATACACATATAATGAGCATCAGACCAGTCAGAACTACGTAGTAAGATATTTTTAAAAATCCCAAACCAACCAAGCAAGATACAAAGAAAAAAACTAAAAGCAAGCAACAATAAAACAACCAATCAACCAACAAATTAACAAAATAAAAAACAAAAAAAGGAGACAAAATAAGGTCAACAATAAAATTACTTTAAAGGGGAAAAGAATCTATATTGTATAGAGTAACAGCACACAAAAGAGGATCTACTTTTTTGTAAAGGAACTGGTCAAGGGTAAAACACCCTGCCCTGGCTTGACCCAGAGCTCTAAGACTTGGGAATCCCTTTGCCTATGACTCAGTGTTAAGGCCAAACAATGTTTCAAGGTTTATGGCCAGGCAATACTTCAGGCTTTGCTGTACTTTTCCACTAGCCCACTGCACATGCTCCAAGACCCTATAAAAGCCAGCCCCTCCATCCATCCCTCTACTGTCTTCCTGTTCAGAGGCAGTTGACATTCTGGGTTTCTCCTCAATAAATCTTTTTTTAGTCTGTTTTGTTTTTCTTCTTTCTTTCTTTCTTTCTTTCTTTCTTTCTTTCTTTCTTTCTTTTGTTCTTTCTGTCTGCCTTTCTCTGTCTTTCTCTCTTTCTTTCCTTTTACTTTTCTTTTTTTTGAGACAGGGTTTCTCTCTGTAACAGCCCTACCTGTCCTGGAACTCGCTCTGTAGGCCAGGCTGGCCTCAAACTCACAGAGATCCGTCTGCCTGTGTCTCCCAAGTGCTGGGATTAAAAGCATGTGCCACAACCACCCAACTATCTCTTGCCAAATAAACCTCTTGTATGAGGTTTGTTGCAGGGTGTGGTAGTGGTATTCCTTGTCTCCCAACTGCCCAGATGTCGTTGCACTGGAAAAATCCCTTACACTTCTGCATGACTCAGATAGGTTCTCCCAGTGCCTGTGCTATCCCTCGGGATCTGAGCTGCATCAGGACCCTTATCTCCAGCCCACTCATAACAGACTCACCTTCTGGCTCACGGATTGTTCCACATCTCATCCACCACGGGTAATTTGATAATTTCCTCTTTGGTTTGTGGGAATGCTTTCCTGAGTTTGAGGACATGATGTTGGACCTCTGGCATCCCTCTGGTAATCTTGGAAGTGGAGGTACCCCCAACCTTGGTCTTTATGACTATGCTAGCCCTTTTCACTGACCCTATTCCATTACCCTTGAAGCATCAATCCTGCAGCTTCTTTAGGTCTGACTGGGCTATTGTGATCCGTTTCTGTCCCTTACTCCCTCTCTGCCTCCCTTTCAGACTTCCTGGAACCCCACAGTTTCTGGCTTTTATACTACCTTGTTCTTATCCCTTTCTCATGGATGAGAGTTCATTCCTGAACTCAGTTTTTTGTTGCCTTCTGGTAAGCCTTCTGGCCTTCTTGAAAGCCCTGGTACTAAGTGCCAAGTGTCCTTTGGCAGTTATCCATGATCCCCCATTAAGAGCAGTGATGACCCACTAAAAAGCTTGGTCCTCATTTCATCCTCCCTGAGTCCAGGGGTCACTCTTGACTATGGGCTGTTATGATCCACTCATCTTTCTCATCCATAGGAACAGTGCCATCCATACCCCCTCATTCCCCCTTGGGATGCCTCTTAGAAAACCCCCAGTCTCTCCACTTGGCACCTGACCTGAAGGGTACCAAACTTAGTTGTTTTTGCAATCAAATTTGACCTCAATATCCCTTTGATAACCAACCCAAATAGTCACCTAGATCCCAATATTATTCAGGACTTTTACAACTATTGTAAGTGATTGGAAAACTGCAAAGAGATTCCCCATTCATTACATTCCAGCTTCCTCTTATTTCCATTTGAAGCCTTACCTCTGTTCTTCCTGTTGTCCCAATTAGCTCTATGAAGTAAAAAACACTTCTGTTCCAGTTAATGAGCTTCTCCCATGTTGGCCTCTTCCTCTGGCATGGCCCCTCCAGTCTCCCCTTCTCTCTCTCTCTAGCAACAGGCTGTCCTAACCATCCTTCTCTTGAACACACTTTTAGGCCACTGGCAGCATTCAGTCCCCGCACTCTACCATGGGACCCCCCTTCCCCCTTTGCTTCCCCCTACCCAGCCTACCCTGGCCCCGTTCTTCCTTTGCAAGGATATTGCCGGGGTGGATATCTTGGTTGAGGTCCATGTACCCTTCTTACTAAGCTAACTCTATCAAATAGAAGAGGTTTGGATCTTTACTGCTAATCCCTTCACCTTCCTCAAAGACTTCAAATATAGCATCCAATCTTGTGACCTTACCTTTCATGATGTTTACATGATTCTTAGCAACAACCTTCTCCCCAAAGAGTACAGGTGAGTCTGGGACCAGGCTAGGGCACATGCAGACAAAACTCACCAAACTGTCCCTGCCAGTGCAGACAGGCTGAGGTGGCCCCATTTAGGACCCCCATGCCCCAAGCTTCTGCTATGACTCAAAGACATAACACCTGATAGCTCCTTTGTCTACAATGTGAATTCCAGTACAGATTAGAAATAGTGGTAATGTTAATATATCTAAAATTTTTATCTCTTCTTCTAAACAAAAAGTTTATGAATGCTTTAGGAAATTGAGAGTCATAAGACTTGGATCCGTCTCTCAGAGGTCAAATGGACTTCAGATAAGTGCAACCTAAGTTTTCTTAACTGCCTCTTCCCGAGGGTGTGATCTTTCTCTCCTCTGACTTTGGGAATCATTCCTTTCCTCAACTAGCATTACTATACACTTCAAAGTTTCAAATGTATAATTTTTTCTTTAAGTTCCTAAACTTGGATTTCTGTCCCTATTTTCTTTAAGTTCCTAAACTTTAATTTCTGTCCCTAGTCTATATCTGTCTCAGCAGATTTCCTTTGGCTGACAGACCCTGCTTGAGAATCATGTGTAGACTACAAACTGCTCCAGATGTTTGGGAGTCCTAGAACGGCTGAAAACTGATATGAACCAGTTCATCCAATGTGATTGCTCCCTGTCTCTCAGGCTGGGTCAGCAAACCAGATGCATCTGGTGAGTGGCCCATTGCCTGATTCCCTTCCTGGTCTCTGACTAGCAGCATTGTAGCCTTCCTCGACCCTGACAATGGTTTCCTAATGTCAGTAGGAAGTAGGTACAGAAAAGAGTATGTCACCCCTTACCCTGCAAAAGGCTGGATAGAGTGTTAGATCAAAAGAAAACTTCCTGGCATGGGGGCAAAGCAGCTAGCTATAGTGCTTACTGGCATACCAGGAAAGGTACCTGTTATGACCAAGTAGATCCAAATCTATCAACATGTAGATTCATTAGCTCAAATAGTTCTACAACATGATAGGGCACTGAACCTGTTTTATGCTGAATAAGGTGGTTACTTGTGTAGCTTCCAGAAAGGTTTCTCCCTTCTATACAAAAAACTGGAAAACCATTAAAAAAAATTGGCAAGTAGTAGAATTACTAACAATGGAGAAGGGTGGTTTTTGACTCTTTCTCAAGGAGAAATATTGCTTTTATGTCAACCAATCAGGGAGAGTAAAAGACAAGGTCTGACAGCCCCAAAAACAGAGCTCCAAAAACATAAGGAACAACTTGAACCTCTGGCCAGTGGATCATTGTCAGTCTAATATGCAATGGAATACTGCCTTTCTTAGCTGCCCTTTTCCTCCTTTCGCTAATCCTACTAATTGCACCCTGTCTTGTAAACTTCTCATCTAGATTTCTTCAACAACAAATTCAAAAGATGTCTAACTAGACCTTAAATTGGTTCTTACACGATTATCAGCCTGTGGTGCCCTGGTGGTGAAGCTTGCCCCGAGGACTTTGATGCCTCCATACAGCAAGAAGTAATTTAATGATAATGTCACCCTCTTTCCTGACCCCTGATTAGTTATCAATAAGAAACAAAAAAGGGAAGAATGTAGGGGAACAGGTCAGTAGAAAATCACCCTGCCCCTGGTTTGACCCTGGAGCTTCAAGTCTTGGAAATCCCTGCCCCTGCGACTCAGCTTCAAGGTGAACACAATGTTACAGGGTTAGCATATTGGCCTTGCTCACTGCACATTTTCCAAATACCCCATAAAAGCCTGCCCCTCCATCCATCCCTCAGCAATCTCTCTTCTTGTTTGGAGGGAGCTGTCACTCTGGGTTTCTCTCCAATAAACCTCTTGCATGAGGTTTGTTGCATGGTGTAACCTTGTCTCCCAACTGCCAAGATGCTCTTGTGCTGGAAATCCCTTACACTTTCAATTTGCATTTAACTAGAGAATCTGTATCTTCCAAAAGGTCATTCTCTGGTCTTTTTGGAAGGCATATATTTTTTTTAAAGCAAACACTCCTGATAAAAAACTGTCTTGTTGGCAAACCACTGCTAATGGCTGTTGTGTGAGAATAGAAGAAATGCTTGACACAGTGACTATCTAGAACAGTTAAAAAAGTAAAAAAAAATATAATAACAATTTTTTTAATCAGTGCATGTCAGAAGTGAGCTGAGATGGGTAGCTTGGTTTCTGGGATCAGAACAGTGTCCCTGTGAACTGAGTATAGTTCTTACTGCCCTCTTTAGGAAGTGTTCAATAATAATAATACCTAGGAAGGACTACCGTCAATTCCCTGTGGAGTTGGGGCCTCCTCAGGCTCTGGACTCAGTCAAAGGAGAGGATTCTGGGTGGAGGAGTGCTGAAAAGTCTCTCCAGGACAGAAAATAGAGTTTAGACTGCACCATTATCAGCCTTCAGAATGCATGCAGCGCCGGCGAAAGCCCAGTGAGTCAGCAGGAAAAGTCCGATTGGAAATGAAGACTTGAACTCTGCATTTCATTAAACCCACTTCAGAAGAAAACACGCTTATTTTGTGTTGGCCTATTATCTTTAAATGATTAAAATGATATCATTACTGCTTATAAATTTTATATCTCCCTTAAAGATTACATTTAAAAACCCACTTAAATGATACCATGCCACCATAAAAGGCAGTTTCGCCACTCACTGAAACAATACTCCCTCAGGGGTCAGATTTACATCTAATGCAATACCATGGGAGAATTAGACTCCGAGAAGCAAAGAGAATCGTCATAGAGTTACATAGGATGAAAATTTGGCACAGACATTATTTTTTAGATGGAAACTGATAAATGGGATACAAGTTAAAATATACAGAAATGTGGGTCCAAAGTAACAATGTAGAAAGAAAGAGCTCTTTTTTGTTGTTTCTAGATATTTTTTTGTCTCCCTTCTATGTGCTATTCTGGCCAGGCCCCCCTTGTTTTTTTCCTCTTATAATGCTTCTAGGGCCTATTAAAACACAAAGGTAGGAATTTGAGTCAACAATAGAATGGCTCCTTGTTCTGTTTCATTCTCCCAATGTTTGGCCATGAGCGTCATACTCCTTGTGTCTCAAACATAGAACTCAAAGGCCAGACTGTGTCCTGAAATGATTCTGTGCCCATGCTGGCCATAGGGAGCGAATGCATACAATACCTCCAACTTCTTCTAAAGCCATCACCCACCAAGGCCAGGCTGGAGCCCCTTTGCTTACAGAAGCCCAAGGCCTCTGGCTTGTGAGAAGTTATAGATGCAAACATCAAGATGTGTAGGTTCCAAGTCAAAAAAGACATGTTATCTTTGTCTTGAGAGATCTTCCCTGGCTGTAGTTTCGTTTTATTGCTATGACAAAATACACTAGCATATTTTGGTGCTAATTGCAAGACTGGGTTAATTGTGGTACACATTACTTTATTGTTATTAAAACAAATTTGTAATTGCCATTAAAAAACCCAAATGATGGAAACCTTTCTTACTCTGAATAAAATATAATCTGCTTTTCAGTTCCAGGTGATGTTTTCCTATTTCCTACTTTAGCTACTTTTAAATTTCCTTTAGATTGGTATTATTTGGATGAAATTCAATCCCACAACGTGAAGTTAATCTTACAGAATGTGGAAAATGTTATTTTATACCTGCATTAGGCATATTTTTAGGTATTCCTAAAAGGCTAATTGCTAATTTTAGAGACATAAAGTTAACTAATCCCATGAAGTCAATAAGGAAGCACGTGTGGCTCCAAACATGGCTTTATTTCTGCTACTGTGCTGTCTTTAGAAGGCTGCTGCTCTGAGAGCTACAGTGGGGGTATTTAAAATTCCAGGTATTTTTAAGTGAAGAATTTGTAAGGAAGCCAATGCCGCTTCAGCCTTCCATCTGAAGAACTGACAGCAGTGTTCAGAATATACACATATGCATAGCTCTGAGCCTTGAAGGATACTGGTGTTTTCTTAATTATCAAAACAACTTTTTAACCATCTCATTTTGTAGAACAAAACCTAGAAACCAGGAAAAGTTACTCAATTTGTCTTGGATTCATAAATAGAACATGGTAAAATTAGCATTTGATCTCCAAAAAAAATATGACCTCAGACAGCCTCAGAGAGTCCATCCCAGAGACAGAAATGTGCCACTGGATAGTTAAATCATCCTAGAAAATGGCAAACAGAAGTTTTGCGTTTCATTGCTTAGTATGTTGAAGTCTTGTGGACATTGGCAGCAGCAGCATTAATGAGTCCCATTACTGGCAGGAATGACTCTGGGCTGATACAGCATCTGCCCTGCACTGAACACTGTGCCATTTCACATAGCTAGCAAGAAAGTTGAGAGTGCTGCATGCTCTCTTGTGCCCAAAGTCATAGAATCTGGTCTTTCAATATTTAGGTTTTTTAAATTGTGTTGAAACTGATTTTGGAGGGTTAGAAGATCAGTAAGACTAGAAACGGATGAACACATAAAGGATTAGGGGCTCTGGAATGTGGAGACCTTTGAGATACATAAGGATATAGTGGTATATATACTACATGTCCTATATAGTAGTATAGTAAAATTGAATGTTAAGGATTGGTGAGATGGCTCAGCAGGCCAAAGCTGTAGCCACAGAAGTTTGACTGTACAAGTTTAATGCCCTAACATGTAGGATGCTGTGATGGAAGTCAGTAATCCCAGGACTCTTTAGAGAGGATGCTGGGGGTGTGGCATGGAGTGGGGAGGAGCATTGCCTAGGACTTGTGGGCCAGCTGATCTGGAGTAGGCAGAGGAGCCGCAGAAACAAAGAGATTGTTTCAACAATGCAGAAGTCTGGAAGGCAAGAGCAAACTTCTGAAAGCTGATCCCTAATATCATTTATGAGGTGACTCATTTGCACCTGTTTGTGTGCATGTGCAGACATGCACACACAAATATAAGCAAAATAAAATGTTAAAACATATGTGGAAAAGATAAATTATCTTCCAAAAGATTTAACTCTGTTGTCTACCACCTACTTATCCACTCATGTATCTACCCATGCTTCCATAAATCTATTTTCTATTCTCCAGTGCAATTGGGTATAAGCATGTTCATGTTGGCATGCATGCATGGCTGGGCATACATATGTGTCTATGTACTTGTAGATGTCAGAGACCAATAGCAGGTGCCTTCCACTTTAACTCTTCACCATGTCTTTTGGGATGGGGGTCTTTCTCTGAACCCAGAACTCATTGAACTAGCTCCAGCTGTCCAGAGAACTCTGAGATCCACACCTTTCTGTCCTACTAAAACTAAGGCTAAAACTGCACGAGACCATGCCAGAACTGTGCATGGGTGCTGGGGACCTGGAACTTAGGACCCCATGTGTACTCAGTAGGCCCTTTACTGACAGAACTGTCTCCATAGTCCCCGATTCTGTTTTCATATAGGGATCTTTATAGAAAATGGTGATTTTTGTCATTGTGCGCACACATATTTAATATCTGTGTAGTTCATTTTGCTGATAAAAAGAGAATGTTCCAAAGCTTTGTGATTTTATTGAACTGTTCTTGGTGTGGGAAGTCTTTCTGTATATGTGTTGTTTTTATTGGTTAATGAATAAAGAAGCTGTTTTGGCCAGTGGCTTAGCAGAATAGAGCTAGACAGGGAAAACTAAACTGAATGCTGGGAGAAAGAAGGCAGGGTCAGTGAGACGCCATGGAGCCTCCAAAGGAGAAAGATGCAAGCCATGAGCTGGAACCTAGCTGGTAGGCCCCAAGCCTCATGGTAAAATATAAAATAATAGAAATGGGTTAATTTAAGAGATGAGAGTGAGCTAGAAATATACATAAACCAAGCAGTGTTGTAGTTAATACAGTTTCTGTGTGATTATTTCGGGAGTCCAGGTGCCTGGGAAAGAAAAAGCAACCTCCGACAACATGTTCTTCCCTTGCTTCATGGCGGCCTCAAGGAAATAATGCTAGAAGGGTCAACTGTTCTATCTTGGCACAGAGTGTCCCTGTCTCTTCACTTCTGCTTCTCAGAGCTTCTCCTTACCATTTTCCTAGTGGGCTTTTTCTTTCTTTCTACCCCAGCATAGCTTCTGGCCAGTTCTAGAACCACCATGAACAATCAGGGGAGCAAATGTGCATACCTGCACAATACAGGAGAACAGGGTAGAAAAGGTTTGTGTTCAGGTAAAAAAATAAACAAACAAACAAAAACCTTCTGTTCAGGGACTGAAGCAAAGAAGACAGGGCTGTGCAGTAATAGCATGTGCATGCACCTGGGGCTGGAAGGCCGATGAAAACTGCTCTTTTGTCCAAAATCAGTGAGCAGCCATCCCAACTTCTTTGTTTTGGAGAATTATAAGATATAAGTCCTGTTGCTTTTTTTCAAAAATTAAAAAAAGGTTCAGACTCTCTTCCCTTTCTAAAAAGCAGTCTTCAAAGCAGAAGGGATGCTTAAACAATCATGTTGGCATTTGCAAGTCTACCACAAATAGCACCTTGTTGATGGTGGCTATGGGATTGTGTAATAAAAATTTTATTTCTATACTGCATCACAAGCAAAACATTTAAAGAATTTACAACAAATGTATTTCAGATAAGATCGGCAGATGAGTGATAATGGGGTATGTAAACACTAGAGAACCTGCCTGTCCTCACCTTCTTCCCTGCCTCACCATTGTTCCCAGTCATGGAGGATTGAAAGTGATAATCCATGAGCCATCAAGGTAGAAGCAAAAGGACTCTAGAAGGAATGAAGACTTAGAAGGGTTTTAATGTACACAATCACCATTTACGTCTCCCATACAAGCACTCAGCAATCTCTGAAACATTTACTGAAGCCTTATCATAAGTTTCAGTAACTACTCTAGGAATGATGGGTATGCAACGGAATGAGAGTCTATCTATCATCAGCTTTAGAAATTTGTAAATGAATGGGAGAAATAGTTGTAAGGACAATGAATAAATAAATAAATTAATTAATTAATAAATTAATAAACATGGAAGAAGCAGCATGTGTTGTGGGATCATAGGATAGAACCACTGGATATAGCCTCTAGATTTGTAGGAAGGAAAAAATAGCTGACTTAAACACGTTAGCCAACCACATGGGCAAGAAGAAAGACAGGGTAGAAAAGTAGAATAATATAGAGTTATGATGCAGAACATGTGTTTATAAAAGTGAAATTCAATTGTAAGAGTGGGGTCAGTAAGCACAAGGAATAGCTTAGCAACCGAGGACTATACTTGGTTTGGGCTATACATTCTAACAATGGTCTTGGCAGCCTGAGACACTAACTAACATGCATTGTGCACACACATCCCTCTCTGAATAATGCACCCAGCAGCCTGTTGCAACCTAGTATACTCACCTGCAGAGAGCTGCATGCCTATTTCTTTCAGAAAAAGGAAATAAGTTTCTCTTTCCCTTAATTTCCATCAAACATAGGTTCTCTTCAGTTGTATTGCAGTTCTTGGGACCAGGACAGGAAGACCACGTTAGCCTAAGCTGGTTTTGAATAAGGCTAGCTGTGTCTTTTAAGCAAACTCTTAAGGGAGACCCTCCTATTTATCATTTTATCTCTATTTATAATCTTGTAAGTATATGATTAAGATCAGAAACATTAAGGGAAGGGAAATGTTCAATACACAAAGGTTTGCATCATTTAAGCCTTACAGTCAAAACAGAGAACTTTCTGTATTGCACCCCTTTGTAACTAAATTTTGCATTCCCTTGAACCCCACAAAAGGAGCTCCAAAACAGTCCGGCCCCTTGAAATCTCTTTCACTCAGTAGTCAACCTTGGTAGCATGTCTGACCTGTGGGTTGCTTTGATTTGCATAAAATTATGGTGTTTCTTTATACCCCGTGTGAACCTTTATTTCACTCTTGCACAAGAACCTAAGAACGCAAGAAGCACCCAGCCCAGATACTGACCTCTGTAACAAGGACACTATGGTTAAGGTAGGAAATAAGAGGAGATGAAGCTGAAAATAGGGGCTAGGGCTAGAAAATCTCCATTCAAGTAAACTTCATATCATGGTCAAATTTCAATGTAGGAACTCTGTGAGACTGGTTAATGAGGCCTTTCCAGAAACAATAATTAAAGATGAAGAAGGCTTGGTTGGCATGGACATTGTCAGCAGGGGTCAAGTAAAGAGGAGTTTACATGGAGAAAAGCTGAGATGTCTCAGTTGAGCTGACTGAAGAAGTGAATAATACTGACTATATCCAGTGACAGAATCAAGAAATAGTTTCTAGGAAAAAGAGCTTTTTCTTGAATCTACTGAAGGATGTACTTGTTACTTAGACATCATGGTAAGAAAATACCTCAGAGACACAGCTTAAAGGATGAGGAGTTTGCTTTGGCTCACAGTTTTAGAGGATTCGCGTCTTGGTTGTTTGTCTCCATGCACTCAAGTCAAATAAATGATGACAGATGTGACAGAGGAGTTTTGTTCTAGCCCATCAAGAATAGCCGCCATGTACCCAGAAGTCCACTTCCTCTTACTAGGCTCAACCATACAATTTCCAGAGTACCCCCACCACAAAAAAGCCCATGCAACTGGGAACCAACTATTCAACACTTGAGTCTGTGGACAATACTTCATATTTGAAGCACACTAAAACACTTGAGAGAAACCCAGCTGAAATGCATGCATTTGGTGGCAATGCTTGAACAGTCTGTCTTCAACTTAGTTCCCAAGCCTTTAGAAGGTGATTAGTGGAGGCTCAGCCCCCATGGATGGGATTAGCATTCTTATAAAAGGACTCAATTCACTAGCTAAAACTTTTTACTGTTATGTCCCGTGAGGACACAGAAAAAGGCATCATCCGAGAAGCAAAGGAAAAATGTGCAGACACCAAATCTGCTGCTGTCTGAATCCTGGATTTGCCATGATCAGAAATCTGAGAGATTAGGACTGAGAAATAAAGTTTAATGTTTGTAATTTACTCGGCCTGAAATATTTTATTATTGCGCAGAGGTGAAATGAGACAGTTGCATTGAAGCCTCCTACAGCTAAGGAAGAGTCTGGGTTGTAGCTTAATTAATTTAGAAAGTTCCCCCACGTAGGTGGTGACTGGCATTGGGATACATTGTGCCAGCAGTGACAGTCGGCAGAGTTCGAGGAACCTCAGTTAACACTGCTATTCCATATTTAAAACTAGGAAAGAGATATTGCCATGAATGGTCCAAGAAGCCCAAAGAAGACACAGAAGTATGGGGACATGAAGTCCTGATGCCTGATTTTCTTCCAGGCTTCTCCATCACCATGCACACCATTAGCTACTCAATGATTATATCCTTTTACATTTTCCCCACATGGCTTTGGGTTTCTATCAAACTCTTAGCACTGTGTCTCCAGTACTAGTCTATGAGATATAGTCAATATACCATAAGTTCGCATAAACACCTGGTCTAGAAGGCATATGTAAGTGATGGCTAACAACACCCTTGGGTCCAGAAACAACAGGAAATCAGGGAAGAATTCTCTCTTCAGATGGCTTTTTCCCCCAGCTTCTTGGCTAATGTTTGCTCAGATAGTGCCTGTATTTTTCATTTATACCTTCCATCACTAGAGAGAGAAACTGGTGTGAGACTTTTCCTCATGCAATCCATAAATCCTGGAGCAGCAATTCACTCATCTGGAGAAGATAAAGAGACCATACCTAGGTCAACAGATTGTATCCAAGGAGCCCAGTAAAATGTTTATGAAATGGTTGTCCTCAATGAAAGCACAAAAGTACGGGAGTTTGCTGAGAAAGGGCTTTCTACGAAGATTATAAATCTACTCAAGAATCAAGGAGAATGGAGCTGTTGAACGCACTTTCCCTGGGAATCCTTGGGAGAACTGGGCATGCTAAAAGCAGTCAACTAGAAAATGTGTGGTTCTGGCAAGGACTTGATCTCAAGCTGTGTCCCTTACATCCTCTGCAGAGAAGGATTTTTCTAAGATATCATATGCAAGTAGCACAGTGTTGTTTTGATGAGAAAAGAAGATAATACTGGCTAATAGTTATTACATATTCTAAGGGCCAGATCTTGCTAAGAATGCATGTATGTGTCCATGATTGGTAATATGTTTTTCCTTTTGTTTGCTTTTTTTTTTCCTCTAGAGATGTTGATTAGATCCACTTCCTAAAGTCTCCCAGCCAGAAAGGGGCTTTGATCCTCGAAGTAGATCTACACACGAAACAACTTATTTCCTCATAAACTATTACTATAATAGTGTTCCTAGGGTTGCAGTCCCTCGTGTCCAGTTAGAGAACAAAGTCATTTACTTAATCAATATATATTGGGTCCCCTTTATGTCATAGACACTCTTGTAGATAATAGATTTAGAAAAATAAGAAAAAAAACCCACAAAAATCCCCTCCAAAGCAAAGTTCAAACCCAGGCTACCTTACATGCTAGTATGGAAAGAAGCATTATATTTATGTTTAATTTTATGCATAAAGGAAATAAAGTCAGTGCCTGAATGTGTGGGTTATGTAAGGCCAGTTCAGCTCAGGGTTTCAGGAGAAGATCCCCTTATAAAAAGAACTGACCTAGGACGTAAACAGAAGGCATTACAGCCATGCAGCTTTAGGGAATAATCTGTAGGAAGTGGATGAGCATTTATGAGACCCAGAAGGAAAGGAGTGAAGGTGTAGGTGCCCACAGAGATGGGTTAGGTTAGAGGCAGGCAGAACTGTGGGCTGGGGAAGTTAGGAGCTTGACTGGCTCCATAATTAGGAACTTTGGGCTTGATAAGTATTTAGAGATTTCTCTTCATATAAAATAGACTGCTTTAGAGTTTAATGCAGGGCAAAGATATCATCTGACTTAGATTTAAGGTCACTTTAAATGTTAATGGTAAACAGAGATCAGATATTAGAGAGACCAATCAGACAATGCAAGAGATGCTGAGGGCTTAGAGTATTGTTTTGGTTGCCAAGAAGAGGTCAGATTACAAATACACATCAAAGGTAGAGGTGACTATATTGGCTTAGCTACTAAGAGTGCAAATGGAAGACAGGGAGCTGCTAAAGATGAGCCATCAGTTTAAGCATACATTCTTGGAAGATGCAGGTAGGGATGAGGAAGCAGCTGGATAGAAGAACGCGAGTCTGTGTTTGCTGTGCTGCCTATTACTATAAAGAAAAATGTAGAGAGTGACAACTGTCTACCTCCCAAGGAAGTTGTAGGGGGAAAGGAAAGAAAAATTAGAAATTATATGCAGATTCGGATGGACGTTGACTCAAGTTCAAACTGCAATTTGATTGGAATTTGAAGTTTTATTATTTTTAGTTCATGAATTGTCAGGGGCTTGAAAATACAGCTACGTGTCTTTGTGTCTTTTTATTTATCATATTGAAGTTCTTAGATGTCACATGTAACAGCCCATCAAGTAGCAAATTGATCTATAAATCCCCTTCATTTTAGCTCCATCTTGTCAGCCGACTTTTACTGCTGCTGACAGCTGGGATGAAGGGGAGGCCCTTTCTGAAATTTGAGAAATGTGGGACTCAGTTGCCCGAGCCACTGTAACAATGGGGCCATCAATTCCCTCCATCTCTTCTTCTGTCTTTAGTATAAGGATTGATTTTACCAAAGAGTAACCAAATCCAGGGCCCAGGACTGTTAAAGGAGCCCAATTTTGTTTCGTTGTTTTTCATAGGGATGGGATGTATGTCCGTGACCTCCTTTCTGGAGATTTCCACATGTGGATGACAAGGACAGCTATAGATATGGCCCAACACACCTCGTATTTACTTAAAATATCATGAGGTGTGTGTGTGTGTGTGTGAGAGAGAGAGAGAGAGAGAGAGAGAGAGAGAGAAAGAGAGAGAGAGAGAGAGAGAGAGGGAGGGAGAGAGAGAATTGCTTTGTAACTTGATTGCAAAGTTCGAAACTATACTTTTCTATTTTTTCTTTCACGTATGAACTATTAAGACACCAGCAATGCTATGTCACAGTGCTAAAAGCTGGAACACACTTGAAGCCAAATTCAACAACATGGGAAGTTTACCACCTACTTTTGAGGTCATCCACGCACTTCCCATCTTCAAGTTACTATCCTGAGTCTTTCGCTTTGGATCCTGTCCTTATGACTGTATGTCCTCTCAGGTGCCACAAGCACAAAGCCAGGCATGACCTCCAGTGACATCCAGGGATGTGTCCAAGATCTTCCATATGGAGGTTAACTGTGATGTGAGACTGTGTTCTGTACTAAGATGAAGAGTGACTCAGCTCAGCGGGTTTCTGAAGATTTTTCTGTGGGTCCCTGAGGAAGAAAGGAAGTCAGGCACGGTGAACACTGTGTCTCCACAATGTCTTGGGGTCCTAAGAGAGGTCATATGCGTGACTGCTGCATAGGGAAAGGCAATTTCCACAAAGCATGGCTTAGACAAACAAGACTTTAAAAACTAGGCTAACTGATTTGAACTTGAACCCTTTTCCTCACCTGAGTTGACCACAGATATATTCAGCAGACATAGAAGAGTAAGGTGCTCAGGTGAACAACAGTCACATTGACCTCTTGTTGAGTGAGCACTGAGCACTAGAAAAAGAAGCCAATCAGAAGTAAGGGCGGGAGGACCCCTTCCTCTTTGGTCTCTATACATTGATCTACATTTCATTAGTTTGCTTTGGTTGTGGATAAAACCAGAATCCTCATCACGTTTATTCATTATTGATGAAAAGTGACTTTAGGGTGGCTGCTTTGAAGGTTCCCAGTGTCGCCATCACCTTTGCTCACTGACTGCCATACAGTAGGGACACCCACATACCCTCATTTTACCATCTCCCTTCAAATCACTCTCAAGTTTCCAGGACCCTGTCTCAGAGCAGACCAAAATAAAAATCTCTCTGGTCATCATTATTAGATCAAGATAATGTGGATTAGCTTGTGGGGTTCAAGAGATGATACGTCTTTTCCATGGACTAGAGGGTCTGTGTGACTAGCCCCCCAACCCTCACCACAATCTCCAGCACTGTAGCCTAATCACTACATAATTAAGCCCAGAAAACAATGACAACAATCAAAGAAACAAAATAAGCCCACAGAACAGGGAAAAGTTCCTCATCTGTGCTATCAATAACTCTGGGAAACTTGTATTCAGAGACTCTGGAAGCCTTTGGGTCCTCAGATTCTGACACCGCGAGAGCACCACGCCCCAAGATCAGGCCGCAGGGCTACACACAATTGAGCTGTCCCAAGGCACTGAGGTCTGATCCCGGACCTGCCACGGAGAGGGCTTTCAGCTGCTGGGCGCGGTCCTATCTTTGCATCTCTAGTGTTACTTAACAAGCTTGCGGCTAATGAGCTGCTTTGCCCTTCGTTTAGTTTCACTCGGCTGTCCATCTTAGGACCACTGTGTGGTATCTAAGTTGCTAATGGGGTGGACTCAAGTGACCCCGAAGAATTAGAATTCAGTAGCAAACTCAGCAGAGATGTTCAAACTTCGAGGAAATTAAAGGAAAAATACACCTCCCAGTGCTTTCCCTACAGAATGAGTGTTCGACCACCTCTGTCACTTTTCTCCTGGGACCCTTTCTCATCAGCTCACACGGCAACCACAGGGGTTTCCAGAGTCCCAGTATGAATCCTCACTAATGGTCAGACCATTAGTCTCAATGGGCAAGAGCACAGCTGGGCCCATCGAGTAGCCACAGTTGATCCAAGTAGAGACATCAGATTTGAGTCTGTTCCCTGCGCTATCTGGACTTGGGAGAGGTGGAGAGGACTCTCCCCTTTGGTTATGATATGCAGTGCTGGTCATATCTGTTGGCACGTCTTGTGACATCTCAGGAGCAATTGTAGAATAAGAGAAAAACAGATGGACGTGCAGAGAGCGGCTCTCTGGATTCGTCCTCCTCCTGCTATGGCTTAAGCCTGGTCTCCTTCTCAGATTTTCTTCATTCTAACTCCACCCCCAAGCACATTTACTTCTCCTTCAAGTTTTAGCCCAGTGATAATTCATAGTGTGAAGGATTCTTTTGATTCTTTGTCCCTTTGCACAGCAAATATCTTGAAAATCTTCATGTCCTGATGTTCTCAACAAACAGGAAAGCTTTGAGGCCCAAAACTGTGCCTTTATTGCCTTCATTATTTTTGAGACAGGGTCTTGTGTTTAATCCAGACAGGCCTTGAATTTACCCTCTTTTTCTCTCCTGAATACTGGGGTTACAGACATGCAGCCCCATACATGATTGCTTAATCCTTTTGATAATTCTTAAATCACAGGATCCGGAATGCCATTGGTTTATTGAGTAGGAATATACCCTGATACTTGATACGTTGTCATTATGTCATGTCTTCGTCTGAGGGGCTTGAAAACAGAGGTCCTATAGGAAGGGTGGATATGGGAGCAGGAAGTATATATCTTAATTAAGGTAGCCATTTTAGGGTTGGCAAGAGACTTGACTCTAGAGGGGTTCCCAGGTATCCAGGGAGATGCCCCCAGTTAGTTCCTTGGGCAGCTCAGGAGAGGGAGCCGGAAAAGGCCAGATCCTATAGTCATACTGATGAATATCTTGCACATCACCATAGAACCTTCATCTGGCGATGGATGGAAATAGAGACAGAGCCACACATTGGAGCACCGGACTGAGCTCCCAAGGTCCAAAGGAGGAGCAGAAGGAGGGAGATCATGAGCAAAAATGTCAGGATTGCGAGGGGTGCTCCCACCCACCGAGATGGTGGGGTTGATCTAATCAGAACTCACCAAGACCAGCTGGACTGGGACTGAAAAAGCACAGGATAAAACCGGACTCCCTGAACATGGCGGACAATGAGGGCTGCTGAGAAGCCAAGGACAATGGCACTGGATTTGGATCCTACTACACATACTGGCTTTGGGGGAGCCTAGCCTGTTTGGATGCTCACCTTCCTAGACCTGGATGGAGTGGGGAGGAACGTGGACTTCCCTCAGGGCAGGGAACCCTTACTGCTCTTTGGACAGGAGAGGGAGGGGGAATGGAGGGGGGAGGGGGAGATAAATGGGAGGCAGGGAGGAGGCAGAAATTTTTAATAAAATAAATAAATAAATATAATATAATATAATGTCAAGCAAACAAACAAACAAAAAGAAAAAGAAAACAGAGGTCCCAGTCAGGATTTTCTTTACCAGATTACTTGGTAGCTGTGGCGAAGAAACTCGTGACTGTTCCTAGTGTCAACATCTCATCTGGTCAGCTGATAGCATTGCCTGATAGGGTGCCTTAGGTTGAATTGGTTGTTGGAATAAGGTTGTACTCCCTCACCTTTACTAAAGCAACCATTAAGCCTTGTAGACAAAAGTTTCCACCTCCCGAGCCTCACCTTCATCTCAAGGTATGTAGAGTAAAGGAAACAGATTTGTTGAATTAGCAAAAGAGGGAGCACATCAATTCATAAAGGTTTCTCCTTTTCATTTAGATGTGAAGACAAGGGCTGTGTTTGCATTTGGAAACTGAAATGTCTGCACCTCCAAAGAGCCTAGTGACGAGCAATGGGATGCATTTCTGAAAAGGATGAGAAACACACGTATCTTCTGTGCCGCTACACAAACACCATTTATATGCTTGCTTCAGTGTCTGTAGATTATACCTAAGAGAATGCTACTTCCAAGAGCATAGCTGATCTGATATTGCTGGTCATCATGCTCATTTAGACCACTTGGGCTTTACCTTAAATATATATGTCAAAAAATGGAGACTAAGAGAGATGACTCAGTGTCTAAATGCACATAATGTTTTTTTTTCAGGGGATCCTAGTTCGATTCCCAGCCCATACATAAAGCATGACACAACCATCTTCTCCAGGGGATTCAATACCTCTGACCCTTGTAGGCACCAACACACACATATGCATCATTGAAAATAACATAAATTTGAAAAAAATACCAAAATTTAGCATACTATTTTTATTCATTAATTCATCAAATCAGTAAATGTTTGTTGAGTGTCTACTATGAAAGCATGATAGTAAGCAAGACCTTACGTGCTTTGGGCAGAATCTTTGAACCTTATCTCTGGTAGAGATGAGAAACACATTAGTTGAAGTTAGGTGGCTGCCTGTGATGCTTCATGCTTATCACTCACCTGATTGGACTGAGAAGTTCCCAGGAGATTATAAAAGCTCACCTGTCTATATATCTGTGAGTATATTTGAAGAAAGAATGAGCTAAATGATAGAACTACTCTGAAAGTTGCTGGGGACCTGGGTGTAGTGAAGGTCAATAAGAATAAACTTGAATGACAACGTTCATATTCATTTGCATCTGAGCCATGCCATGAGCTGCTCCACCTCTCCATCCCTGCCATGATGGACTGAAGCCCCTAAAACACGGAGTCAAGTAAATCCTTTCTTCTTTAAACTTCTTGTGTTGGGTACTGCAGGAGTTCCTTCTACTCCTTTAGCCAATAGCCTTTAAGATATCAGCCCAATTGGGCATGGTCTCTTTTGCTTGAAAAAGCAGTGGTAGCCCTGCGTTCTCTCTCTCTCTCTCTTTCTCACTTCTGACTCCATTTCCAGCTACTAGACTCCGTTCCTAGTTGTGCAGAGGGCTGTTGTCTAGGACAGTGATCTGTAAGTTTTCCCTTTAATAAATAACCCTTTTATTAATCATAATTCCAAACTGGTGTGGGATTGTTTTGTGACTTACATCTACAGCTGGGTACTTTTTTTCACAGTTAGAAAAGAATCTGACTAATGCCATCATTGCTATTAGTAAACTTGACCACGTGATCTTTAATCCTTTAGGAGTAATTTGCAGGAGAAACTTGGATGTTTTTGGAGAAGTGGGCCCAAGAAGCCATAGCATGCTATAAACAGATCTTAAGGGTAGCTGTACCAGGGTTTTCTTTTGGGCCCCCAACCAGCTCCCAAATCATGACATGGAGAATTATTATTAGTTTTGATTGCTTGACCTTAGCTTAGCCAGTTTCTAGCTAGCTCTTCTTTTAACTTAACCTGTTTCAATTTATCTGCATATTGCTTGGAGCTCTTTACTTTTCTTTCTCTCTACTTTCTCTGTCTCTGTCTCTCTCTTTCTTTCTTTCTTCCTTCCTTCCTTCCTTCCTTCTCATTCCAGATGTCTCACTCATTTTATCCTCCTCCTTCTCTCACTTTACTAGATCCCTCCTCCTATTTATTATCTGCCTGTCAGCCTCACCTATCCCACCCCATGTTGCTATTGACCATTCAGCTTTTTATTAGACAAATCAGGTGTCTTGGGCAGACAAGATAAAACAAATGCAACAAATCTTTACATAATTAAGCAAATGCAGCATAAATAAATGCAACACATCTTTGCCTAGCTGAAGAAATATCCAACAACAGGTGATTTTGGAAGAACTCAGAACCAACCAGAAAACCTATAGGAATGAAAACCAGATAGTTTGTATTCATGAGAATTCAGATGAAAATACATTCTTTGTTAGGGTCTGGACTAGAGGCCCTTCATATCATAGAGCTTTTAGTCAGATTCATACTTAGAATATGGAGCAAAAAAAAACATAGCAGAAAGATTTGAAAAGCTTGCAATCCTCTCTCATGCAAAGTAAATATGGTAGTGTGAAGTTAGAACTGTGGACACGTTTTACAGAAAGATTTCTACTATTAAAAATAAGTCAACTACTTTGCATTGGAAGAATAGGAAACATGCCTTGTAAGAATTTGCAGAATTGGTCTTTCCCTTCCCATCAAAGGCTCAAGGGTAAGAAACAGTGAACTGTGAAAGACTGTTCCTTAGAGGGAATGGTCTGGGGCAATCTGCTACGAGAGGGCTGCCTAAGAAGTTTAATCTCTTGGCATTTCTTTCTTCATGCTCAACTACAAAGGCCCTCATTCTATTGAGGCCGTGGTCCAAGCTACTCAACTATAACTTATGATAAAGTTGTACCTTCACAACATCCATGGATACTGGGTTTCCAGGAATGCAAAATGCAGGTGTCATAGAGCCTCTACCCCAGCTTTCACAGAAATGATGGTAAGTCAGGTTCAGAGGTCCTGTAGACAGTCTCAGGAAGGAAATGGCTGAAGCTAGGAGACTTTAACTTAAGATTAGATGCAGTCCCTGGAGTGGTGAAGATTCTAGGACCATGGAACATCCATGGAAAGTCACAGTTGACAAATAGAGTCGGTATAAATAGAGGCCATGTGGAGCACAAATGGCAATGCCATAGGAATGAGGTTGAATAAGCTCTGTGGAGCTCGTTTCATGACATTCTGTGCCACAGATCCCCTGGATGAAGCTATGGGGGCTAGGTGTTTGCTCTGCTGCATTTTCATTTTGCTTCACTCTGATATTGCCTTGTTATTTTCCCATTCCTTCTTTTCATCATGGAAATGCTTATTCTATGCCATTGTACGTGGGAAGCCATTTTTTTCTTTTTTTCTTTTCTTTTACACGGACTTACAGCTAAGAGTTTTCTTTGAGTCTCAGAATCTTGAGCCCATTATTAAGACCATGGGAAGATCTGGAAACGGAATGAATGAATTTGGCATCATAATGAAAGCATGAGCCTTCTGGAGACTGAAACACTGTAGTTAAAGGAGATATGTTTGTATATCAAGTTGACAAAAGGTAGATTCATGATGATTAATCTTGGGCTTCAACTTGCTTGGTTTAAGAAATACCTAAATTAGTAAGTCACATATCTGGATTTTCTAGGAAGGAGTTTCTAGACAGAATTAATGAATGGAGGAAGACATGCTTCACTATGAGTGGCACCATTCTATAGGCAAGGTGCCCAGGTAGACTAGAAAGAGAAACAAGAGAAAGCACAAGCATGGGTAGTCTGTTTCTCTCTGCTTCCTGGATGCCACGATATGAGCTACTTAACCAAGTCCTCCCCATCATGATGGATGGTCTCTGAAACTGTAAGTTAAACAAACTACTCTTACTTTTAAGCCATTTACCATGAACTTCCTCAGAGGAATTAAAAGTTTAATATGCCTTGGGTGGTCAGCTGTATCACTGCGTGGAGGTAAAACTAAATATTTCCTTCCTAGCCATTGGCTGTCAGAAACTCGTTAGATGGAACAAAATGGAACCAAAGTTCTAAGTCTCTTTGAGAAACACACGGACACCGAAGTTGTTCCTTGTGTTCTCGGTGAAGAGTGGGAGAGTTCTGGAGTCCTAGTCAGTGCTGCAAACAACAAACATGAAGCATACCTCGATCCATGACAGGGTGCTCCTGCTACCAAGTAAGGAACATGCCTACTCTAAACCAAAGAAAGTCAGAAAGAGAGAGAATGTGAGCGTGAATCTGTTTGAGGATTCTTTGTTCATGTCAATCCCTGTTCTCAACTTGGTTACAGGAGAGAGTGGATGGAAGGGAATTTCTGCACATATAGATACTACTCTGCCAGAAGAATGGGGCCAAAAGAGCAAGCAGAATCAGCAATCTATCAGTCTCACCAAAGAAGATGTGTTCTTCAATATGTTGTAAGCCAGCCCTTCAACAAAGAAGGCAAGAAGCTTGGGGTTTAAGATCCATGGTCTTGCCAGGTGGTGGTGGCAGATGCCTTAATCCCAGCACTCAGGAGGCAGGCTGATCTCTGTGAGTTCGAGGCAAGCCTAGTCTACAAGAGCTAATTCTAGGACAGCTAGGGCTGTTACACAGAGAAACCCTGTTTGGAAAAACAAAAAACGAACAAACAAACAAACAAAAAATTCAAGGTCTTGTCTCTTCACATGGCTGTAATGCAAATGCCAGTTTATTGTTCTGAAGAAATAAAACACTAAAAAAAAATATAAGACAAAGAATGAGATAGAATCTGATAAAATTTGGCCAAGAAAATGAAACAAGCCAAGGAAAAACACCAGGAATGGATTGCCAAGAGATATATAGTCCATCCTCACTGAGAGCATCTATTTCATAGTCCAGTAAAGAATAAGATTTTTTAAGAGTAACAAGTGTGGTTGGTTTTGTTTTTATCATATTATGTTATATTATAGTCCCTTAGAAGCCTGTTTGTTTTCCAATAAGAGACAGAAAGGGGTGGATCTGGATGGGAAGGGAAGTAGGAAGGTAGTGGAGAAAGTAGAGGGAAAGGAAGGAGAAACTGTAATCAGGTTGTAATATGTGAGAAAACAATCTATTTTCAATAAAAAAAAAAACCAAGGAGGAACAAATACATGGCCAGACCTTGAAAAAAGTCTAATATTCTCCCAATAGGCACTAGAGGAAGGAGATTCCAAACCATCAGAGTTCCTAAGACAAGTCAAGGAAGTCAGGGAATCTTCCAGGAAGAAGGCAATCAGAAGAAGGGAGTGTATTCCAGGCTGATTGAACAGGAAATGCAGATTTTGTGCAACAAAATGCAACATACTGGATTCTAGGAGCTGAGAGAAGGCTGGAGTTCTAGAGTGTGGACGAGAGGCAGGAGGGTGGACCATGAAGGGATCAAGAGGGCTCAGGAGGGGTCAGGAGGGGTCTATCCCATCACAGAAGTTTGGTTTCATTCTGGAAACTACAGAAAACCTTCAAGGGTTTTAAGTAAAGAGGTATAGCCAGGCTCTCACTTTCAGAATATGTAGGGCTGCAGGATAGAGAACAAACTGGAAGAAGCTGGATGTGAACAAAACGGGTCTGTGTGCTCACTGTGTGTCTAATGATGGTGACCTAGATGTGGGTGACACTGGAGTTGATAAGGCACATGAATGGGACTGACTTGAAAAATTCTATGCAGATGTAATTCTCTGGGGCCAGTTGCAGAGAATATTTGTATGTTAGGACTCACTCTTGATCCTCGAGTCAGAGAACTGACTTGATATCAAGTATCAATGCCAAAGAAAATCACATTTTATTCATGAAAAGAAACAGAAGGAAGAAGAGAAATAAAAGTTCTGAGGAAGGAAGGGAGAGAAAGAGAGAGAGAAAGGCCGAAAAAGGAAGGAAGGAGAGAAAAGGAACACATGCATTTCATGTAAGCTATTACACTACAAAGAGTTATTAGAACCCTGAGGGGAGGGGGAAAGCTTTGTCTCATGTGGCTTGTGCTTAATCCTAGGACTGGGTAGCAGCAGTTTATAAAATGGACTAATATTATAATATAATATGATATGGTATAATATATAGCCTAATATAACCGAGAGCTCCAAATAGTGTATACGAACAGTTTAATATGGCTATTGATGCTGGCTTATTTCATATGGGATTCCACATTACTAAGGTATTTGGGAAAATAAATGAATATTTCTTCTATTCCTGAAAACAAAATAATTCCAGTTGGAGCCAATAATTGTAGTCACGGAGAAATCAGCTCTTTGGGAGGCACCAGTTGCTAGTGAAAACATTCCAAGCCCAACAACCCATTTCATTCTTGTGTTTATCCCTGGGACTCCATTGGTACACCACGGAGACAGGCTCTTCTGTGTGTCTCTGCAAAGACCTAATTAACCATGAAGGTGCGTGATGGTGGGGAATCCTGCTTATTCATGGTGTTTTAACATCTACAGAAAGGAAATTCCACGGATTTTAGGTCTGGTCACGCAATCATATGTTTCCATTGAGAAGTGTAATTGGGAGGGGGCTTATTTCTTAAATAAATAAACTGAAACTACGTGCTGTTAGACATGAGATTATGAAAGACTGATGGTTGCTGTTCTTAGTTTTATCAAAAATCTATCAAATTAGAAAACTGCAGGTATTGCATTATATCTGTGTGCGTACGTTAGAAGGATACTATGCCATTACCCTGAAGAGAACATTTCATTTTAAAAAAAAAATCTTAAAAAGCACAAGGAAGTCATGAAGCCACAAACTTAAGTTTTAAACGCCTTGACAATAATTTCAAATTACGCAATATAAAAACATCTCCCAGCAACAAGCTGCTCCTTCAAAGAGCAGCCATAATTCGGACTTCGAGTGTCTGGAAAAGACAAGACAGCACATGCGCCTTGTCTAACTGCAAAATAGAGACAAAACCCATAAAGGCAAAGACTGAGTTTCCAGGGCTTTTAACTTTTACAGCTTGTTGGAAGAAGGCACGGTGCCATATTTTATGTAGTATAGGCCCCCGTGTGTTACCTGGTGGTAATTTCACCAGCCCTGAATCCATGTTTGACTGCATAACCCAGTAACTTTTGTGTGCAGCCAGTCTAGACAGACAGGTCTTTTGCAATCTGGTCTTGTTTGATGGGTTTATCAGATTTCTACCCCCAGTTTTCCTTTATGGCTTTCCAGACCTTCCTGTCGCTCCTGCTTGCAGGCAGGATAAAGTGACTCCCACTGGCGAAAGTCACTCGACAGTCTACAGTCCCCCGTAACTGCAGAACAGCCTGAGAGGGAGCCCTATACAGTGTACTCAATTCAAAACCCATGCCTCCTGCTGGACAATCTTTTCCTTATCTACTTCCACGAAGATAACCACAACTGCTTCAATCTTTGCTTCTTTAAATAGTGGCTATAAAGAGAAGTCCAGGCCACCTGACAGCAATGAAAGGAAGTGACAAACACATGTTGTGGTCTCTTAAGTTACTGTGTCTAATTTTTTTGTCACTGGCAGATGTGCACCTAGGCAATAAACCTTCTCAGATTCAATTCTACAGCTCTGAGGGTCATGGGGTTATTGTGAATATATATATATATATATATATATATATATATATATATATATTCACTATACACACACACACACATAACATAGCACACACACACACTCCTCAAAAGGTTCTTGTGCCAATACCTGACACAGTAATAACCATTCAAGAAATGTTAATTGTTCTAATGATAGATCAAAGATACAATAATTTGAACTCTAGCAGGGAGGGATACATGGGAGTATGGCATGTAGAATTCTGTAAGTACATGGTACCAAGATATATATATGGCAAGCCTATTTTGTATAAGAACAAAAAAGAGAATTCTGTCCATAGAGAAGATTTAAAACATACACCCACACCCACACACACCCACACACCCACACACACACACACACACACACAGAGAGAGAGAGGGGGGGGAGCAAATATTTAGAGAGCTATGATAGAAGGATTGCCATAAAGGTTTAAGGTTTAACCTGGGCTACATAGTGAGTTCCAGGTCCAACCTGATCTACATAACAAGATCTTATCTCAAAAAACATAGAGCAGCTAATCGGCAACAAAGACCGGGCATTTTTAATCAAGTTGTAGTCAGGCACTGGGAAATGTTTTGTTTATTTGCAGAGTAGGAGACCTACTGCTGGCAGTCCTATCCTGCTGTATATATGTGGTTTCAAAAAGCATTGCCAAGAGCCAATGCAGAGTGTGTAAGTTGCATGAAGGGTTAGCTTTGAGACACAGTCAATATAAGTTAGGTAAAGGCATAAGGCGCGCTTTATGGTAAGCAGAACAAGAAGAAAAGAGTACCACAAGCTAATGAAAAATTAAAGGCAGTGGAAAGACACCAGCTGAGAGTAGCAGTTTTTTCTGTAGACATATTGCTCAGTCCTCCACAGCCATGCGCATACCTATATGATGACTAAAAACGGCCTTGCAACTTTCCTGACAAAGTATAGGAGCAGGAAATAAAACGTTTTCCCAGTGGATGAAATAACAGTCACTTCTGCCAACCTAAGCAAGGCAGTTTTAAATTTTATACACATCCAAGTGCTTGTTCTCTCTCAGCTAATAACCTGCACACTGGAAACATTTCAATAGAAGGGAATTCACAGGCCCACGGGTTGGCTCTGAATATATCTATCCTGCATGTAAACAAGCAAACCATTATGTTGCTTATTGAGATAAAAAAGACAATGATAAGTGGGGACTTTTCCCAGGACAAAGAGCTTCCTATTGGAGTGTGGATAATCTTCTAGAAAACCCAGTGTTTTGGCAAATCGCACCAGATTAATCTATTAGGCATCTCCTTTCATTATCAAATTTCCGTTGCCTATCACAGTGGCTGTCTTATCAAGCACCCCCTGTTCAATAGCAGCCCCATTCCTAGGATTTCAGATGCCGGGCCTGCCCTGCTCAGAAAACAGGTGTCCCTACTGTTCGGAGCAGAAAGATCTCTGCGTGGAAGCCTGGGAAAGGGCAGGGCTATCAGCCCTGGTCCTACCTGAAGGGACAGGTAACAGAAAACGGTGGAGTCGATGAATAGAGCTTAATTGGCAGGCATTAGCCAAGAGTAAATGTTTTTCGGAATTAAAATTCCTGAAAAAAAATGTCTCACTGACAAGAACAGCTTAAAGAAGGAAGCCACACACAATGGTTTTGTAATAATGACATAGAGAACTTCAAACAGGGGTGTTCTTCTCCGGGGAATCCCCAGGCAAGGATACTATTCACCCGAATACATTGTTAAAAATTTAGTATGCCCTTTCCAACAACTTTTCAGACTTGCCTATGGGGTTTATGTTGTTGGGCGCATCACCTGCACTGAAGAGGAAATGTGTTTCTTGTGACCCTACAAGCGGCTAGTATTGCAAGTCAATTAGTACGATGTATCGGGTTTGCTGGCTCTCGGGATCTCCACTGCCAGCCTGTCTTCTCTTTCTTACTTAATAAAACTGGGCATGTGGTTTCTGACTAGATCTTTTGTGTGCAAGGCTAGGGTCACCCACCCACACGCAGCAGGGAAACCTGCAGCTAATCTAAATCTCAATGCTAGTGGTGATGCGGGGGGGGGGGGGAAGGTGGATGTCACTGCCCAGCTGTTTGTTTCTAGGGTGGATGGCGTTTGTAGATGTATTTCATGTTCATATTGCAATGTATTTGTGTGCAGACGTCATAGAGACAGTCATTTGGCATTGCTGAGCCAATGCCAAGATTTCCTTAGCTGCTGCTTCCGTAGTCAATACTGGGTGGGTAAGTTCTCTATTTGCTATGTATCTGCATCATTCATCTGCATTCTCCAGGAGAAGAAAGACCCCATTCTCTACTCTGAACTCAGCCCTTAGAGACTTGGCTGTTGTGTGTTGTACTATAATAAAATAAAGACATTCAGGAGGCCACCATGCTGGGGACCAAGAGGATCAGTCTGTCTGTGGCTTCCCTGCCTGGTGGCAGGATGGCTCAGGGATGGGTACTGGAACTGCAGGGAAGGAGTAAGCCAACTGATGAGCCCATGTCTTTTGCTTCTGGTCTTCCACAGCACCAGCTTTTTTTCATCGACAGATAATTAAATGGTTTTCAGGGCAATTATGAGCTGAAGAAAGGAGCAGCCAACTCTCTCCAGGTTTCCCCAATCAGTGTGATTAAACTTCTCAAAGGCAGGCCCCAAGTAGCTGAAGCTGCAACAATGACTTTTCCTGGAAAACTGTTGGGCAGCTCAGAATTGAACCTTTCATTTAACTACTTGCTGTTTCTTTTTATTTTTTTTTTTTTTTTTTTTTTTTTTTTTTTTTTTTTTTTTTTTTTGGTTTTTCGAGACAGGGTCTCCCTGTAGTTTCTAGAGCCTGCCCTGGAGCTAGCTCTTGTAGACCAGGCTGGCCTCGAACTCAGAGATCCGCCTGCCTCTGCCTCCCGAGTGCTGGGATTAAAGGCGTGCGCCACCACCGCCCGGCGCTGTTTCTTTTTATTATGTGCAAATTGTGGCTTAATAGATTTATAGTCTCTATAAAGCCACAACTGTTAGGGCAACTCAAGTGGCCAGTACATATTACAATGGCTGGTATGAACCCCAGCAGATTATAGCCAGGGGTAGGACACACTTTTTAAAAATACTGACACCCTACACTATACTTATTCAAGAGGTAATATTTTATTGACTTTTATATATTTATAGAGTAAAATAAAATGTATTTCATCTTGGGTGAGATAAAAATGAAAGGCGCACTTAGGAAAAGTTGGGGTAACTATCATGTCACAATGGAAATATACAGAGCCCCTAGTTAAGGGTCACTGACTTAGAAATATATACAACAGCCTTGTAAATAAAATATAAGTATGTTTTATTTTAAGTAGATATTTAAATGGATTTCTTTCTTTTATAAATATTAAATAACAATACAATGAGGGCTGAAGGGATGACTCAATGGTTAAGAGCAAATACACAATTTTTTGTGTTTTATTTGTGTTTTTTTAATTTTTTTTCCAAGACAGGGTTTCTCTGTGTAACAGCCCTGACTGTCCTGGAACTCTTTTTGTATACTAGGCTGTCCATGAACTCACAGAGATCCTTCTGCCTCTGCCTCCCGAATGCTGGTATTAAAGGTGTGTGCCATCACTGCCCAGCAGCATGTACATGTTTATAAGTAGGATCTGAGTTTGGTTCCCAGCACCTACATCAAGGAGCTCACAACTACTTATAACTCCAGCTCCAAGGGACCCAATAACCTCTTCTGGATTCTGAAGTCACATATACTCACATGTGCACATACCCATACACAGACATGCTTGTATACCCATAATTAAAAATTAAAACATTAATAAAAAGTCATTAAAACAAGTTATCCTTGCTGTATCCAATACACTAATTTATGATTATGTGCCAGCATCTCCATCACAAATTTCTATCTAAAATAATAATAACCAAATCAGAGTCTCAATGTTTATATTACTTACCTAATACGGTGTTTATAGATATGTTGGGATACTCTACAACTCAGATAGGGACTCTCCCCACCAAGGCAGTGTCATCAAAGCTGTGAAACCCTGCTAAGCAACTGCTTTATAACAATAGTCCTAGGTTTGAGATCAGAATGCTTGCATACAGTCTCTCAAGCACGGTGACTCACTGTTAACGGAAGACACCGAGGCTTTGCCTTGACTTTTGAATCTGGGATTTGGCTTTCTCATTTGCTTAATGGAGGTTCTACCTTCCCACCTTGGTTCATGCCAGCTTGAGACTCCAAACAAATGAACCAAGAAGCAAAAATATTATAAAATAGCTTTGACTATTATAAGATATATGCCATCAGTGTATTGATAATAATAAAACCATTTGGTCAAAAGCAGATCACTGGATGAATCAGACTGGTAACTGAATTTGATTCATTGTTTGCCACAACTCAAAAGCACCTATAACGATTTCAGTGATGACACAGAAATTATGGCCTGCAAGGGAGAAGTGGTAAAACAACCAAGTACAACAAATTCTCTTTCATTACGATGTGAGTTCCTGTGCGAATCAATGAGAAATGGCAAGCAGTCGTGATTCTGCAACGGCATGGAGCCATTTTGAGCATGAGCAGATGGCATGCTGGAGGCTACTGTTTGGATTCTGAGATGAAGGGCTGGGCGGATCTGCACAAGCTCATGACTATGTACTTCCAAGTGAGCGCTAATGTTACACGACTTGTCAGAAACAAAGGCAAATCAGTAAACACTGAACTGTAAAAATGGCCTGCGAGCCTTTCATTGGTATGATATAACTTCTTACAGTATCATTAGAATATGAAAAGGTTTCACTTCGAGTTGCATAATAAAATCTATGGTCAAATATTAATCTTAGGAATCAGAGGACCTGTCACTGATTTCTAACTTAAATCTTTTTAAAATATTCAAATAGGGCATTTTTGCTTTCAAGTAATTGACTAACTTATTCTCCCTGTGAGTATTTTTCAAAGGAAAACCCGCTTAGTATATTATATATTCAATTAAGTAATTATGAATATTTCAACAATTAGCAAAATCTAAACATGAGGGAAGATGCTGTGGAATGCAAGATAATTAGATTCCTACCTCTTTGAAATTAAACAACTTGAAATAATAGTGAAGTTAAAGGAAAAACACTTTATGTACTTCAGATTAGTTAGAGAATGTGATGCTGAGTTTCTTTTATTGAAACTATTCATTATTTATTTAGTGTGTGTGTGTGTGTGTGTGTGTGTGTGTGTGAGAGAGAGAGAGAGAGAGAGTTATGTCTGTATGTGTTATGATGCTCACGTGGAGGTCAAAGGACAATGATGGTTCTCTTCTACCAGTGGGTTCTGGAATCCGTCATTAAGCTCGGTAGCAAGTATCTTTACCCAAGAACCACTTCACTAGACTTGATTTTAATACATTTAATAAAACTAAGCTTATCTGAAGTAAGTTAATAATTTGTAATCCACCTGGAAAGAATAAGACTAATTCCTGACAGTAATACAGCAATGAAGTAAAAGTTTTGAGCAAGAACATTCTGAAGTAGAAACCATCTCTAAAAGAAGGAGACTAAACGTTCTTGCTGAGGAATATTAACAACAGTTTTTGAATTGTACTAAAAACATCTCAAGGTATTCCTAAAAATTTGTAATCAAAGCCCTTAAGTATAATTGATGCCTACAGTTGCCTTTTGTTTTAAAATGCCCAGTTCTCCTAAAACAATAGAAAAAGCAATTAGTCAGTGACAGGCATCCACTGAAGAAAAGAATTCTCTTTCTGCTGCGCTGCTGAAATAACATCTGTTTCGTGTAACACGGCTAAGAGAGCAGTGTTTAATTCATCCATTCTCACAGCTGCTTACAGTGTAAGAATGTATAAAATATAATGTGATTTACTGCGTTTTGTTGTGAAACTCAATAGTAAAATGGTTCAGATGCTCCTGAACATAATCTCAGAACTGCATAGACATGTACAGTTCATTAACAAACTGCAGATGGCTAGATAACAGGGCTCTCTCCGCTGGAGAATGTGCCGCCATGCAGCTGTTAGCCCAGCTCGGTAAAGGGGCCATTTGCAAATCTCTTTAATAGCTTTGTCATTTTCTACCACTTGAATGAGAAGTGATAATGTGTGGATCTCACAGTCATTAGGAACTTTCGTTACTCCTTTAGGATTAATTTTCGCTGACCCAGAATTTTGTATTTGTTTAACACAAACCGTAGGTTACTTTGATGTTATCTGCTTCTATAAACAGTAATATACACTCCTCTCTTGGGCTAAAACAGCTTTTATTCCCGTGAGAATTGATGGTATTAATCATTCTGAAGTCCAAGAGCGCTGATCATAAATTGTATGGGGGACCTGGCTTGGTACCTCCCCGGGCTCCCATTCATCAGCAAGTGTTCATTTCCACCTGGATAGGAGGTATATAAAGGGTAATTTATCTCAGAACTCGGGTTCTGTGACCCCCTTCCTGACTAGTTGTCATAAGAGACATTTGGTAACAAATAAATATTTGTTCTACCCTTTGACATAAAGACCTAAATTAGCTGCGATTTCTAAAGTCGGATTCCCTCAAGTGGCCAGAACGGAAAATGCACATCGTGCCTGCCCCTCATACACAGGAGAGAAACTGATGTGACAGCAAACACAGGGCTTTGCATCCAAAAGTAAGAGATGCTCACTTTAAATCATGACCATGTTCCCAACACATAATTTTTTAAAACCTATATTAGAACTAAAAATGTCAGCCCATCGTTTAGAAACTGCCAGACTTGGAAAGTGTTTAGAAAGCATCATTTTATAAATGAAAATCTGCTCCGCGTTGCAGAAATATTCATTTCAAATAAAAGCTCAACAAACTCCAGGTCAATATATCAATAGGAAAAGTGGAAATCAACCCTTTGATGCAGACATCAGGGCACATGCTCCCTTCCATCTACTGTCAAATTCCACAAAGGGTTGAACTTGGTAATTTAGTTCTGGGGGAAACACACCCTGATAAAAAAGAGGAGACAACAGAGCCCAGGACAAGAACCAGAGGGCAGCCTGGAAATGGCATGGCAATCTTGAATTTCAGAATTTTTTTCTCTGTATGACCTTACTTCGTAGCTTCTGGGTTTTTTCCCCCTTCTCAAATTATTAAGTGAAAGAAGGCAGGCTCGCACACACAGACTCAAACTCTTGACCATGGCGACATTTTTGCAATATTTCTGGTTTTAACCTAAACATAATTTGGATTTTGTAAATTTCAAAGCTCTCCCTGTTTCATTGCAGTGGGTGGTTTTAGAGCTGTGCCGGGTTTCAAACTGATCAGTGTGTGAGTTTACTTTATGTTAAACACCCCGAAAGTGCAGTCCTTGAAAGCAGTAGAAACTTAAGTAAAGCCCCATTCCAAATCCAATTTCAGCAGTGAACCTGTAAGCCTTTCTGCCAAGTGTAAACTGGGAGGATTAGAAGCCTTGCAAAGATGATCCTTCTAAAATTGCAACTGTAAATTTCACATTTGTTTTTGCTTTCTCAATCAGGCAACTGAAACCAAAGTAGAAATGTGCTCCAAGCATGCATTTCACAGGGTCTTGTTTGTTTGTTTGTTTAGTTTTGTTTCTGGAGAATCAACTCAGTTTGCTTCACGTTCTGCTCTCTGAGCTCAACCTTGCTGATAACAGCAGTTCCTACCTAGATGGCCAGTACCCGAAGGATGCTTGCTCCTGTGTGTGAGAGAGAATGTCTGAGTTTGACCTTTATAAATGCATTGTTCACCAGATGTGCTCTGAACCACGGGGAGGGGAAGAACGGTGCAAATATTCTTGTTCTTGCTGAGGACGTTAGGCTGTTCCCTATAGGTTACAGGCTGAACAATGTAGATAAAATGTTCATGACCTATATGTCCAGAGATCTGTGTTCAGAATATAAGAAAAATTCTTATAACTCAATCATAAAGACAAATGGTCCAATTAAAAGTTAGGCAAAATATGTGAATAGGTATTTACTTTTAAGAAATATGATGGCAAACAGGCATATAGCTAAGACATACAAACAATAGTAGTGACAAGGATGTGGGAAAACTGAAACTTTTACACATTGCTGCTGGAATGTAAGATTGTAGAGCCTGGGGGGTGGTCATCTGACCCACTGACTGCATTTCCTGGGGTCTATACACCTTCACACAAAGATCTGCATGAGTAGAGCATTTTCATAATTTGTCTCCATAGAAACAACCTAGACACACTCCAGCTGATGAAGGTGTAAACAGAATGTGGTAAGATCATATAGCATGACACTCTTCTGTAACAAAAATATTAGATGAGTGTAGGAATTGCAACATGAAAGAAGCTCAAATCATAAACTACCCAGTAGAGAACATTCTATTCTCTGTGCTCAGTGAAAGAAGCCAGCCTTGTAAGACCCCACATAATGTGTGTGTGTGTGTGTGTGTGTGTGTGTGTGTGTGTGTGTGTGTGTGTGTGTGTGTGTGTGTGTGTGAAATGTCTGGAAAAATTAAATACAGGAAGAAAGAAGAAAGAAAGAAAGAAGAAAGAAAGAAAGAAAGAAGAAGAAAAGAGAGAGAAGAGAGACGAGAGAGAGAGAGAGAGAGAGAAAGAAAGAGGGAGGGAGGGAGGGGAGGAGGAGAGAGAGAAAGAGAAAGAGAGAGAGAAAGAGAAAGAGAGAGAGAAAGAAAGAAAGAAAGAAAGAAAGAAAGGAAGGAAGGAAGGAAGGAAGGAAGGAAGGAAGGAAGGAAGGAAGGAAGGATAGGCTTTCCTTGGACGGAGGGTGTGCAAGGATAATGGAGGTGGGTTGGCCAGATACTTTGTTTTTGTTCACCAAGTCCTATGTTTCTAGCTCCAGAGTTTCTCTCACACCAGCATTTTGTTTTTTTGTTGGAAGATGTTATCTTGTCCTTGTCCTAGCTGCTTTGACTTAAGTTCTTTGGGGCACCGCATATCTGGGGAGGGGGGGAACAATCAATCAAAATTATCTGTGATGAGAACATATTCTCTGTGTGCCTGTTGCAGTGGGTGAATGTTGGAAACATGATTATAATTTAAGTATCACTGTAATTTTGTATACTTTTGCCCAAAAATCTTAAAAGACTGGTTCAGTAGGTTCTACTGAGCTAAATAGAAGTTATGAAAACTGATTATGCTATTAAATTGATGTGCACTAGAGATGAGCTGAGAGTAGAGCATTTGCGGGACCTGCTCCTGGAAGCACTTTCTCATGTGCCTCATTTGTGAAGAGAGAAAAGAAAGGAATACTTTTCAACTATCAAGGGTGTGAAAACAAAGCCAAACCCAGGTAGCTCCCAGCTTCTGTCTCAGAGAAGAGTCTTCACTCAGCTCCTGTGCATGACAACCATCCACAGGAGATTTTTTAAGAGCGAACTCACATCCAGAATAGTGACCACAAGCCTTCCAGTGATCTCAAATGAGAAGAAAAGATTGTTTTCTAGAGGGTCAGTAATGGTGCTTAAAAGCAAAGCATTTCTTTGAAAATTAATTGAGCAGAGTAATTTCCTACCATTTTATTTATGTGAAAACCTTTTATGCTGCATGAGG
The DNA here is from genome assembly GCF_903992535.2 of Arvicola amphibius. Taxonomy (NCBI): domain Eukaryota; kingdom Metazoa; phylum Chordata; class Mammalia; order Rodentia; family Cricetidae; genus Arvicola; species Arvicola amphibius. The sequence goes on along the minus strand of NC_052057.2, from coordinate 70,205,720 downwards.
GAAAACTGGCATCAATTAAATTCCATCCACATTCCTCTGCCCTCTCTGTGCTCTGCGGCCGAAGCCATGGGGTTCAGTGAGTTACTAACCGTCTTGTAGCTATTCTTTGCCCGGGATTTCTGACCTGTTAGACCCAGACAAAGCTAAGTAGACATTGAGAAAATTTGTCCAACAACCATTTCAATCAACTGTACAGTTTAATTTTTTTCAAGCTCAAATTGACCGGTTACCTAAATTGATGGATTGTTTTTGCAGTTGAGTCTTGGGGGTAATGGTTGGCACACATCTTGATGTGCTGTAGCGAACTCGGCCAAGAGCTTCATTGTTTTAGCCAATGCAATCTTCTAGTTCATGCAAGGAGCCTGGCATTTTTAAATCGCTCGTTAAAGCTTGGCTAACTTTTCACAATTTGCTTTTCTCTTCCGAAAATGACTATCTGATGCCCTGAGGTTTGGATGTATTTGAGTAATTTAAAAGAAGAAAAAGAAAAAGCACCAGAGGTAAAAATATGTTTCTTTCATGTTGCTATCACTCAAAAATAAAAGCAGATTTCTCTCAGTCTAGACCCCTACCCACAAATCAACTTTGGGAAGCATCAAACAGTAATTTAATTTCAAAAGAAAAATTTCAGAAAATGACATAAGCCATTCTGATTGTATTGCTAAACAATTTGGAATTCATCTCTGGCACAGAGGCTTTATAGAATCCATGTGCTGGTTCAACGTTTTGACTTTAATAATTTAGATTATAGGTATGATACAAACCAGCTGCATCTTTCTGGCTGTAAGAAATAAGTTTTCATTCTCCAGCTGGCCTGGACCTCAGTTTTGTGAGCCAGAGGGTCAATGACCTTCTTATGGATGGTAGCTCTCTATTGTAATAGAATCTGAGATAGGAGGATGCCCTGGAAAGTTGTGCGGCGTGGTCCTGAATGTCTCCAAATTGACTTTGCATGCTGTTGAAGCATTATCTCTACTGAATATTTTAAGTCCAAGCTGTTACTTAAAACCCAGGAAAGATGCTATGAAGAGCCCAAAGTTTGGATGAGAGAAGCTCAAATTCTTCATAGTAGTCATAAAACTTCATAGCTTAGCCATCCAAGTGCAGAAGAAATCTACTAACAGGTGCTGGGTCCTGTCTGCCATGTTTTAATGTTTTCAGCCTTTGAAAGAGTGTGCATATGCCCATTCGTGAATAGCTAGAGATGTCACGAAGTCTGATTTCACAAAAGGCATCATGCGATGTTTTCTGGGCTGTGATCTGAAAGCCAAGTGAGAATAGCAGAGGCAGCATCATCAGACATCGCGCTAGGATCCAGAAGGTGAACTAAAGGAAAGCTGAATGGTACTCACCTCTGCAACCAGATACTCCTGGAGTCAGGAGGAGAGGCGGTGTAGGGAGCCGAACCAGGTTAGCTGGGTATGAAGAATAGGAGCAATTGTGTCGGCAAATGGAGCAGTGGCTGCTGAGACAGCGTGGAGAATCAGCGGTGAAGCCAAAGTCTCTTGCAATGGGACAGCATCTGCACGAGAGCTGGAAGTGCGTTCAGTGTGCTTTGTAGTCTCCTACCTTAATCGTGGGACAACCTACGTCATCCTAATCAGTTCAAAGGGTTCTTCAGAGATATTCTCCTCTTAATAAATGCTTAGGGTCTTGTCCTTTGAATGAATGGGGAAAATGGCCAGGACTCCACTCAGTTCCTCTGCAACTTGTGTATTCATGTAGCCTGGTATCCAGCTTGCACCTTTATATGCCAGACTGCAACTCTCCGGCAAGTAAAAAGGAGACCGTTGAGGAAAAGATAACGTCTATTGGAAAGAACAATTCAGCGACTTTAGGCAGTGATGAGTTCTGGGTTAATTTTAATGTGTCAGGAAAAAAAGTAATGTAGCCATGCATGATAAAAACAACTTTGGCAGCAGGATGGAAGCTGAATGCTTGAAGGCTGTCAGTATCCCCAATGTATCCAGCTTTAAGAATATAGCAGGGCACCCGGAGACTTAGGGAGGTCCTAGCCTGCACCCCAGATGATAATGTGGTTGGCAAATGCACACTGTTTCCTGCAGATACCATAGAGATGAGTTTTGTCCCATTTCTATACATGCGGCGGGGGGATGTCTACACACCTACAAGAAAGCACAAGATAGAAAGAAAAGATCAATAATACTGTTTTAGCTCTGACATTGATGCAGAGTGGGGAATATTTTATCCTTTTTAAAAATAACGCTGTAACTTTAGTTTAAGAAGAAATAGCGTACTTCAGTAAGCCTCTCTCTAGAACTTTTTATTACAAGGTCAAAGTCAAGAAGATATGCTCAAGATGGAAGGCCTCCCCACATCTAACCAAGGAGGAGATCCTGCAACTTTAGGTCACCGCAGTCCTGGAGGGGAGGTGGTACTGGAAGATGCTGATGTGATGTGTTGCTGGGCTGCTGGGCTTCATTCTTGAGTTCTTTCTCTGTTCCACCATTGTGGCTCATGCCTAATGTTTTTCGAATGTTCGAAGCTCTCTTGCCTAGGAAATCCGGGGATGATGGAGTGGAGATAATCGGAGCTTAGACCCAGAGAGGTCATAGTCTACACTTAGCTGAGCTTTCTTCTGCCTGAAGCCCTGGAGGGTGACAAGGAATGGGGGAGTTGTCTGAATATCTTCGTACTGTCTTGGTTCCTCTTTGGTGAGATATCTCTGGTGCTGACCAGTGTAACCCTGGAGCACCTGTCTCCAAGCAGATGTCCAGAGTCTAAGCACTCTTTTTGCACCCAGCATTGCCACATAACCTGTCTCCACACATGGGGATACTCACCAGTGGGATCTCCTGTACGTATATCCCAGAATTGCAAGTGAGGAGCTGGCACATGTTTGTTCTACCTTTGAAATTTGGATCTCAAATTCCACCATAAGATTTCATTTATCCTCCATAAGTTTAAAACCCCAGTGGTGATCCCAAGGAAAGCATCCAGCAACTGTGGAAGCTGCCTTTCTGCTCAGATACAGGAGAAATAAGATTAACGTTCTACCCAGTGTCTTTTCCCTTCGGATTTTGGAGAAAGATTTTTTGATATTTAAAAAGGGGGTGACTGAGCCCATTGTAGTAGTTCATGTCTCATCAACAGTAGGGATCATTAGGCAGAAGGATGACCTTGAGTTTAGGATCAGCCTGGGATAAACAGTGAGTTCCAGTGCAGCCTGAACTACAGTGTGAGACCTTGTCTCAAAATACAGATAGACAGACAGACAGAAATGGAATGTTCCAAAGTCAGGAAAGCCTGCACTCTCCAGACTCAAGCTCTTGGAGATACAGACATTTGAATTCACTGCATGAACCAATTGCTATCTACAATTAGCTTTATGCTTTCAATTGCATCTACCTTCCCTTACATAAGAGTGCCAGAGGAGGAGAGCCAGGCCACCCCAGAACATGGTGTAAGTGATAAACATCCCTCAGGGTATAAATTAGTTCACATTTCTAGAGGTTATTATTCACCTAATGTAGACGCTTTCTGGTCACCTTTGCACATTTGCTCCCTTTTGCAATGTCATGGCCCTCTATCTGATTCTAAATTCTCTTGCATACCTGATATAACAGCTCTTTTCCTCATTGGTGAATGAGGTCATATTTGTATTATAGCAACTTCTAGAATAATAATTCTTTAAATTTCCTCTTTAAAAAAAACTTTCCCCCAATGGTGCATGTGTGCGTGGGTGTGTATGTGCATGTGTGTACTTTGTGTGTGTGTGTGTGTGTGTGAGAGAGAGAGAGAGAGAGAGAGAGAGAGAGAGAGAGAGAGAGAGAGAGAGAGGGAGTGAGAGAGGGAGAGAGAATGGGTTAGAGTGGGGTGTATAAGTGCATGCCTGCAACCATCAGTAGCGACAAGAAGAGAGAATCTGATATCCTGAAACAGGTGTTATAGTCCTTTGGGAGCCCCTGATGTGGATGCTGGGAACCAAACTCTGACCCTCCCTCTGCAAGACCAGAATATGCAATACATTCTCCTTTACAAGGCCACACCTCCTATTTTTTCCTAAACAGTTCGCTAACTGGGAGCAAAGAATTCAGATAATAAAACTAAAGGGCCATTTTTACTCAAACCACCACATTGCACAAAGCTAGAAAAGTTGTAAGAGATAAAAGATATAAGTATAGCAGGACCCTGAGTCAGGGAACTGCAGCAGGGGCCTGAGTCAGGGAACCACAGCAGGGGCCTGAGTCAGGGAACTGCAGCAGGGGCCTGAGTCAGGGAACCACAGCAGGGACCTGAGTCAGGGAACCACAGCAGGGACCTGAATGTCTGACGCCCACGTCTGAACTCTTCGCTTCTCTTTTGCTCCATGTACTAAAAATACAGAAATCTGAAAAATCTGCTCAATGCCTACAGGCAAATAACATAAAAGTGAAAGTTACAGACTTGGTCCCTTCTCCTGTCTCCTGTATGACAACCCCGGTTTTTGCCTGTGTTGAAGGGAGTTTGTGTCTTTGACCTTGCAGTTTTAAAGAAAAAAAATCTGTGCAACATACCTTTGTGACTTCACGGCCAGCCACTCTGTCCCTGGTGCAGTGTTTGAAAACAAAACAAACGAATGAAAACAACTCATGGTCTCTCTTGGCATATACAAGACTTATTTTTAAAAATACATTTTTATATTGAAACGTGTAAAAAGTGTGACTCATAACTAGGAAGAGATCTTCCCAGTTTAGAAGCCACACCATGGAAAACCTGAAAATAAGGGAGAGAAAAGCCGTATTACTAGATCACTTCAATTTGTCTCTGAAGAGACTTCAGTTAGAAGTGACATCTCTGACTTGTGTGTGTGTGTGTGTGTGTGTGTGTGTGTGTATGTGTGTGTGTGTGTGTGTAGCCCAGCTGTTAATACCAGATGCCTACCCCTACTGCATTCCACTTTATACTTTGAGACAGTTCTTTCACGGAATCTGGAGCCTACTAATTGAGCTAGACTGGTTGTCCAATGATTGCTAGGAGCTGTGTCTTCCTCCCTCTCCCAGAGCCAGGTTACAAAAGCACAGCCACACATTAGGCTTTTCCATGGTACTCCGCATGTAAACATAGATTCCCTGCTTACCTATCTGGCCCTTCACCAACTGAACCATCTCTCCAGCCCCAGGTTAATTTTCAAGCGATAGTTGTCACATACAAACACAATGTCATCTATGTTCAAACATGAAACAAAGACTTTTTGAGAAAAACGTCAATGTTTCCGCCATGTTGTGTCTCAGCCTCTTGTGGTGTTTTATGCAACCACATTTCGAATGGGTCCACATTCCTTTAAAAGATTTGAATTTGTAGAACAAGCCCAACTGTGTGGGTCTATTCATGTGATTAGGTGGATTTTGATAAATTCAAAAGGGAAGATGCAGACCCCAAGAAGTCAGTTGAACTGTTACCAATCAACTGATCCTAAAAGCCCTATGTGATTACCACCTAAGGAGTTCTTTAACATGACTGTCAAAACAGGAGTAAAAAGTGGCAGCCCAGCCAACCAGGTGCTGTGTGTTCTGTCTGATGGGAGAGGATGCGTTAGGGCAGATCTTGCTGAAGGTAAACCTTCCTGAACCATTTATTCCCAAGGAATAAAAGTCATGAATGGTCAATGACTACCTTAAATAAGTCATGGTCATCTGTGCCCATTAGCCGGACTAGGTAGAGGCCTGTCAAGTCCGTTTTGGTAAGAAGATGTCATGGAATGTCTCCTGAGACCATGAAATCAGACCTTGACCGCATCATCTTCTGGGATGCTGGACAAGTTGTGCCGCGGAAGATGACAAGCGTAACGGACGGGAAGAGACTTCTGCTGTGAAGAGCGAGCACACTGAGCTAATGCGCAGGCAGCACACCCTCACCTCAGCCCTCACGTGAGCTGACTCAGCGTCCCTCACTCACTCCTGGGTCCTCTGCTATTTATGCTGCAACTTTAACTTACCACATTGTTGTTTTCATTTTAAAGGAATATTTTCAATAGAGCCAGTCCTTGACGTTGCTGGTGGTGTCCTAGAAGAAAGCCACTCTGTGCTGCAAACAGAAGGGGACAGCCTTTGTGGACATGGTTCCAATTGCTATCACAAGCCTGCTGTGTGGCCCAACACGGGCCCACAGCTGCCCTTCCCGTAATGCCCTGCGTTCCTTCCTCCTCTCCAAGGCTCTCCTAATGATGCATGTGTTGCCATATTTCAAGTCCCTACACAGGCCATTCAATATACACAGCCTCAAGGCCTAGAATATTCCTATTATTGCTTTTCAAAAGTGAGTGTGATTCACGATGGAAGAATCAGTGAGCGATACACTTTTCACTGTTTTCTTCCCTTCCACACACGTTCTCGTCTTCCTCCTGTCCTGCCTTCCCTTTCTCCTCCCCTCCTTTTTAGGTTGAGAACCCAGCCTTGTATATGCTAAGCACACATCCCATAACTGACCTGTACCCACAGGCCCTTCCTTCTTGCTTAATATCTCTGCCTCTGACTTTATTTTCTGTTTAATGTACTTTATAACTATATACTAAGTAAGCTATTTTAAGGCTTTAAAACTACTCAATTTGCCTTCGTAATAACCATTTACCTTTGGGGACATAGCCATTTTTCTAAATTTGGAGTAGCTGAGCTATTTATGCATTAAATTTTTCTTTTTCTTTTCAGTACTGACTATTGCTAAACAATATATCTTCTACTTGTAGTCTCCATAGCTTAAAAAATGTCAAAACTAAATAAAAACAAATTCTCTCTAATATATATATATATATATATATATATATATATATATATATACATAGTGCCTAGTAAACAGTAGGCACTAGCACACAGTAGGTTGTTTGAAGGCAAATGGAGGAGCTGTTCTTGTGTCCTTGCATTAAGATCTGAGTGCATATTGGAATGTAAAGGTTAGCAATGCTGATGGTGGGTTTGCCTTTTGTGAATAGACTTGGATATGTATTTAGAAAATGAGGTAGCATGGTCTGTGAGGTGCTTGACAGAATGAGGACCTAAGTTTGGTAAGCTGTCATTTACATGAAGTGTCTACAATCCCAGGCCTGGGAAGGCTGAAGCGGAAGGATCCCTGAAACTCATTAGCCAGCCATGCTGAATCAAGGGGCTCCAGGTCTAGTGACAGTCTCTGTCTCCAAAACAATGATGACGAAAGTGACTGAGGACACCTGACACTGACTTCTGACTTCACAAACGTGAATGCATGTGACCGTGTATCCACAGGTGTATGTGCACATACCCACAAGAATGTGTACATGTAATACACGCATACACATATAAATATATGCCCAGAGAGAATATACAGTGAACACGGACAAGTGCCATGATGAAAATCAACATTATTATAGCATATGCATTATTTTATTATTAAGCACGAGTTGACTAACCCAGTGCCCACAGATCTTCAGAAGTCCTGTGGCATAAAGCTTAGGGCCGTAGGACATGGGGGTCAGTGAGGTTCAGGGGATTCTTGAGAACACTTTCTGAGTTCACACTGCTGTTCCCACCTTTCAGGAACAATGTTAGTCTATAGCAGCCCCATCTTGCCTCTTCTTATCCCCTCTCTCATTTCAAGGTGTCCTCTTAAAGACCTGTGTTTCCTAGCCACAGCGTCTTGGGAGTTTTTGGGCAGAAGAGGAAAAGCCCAACTGGCTTCAATTGTTTGTTTCCATGTGTCCTGTTTGAATGTCTCTCCTGTGACATGATTCCAGTAGATAATTTAAGAATTTAATCACTACTTCTTTTCACAAGAATGATGGTTAGTTTGGAAGAGAAAGGCAGTGGGGAATAGGCATGAAGGTCTAGCATAGAGCTAAAGCTTTCTTGCATCTGGTCAGAGAGAGCCTTAGCAACAGAGAGAGCCATCCTTCCCACGCTGGGTGTTGATTTCCCTTAGGACCACACTACCTAACATACAGATTTCTGAATGTCAGAAACATCTCCCGAGGATGAAGGTGTTTTCCTACAGCAGTTATTCTTGGGAAATCTTTATTCTATTTTATTTCTGATTTTGACAAAAATAATTGCCACCATTAAGACTGCTAGTATATATAAAACCGTAATTTCAAAACTGTTCACCTGTGTCTCAGCCCTCAGGAGTTAACCTGCTGACAATGGGTTAATTCAGAGGGGTTGAACTCCAGGCCCCCTCCTTTTCGTTACAGTCACAGTACTCTTCTGAGAGGCCTGTGTGACAGAGGCTCAAGCATGCCCATTCCACTGAAGGAGTTACAAGAAACCATGAGACCGAGCCCGTTGTGTATGTCTCTCTCAGAGTTGGGGGACTGTGGCACAGGGCCATGATAACTGGGCTGCTGGCTTCTTCCTGCCATCGTGAACAATGTGATAATTTCCTGAAGGTCAGGAGGGGAAAGTGAACTCATGTGAAGATGGGGATAAATTAGTCACCAGGGAAGAGAAGGCAGTAAGCCATCAAAAGGAAACATGATATTTCCAGGAATTTGGGAAAGTAACTTTTGTATTTGATGTATCACTTAGATTAGCCGTCCATCCTCGGTGTCAAACCTGCTGGGCAGCTTTTCTTATCATTAGGCAATAAAAGTCTGCTATCTTAGGTTTTCCTAGTCTATTCTCAGGGTTATAAAGTTTCTCGGAGTATCACCACCCCCCCCCCCCAAAATTATCCTGCCTAACAAAGGAAGGAGTTAGTGTCCTTGACCGTCAGCAAAAATGTTACGAGCAGGGACAAAAATCCATGATTGAAGAACTGAACATTTAATTCCACACAGAGGTATTAGAGGAAAGATCTCTTGAGCTAGCAGACCACAGGACAATGGGTCAGCAATTTCACATCTATTTCTGACACTGTCATTGACTCGGGGTACTGGTTTTCAAAACGTTATTGCACGACCATAGCAGTTATTAATTATTTGCTTAAAAAATGATGTTCGCTGAGCATCCAAAATCTCTAGGCCTTTTTACCAGAGCAGAAAACATCATGAATTTCTGTCCTTAAGCAAAACGGTTGTGAAAATGGAAATCTTCATTTTAGGATTCCTCAGAAGGTTTCCTTTCCTTTTCTTTCCTCTATTTCTTTTTTATCTCTCTCTGTATATACATGTGTGCATCCTATGTGTGCAGGCCTATGTATGGAGGCCTGAAGACAGCCTCAAGTGTTAATCTCTGGTGTTACCCCCAGGAATGTCAACAGCCACCTCTGAAACAGCTTCACTTATCAGCCTGGAGACCACTGAGCTGGTTAACTGGCTGGCCAGGCAACTCCAGAGATCTTTCCCAGAAGTTTGTTAGCCACAGGAGAAGCTAACACCATTTCCTTGTACTTGGAACATGACACACTTTGCTTTGAGACTAAGACGGTGTGCTCATTTTTGAAAATGGGACATCTGAACAGAGGAGAGGCTAGCTTAAACAGTTTGCTCATGCTCTTGTTTCTAGTACCCAAAGCCTTCAGTTAATGTCTCTGACTCGTGGATCTGGAAGTATTTGATTGTAAGTAAGTGTTAATGCTGACCACACACACACACACACACACACACACACACACACATATACACATACCCACACACACACACATGCATGACCATATATGTATATGTTTTTGTGTGTGACCATATATATGTATATATGCAAATATATGTGTGTGCATGTGAAAGGGCAATAATAAAATACATTATTTTTCACAATTAATATATACCAAGAAATTTTTTTAAAAGAGTTAACAGGAAGTTAAATCCTGCATTATGGAATCAAACTAAGTGTTCAGTATAACATAATTTGGTGACAAATAAGAACTTTTTTAATATTAAAAAACCAACTAACAACAAAACTTCTGAGACCATGACACAAATTTTGATAACACCATGAGTCTTAAACCAAAGTAAAGAAGATAGTGAGTCCTACAACATGACAGACAGTGTTATTTCTGCTGAACTCACAACTTTCCTAAACACGTACCTGATTTCAGCATATCAACACCCCTTCATGAACGGGGATGGCTAACATGAGGGGTAGGGAGGTGGTTCTGCGGGTAAGAGTGTCTGTTACAGACCATGAGGGTGCAAGTTCAGATCCCCAGAACTCACATAGGTAGCCAGGTATCCTCATCTTGTAACCCCCGGCATGTGTGACGGGGAGACAGTAATATTGTTGCAACTTGCTGGCCATCCAGTCGAGACAAAAATTTAGTGAACTCCATGTTGAATGATAAACTCTGTTACAAGAGAAAGTAAGAAAGCAGGATGCTCTCCTTGTGTGGTCTCAGCATGCGTTTGCACCCAATTGTGCACATAGGTGCATAATCGAGACGCACCCTCCTGAGTATGAAACACAACTTACAAAGAAAATGATGAAGCCATAAGATGAACAAGGTTTGAATCAGAAAACAGTAAGCACTGTGTATAGGACAGAATCCTGGGTTGGGGACAGGAAGGACAGAAGTCATGGTTGCTGTGGATGGGCCCAGCAATTATGCCTTTCTTTCACCCACAAGGGTATTCTTTACTTTCTACTCCAGGTAAAAACATAAGTGTTAGAGAAAACCTTAAAATTCAACTCATGAGTTCTATGCAATAAAAGTTTTTGCATCAAGTGATAACAGAAACCAAATTCTAAAATACCAAGTCCAACTACGAACATGATGGACTACGGTAATAAAGATTCTGATGTTTGATTCGTCCATGTGTAATATTTACATTAACAAGTAATGGAACCAACATTGATAGACAAATGGTGAGCAAGGGTGTCTGTTTCCCCAGGGTTGGGATTTTCTTCTATGATTTTATTAAAAATGATCTCTCTACTCTTGGTATGATCTTCTTCTTCCTCTACGCCCTTAATTCAAAAGTTAGGTCTTTCCGTGGAGTCTGTAGTTCTCACACATTCTGTTTTTATATGTCTTTAGTTTGTCAGTGGCCTTTACAGACTAATTTGGTTTCTCTACCTTGCCATCCAGCTCTGATACACACACTATCGATTCTGTAGGCGACGCTTTCTCGTGGCCATCCTGCCACTTTAGACCCACAACCCCCACTTCTTTAGGAAACCAGGAGATAAGCTGGTAACTGTAAATGGATTTCTTCACAGTTTGTCCAAACTGGGAAGACAAAACATCTCTCTACCTTCTCTGAAGCAGTTCCAGATCAATAGGAAAGAAAAAAAAGCAGATAATGCAATGTTCATGTACCAGTCCATGGGAAGTCTCTTCCTGGACACAGGTTCCTCTGCCAACTGGCAGCAAGCTTCAGCCTTTCCCTCCGCATGGCACAGGATTCCTGGGGAAGTTTTCCTGCTTTGGGCACCTTGTTTGCGTAATCTGGTAGCTGAGTGTCCCCTCTCCTGCTGAACAGTTGTAACCCTTCATTCCCCTCCATCCCCTATTCTAAAGGGGGGAATGAACCCAACTTTTGCAAATGTATTCAACCATATGTGATAAGTATTAGGTTATTCACACGAGTTAGATGAGAGGGAGAGGTTTGTAGGGGCCAGGGGCCATCTGTATCTACACTGTAGCTGTCGTCCTTGGAGATGTAAAATCCACCTTGACTATATCATGCTTCCTGTTATTTATTCACAGTCTTCGAGACTGTGATGAAGTTAGCATTACTCTAGGCTCTTGTCTGTCCACCAATAGAGATTTCTCTTTTCTTGAAATAATACAGTTAGTAGGCTCTGAAAGCAACTCAGCTGTCAAGTCTTATAGGTTCCAGCAGTTTCCCCGCTATCCCCATGCTCCTTTCTTGCAAATTCTATCATAGATCACACCTCTTCCTTATTTTATACTTTTTTTAAACTGGCACCAACAAAATCATAGAGCAGATTAATTTGTCTATTTGCACACTTTCCTTAGCCAATGCCTACCCATATCTGCCCTATCCTCTGTCCTTTTCTATCTCATTTTTCTGTCAAAATATAACTCTTTCTACCCCTTTCCATATAATCCTATTAACTGCCCTGTAAGATAGCAATATCAACCAGAACACATCAAAAATAGATTTAATCATATGAAACTACATGAAATTGCGAATGTGGGTTTTGGGGCCATAAAAACAACTTTGTATGGTTTAGCATGTGAGATAAAGTCTTATTGTATTATCTCCTCACAAAGTTGCCATCTCGCCTCAGCTGCTGAGCAGGGGAGACAACTGGGTTAAGACACTGTGACCACAGTCTCGAATAAGATCCCGGAGACAGTTGCTTATGATCTGCTAAGGCCTCTCTGTCTTAGAAATGCACTTCTGAGTCAGTAGGACTTGGCTTTATTCTGTCATCCATGTTCCTCCTCTCAGTAATGCAAACTTGAAGCATTACAGTCAAGGAGGATGGACAGAGTCATAAACAGAGGAAAGCTTACTTTGCTACCAACGCCACTCCTACACATGAAGTAAGACAGAACGCTATTGGGGAAATGGAGAGAAGATGGGGAATTAGGTACTTTTATCAGATTTGAGTTCATCAGTAATCAGTTTGCAAATGCTTGCCAAGTTATCTGAAACCACTCGTTTCCTTAGGACTCAACACATTCCTATGTTTCCCATCTGTGCACTGAAAAGGTCTCAGTGCACCTACATGCTTTTCTTATGAAGCATTTTGTGAAGACGCCTGCACAATGTTCCTGCAAACACTGGATAGTAAAACCCGAGTGAATTGAAATCACATAATGCTCACATCCTGTAACTAACTTCACACATTTTCAGTTCTTAAACTTTCCTAGTCTAACTTATTGAAGTCTTATTCTATTTTGACAGTGTAAATCTTTTTAGTATTTACATCAATCTTATTTTTATTAGCTTATCATAATGAGTGCGTAATTTAACACTCGGTTCATATTTTAAAGAGCTACATGGCCCAAGAGTTTAATAGAGATAAACAAAGTGAGATCTAGGGCCTTGGGTGGATTCCACTCAGGAGCCGCTTTTATTTTGCCTTTGTTTTCTGTCCCTCTGCATTTCCTGTCACATTAGAATCTTCCCCAGATAGAGAGCTCAGACAGTACTCATCCTTGTCCTTCCTGAAGCAGCCAGCACAACACATTGCACATAGTGGGCATGGGGTTAACAGTAGCTGGGCGTTCTAACACTGTACCACTATAGATTTCCCAGCCAGAGGAGAATCTCCATTTTGCAATTAGGAAATCTGAAGCTCGGAGGGTCTCCAGCATTGGTTCAGGTGTGCCAGACACGAATAACCACTGGAATCCAGCCAATCCTGCTTAACGACTCTCAGGGACAGGAGAACCAGCAGAATAACCCCTGCTTCTTCACAGCTCAAACCAGGACGTGACCTGTTTGCACTTAAAGGTTTCAAAATTGTGTGTGTGTGAGAGGGGGGGGAAGGGAGAGGGAGAGAGAGAGGGAGAGGGAGAGGGAGAGAGAGACAGAGAGAGAGAGAGAGAGAGAGAGAGAGAGAGAGAGAGAGAGAGAGAGAGAGAGAGAGAGATGGAGAGAGAGTGCTAGAAAGACCGGCAGACTGTTTTCCCCTCCCACCTTTACACGGGTTGCCAGAATGGAATTGAGGTCATGAGATCTGTGTCCTCTGAAGGTATTAATTGCTTTGACCAGCTGGATCATGTCTCTGGCCCAGGAAGTGCTATTTCCCTCCATGCCCCTTGTGTGTGCCTGCGGTTGGTGGACGTGATTCATGATGTAGCATTAACCTGCTTTCCTTTTGCCGTAACAGCTCTTCGGGTCTTTCAATAGAGAGGTTGTGTTGCGTATTTGTGCACCTCCTACAAAACAGAGTTGTTGAAAGAGACAGATGGGTTCTTGAAAATGAAGGGTTCTGATGAACTCAAGGTTCCAGCAGCTGAGAGACCCCAACAGACCATTAAGTGTGTGTTGGTATAACCCCTCCAGGCCCCAGCATCATGAGGCACGCCAAGCCCATGTGTCATGTGTCATACTAGCCTTCATGCTGGAAGCAGAGGAATGCTTTAAAACCAGCTCCCCCTGGCTTCGAAATTATACTGTTTACTGTTGTCTGCTATAAAGAGCAAAGTGTTAAAATATTATCAGATGTGTTTTCCCCTTAACTTCTTACCTTACTGCAAGAGCATTAATTTAATATAGGTGAAAAGAAAATAGAGAAAAACAAAACCACATCAATAAGAATCTTACCACATAGCTAGTGCTTTAGGATCTCTGAGTACGTGGTTATATGTATTTGTATGTAATTGTAATTTAAATTATCTTCTTGAGAATATACATGCAATTCTAAGTCTTTGTTATTACTCAGACTATGTTCTTGATCTACCAGACATTATCAAGTGCCTTCTTATTAAACTTATAATCTTATCACATTTAGTGGTTACAGAAGCATGCTTAGTAAGTTATTATATTCATTATTCTGTTTTCCATTATTCTTAATTATCTTTAACAGTGAAGTATCATCATTTTTATAAGTTAATATGCACATAATTCTACAGGAAGCATTTTGTTAATAAATGCCACATGTGTATGAGTGCAGTATATTTTTCTTTCACACATTTCTTGGCAATCGAAGATAATTCATTCTAAAGTAATGGCAATATAATTTTTCGTGCAGTGCTGGGGACCAAACCCAAGACTTTGTGATCCTAGGCAATCACATTGTCATTGAGCTACATGCCCAGCTCTCTAGTAGGTAATATTTGACACCATCCAGTAACACAAGCCCAATGAATTCACTGAATGCAAGCAGCAGAGGCCTTGAGTCCTGGGTGGGTAATACCACAGTTTCCCTTGCAGCTGAGTGCTGGTTATGTGCCCTGTCTTAGAAGTCCTGTTGATAAAGGAGTGTCTATGTGTTACTTTTATTGATTAATAAAGAAACTGCCTTGGCCCTTTAAGAGGACAGAAAATTAGGTAGGCGGAGTAGACAGAACAAAATTGTGGGAGAAAGGAAGCAGAGTTGGGGAGACGCTTCAGGAAGTCGCCATAGTTAGTCTCCATGCTCCTCCTCTCTGAGATGGATGCAGGTTAAGATCTCTCCTGGTAAGTGACCACCTCGTGGTGCTACACAGATTACTAAATACGGGTTAAAACAAGATGTGAAAATTAGATAATAAGAGGCTGAAACAAATAGGCCAGGCAGTGTTTAAATGAATACAGTTTCCGTGTAATTATTTTGGGTAAAGCTAGCTGGGTGGCAGGACACAGCCCTGCCATTCATTCTACACCTTGTCATTATGCCTTTCTTACATAGGCACTTCTGGTTCTTCTGCCACGAAGAAGGTAGAGTTCTAGGTCTCCTTGGCCACTCAGCATCTGTGTGTTTGAGTGTGGCCACATGTATGCCATAGTACAGTGGAGGTCTGTAGTGGTTAAAAAGTAATTGGCTCCCATGAGCTCACAGGGAATAGCACTATTAGGAGGTGTGGCTTTATTGGAGTAGGTGTGGCCTTGATGGAGGAAGTGTGCCACTGTGGAGGTGGGCTTTGAGGTGTCACATATGCTCAAGCTACACCTTGTGTCTCAGACCACTACCTATTGACTGTGGGTCAAGATGTAGAACTCTCAGCACGCTTCCACGTTTTGTTATGATGACAATGGACTAAACCTCTGACTAAGCCAGCTCAAATTAAATGTTTTCTTTTATAAGAATTTCTGTGGTCATGGTGTCTCTGCACAACAATAGAAAACCTAACTAAGACAAGGTCAGAGAATCATTTTGGGAAATCAGTTCTCACCTTCTCTCTGGTGGGTTCCAGTTCTTGAAGCCACATTATCAGCCTTGGAGGCAAGAATCTATATCTGCTCTTCTACTTCACCAGCCCCAAAACTAATGTTTTAAATACATAAGAAATATAATGTTATGATGCCTAGGAGCTATTTTTGGAAAAGAGGCTCGATGATATATTACAGCTAATAAAAAAGCTTTATTCAAAAATACATAATCTGGTGTAAATTGATACTATCAGTTGATGGTAACACCACTTAGTCCAAGTTACCTGTTTGAATTATGACAGAATGGGAAGGCTATGCAGCATACAAATAATACTAATAAGATCACCAACAAAATCAGGGAAAAAAAAAGGAAGTTGGTCCAAGTATTAGGGATTGTGAAAAATTTATAATCCAAGCAGATGATTTCAACGTGAGCAGTTCCCTGTGTGTTACCAAACAGAATTTCATTCTTTCCTTTGGCAGGAATGTCTGGTCTTGTTGCAGAGAAACTTAAAACCAATCACTTTTTCAGGTTTATTTCACTTCATTTTTCCCCTACTAAATGAAAAAGTGGTGAAACTGGGCTGGAGGGATGGTTCAGTAGTTAGGAGCACTCTCTCTCTTGCAGAGGACCCAGGTTTGGTCCCCAGCATCTACAGGGCACTACTCAACCTTCTCTAACTCTACTATCAGGGGTCCATACCATTCTTTGGCATCCAAGGGCAGCAGGCATGCACACAGGTGCACATTCAGAGAGGCAAATCACTTACAAGACACAAAGTAAATCTTGAAAATTATGTATAGTTTATAAACACTTTTATTCAATTGTTTTTCATGTTTTTACCTCTTGCTACTGTTCTTTCACTCTTCCATGCCTATATGAGCTTCTCGTTATTGTGGATGAGGAGAGATGTCACCTGCTGCATTTCTTCCCATCCTAACAGGGTCCGGGTCCTCAACAGAAAAGAGTTCACACAAAGCACAGGCTGAGCAACAAAATAATATGTTCATTTCAGCAGTCAAATAAGAGGAAGTAAAGTACACCTTCCACAGTACGATGGATTGAGCTTAATGGCAACGGCACAAGACTGAGGTAAGTCTTAGGGAGCCCCTTCTGCTCCCCACAGGGAGTGGTCTGTAGTGGTCCTTTTCCTGAGAGAGGTGGAGGCTTTCATGGAAGGCATCTCACCAACAACTTATTATGTTAAAAATTAGATACATTGAGGAAGAAATATGTTTAAAGATGAAAGCACCTATAAAGTTGAGAGGTTTACAAGGAAAGGAGCAGTGGTGCCTTGGTGGTGTTCCAGAAGAAGAGGGAAGAGCATCATGGGAGCTGGCCATAGATGCCATCACTGCTTTACTGAGTCCCATTCTCTCTCTGACCCAGTGTGTTTGGCCACCTCAGACTCAGCTGCAGGCTCTGCAACTGCGAACCAAAATAAACCCCCCTCTGAAAAGATCTTCCTCAAATGTTTAAATCAGTAAGAAGAGCAAAGTAAAGTAATTAATTCAAAAGTGTACAATCTCTGCAAGCAGGAGGATTAGGAAAAGGGATATTTTTTCTTTTTCTTTGTGTATTGATTGACATCCTGAAATAGTTTCTGGCTGCCTTGACGTGAATTTCTTCCTCAAAAGGGCTTGCCAGCATTACTATAAGGACAAAGCCCACAGAAGCCTCTTTAGCCTCGGGGACATGAAAGGTGTTACATTAATCTAAACAACGAGTCAGAGTAATCCTGAAGACCTGATCCTGCTGGCTGCACGGAATAGCCTCTCTTCAACAAAAGGGAAAAGAGGAGGAAAGGCATGGTGACAGATCCCAGCTCCTTCCACAGGTGAGTGAGCCAGATGCCAGCTTTATTTGAAAATTTAAACCAACAGTGAGTCTATTAAGAATAAAATGGCAAAGCATTTATCTTAAAATTTCTATCTTAAATTAAGATCTTGGATTTATTTTTATTTACTCAAATAATTTTTTTTTCCACATGAAGTTTGGATTTCCTATTGCTGGCTCTCTCCAGCGCCTCCTCTTTTTTGCTACTCACTATGAGCTCTGTTTATCAAATGCATTCACGGGTGGAAAGTCAACAAAGCCAGCAGATGCAGGTGTGGAGGTGATGAGATCTGATAGAGCCCACAGGCCCAAAGGAAAATAAACAGGAGCCATTGATTTAAATGAGCTGAAATGTTGTCCCTAACCTTAAGGTCATCATCCTTCCTTCCCCCTCCCTTTTAGCTCCCACACACATGCATTTAGGTGACGCATAAACACGGGCATCTAAGGATGAACCTCTGAGATCATTGCCCAGAAACTTCACAAATGGGAATGAATAATGGGAAGGAGAGTACCTCGTTAAACAGTATCAATACAGCAAGATTTATTGGAACCTGCCACTTTTGATGGAATGCTGGCTCAGAACTAATTAACATTGCTGCTAATTGTTACTGAATGAAAGAAAACAAACCTGGTAGCTGCATGTATGGCTATTATGAGAGAGTCATAGATCACCTAGTATAAATTTCTTTCAGCGGGAGGAAACTAAACTTGTCTGTTTACAATAGTTTAACTCCATTTGATATTCTTTACTATCTAGTTGTTTGGAAACATCTCAAGCTCATTTTTATCCCCATTGATGAGACATCTTTAATTCAAGTTAACCATATTGGAGCCAGGCATTGGGGGAAAATGCATTGTTCGTACATTAAAAATAATCTAGATTTCGAAGGTCCAGATAGCAGCCTCATTTAGCAACATTTAATTCCCACTAATATGTCTATTACCTTTCCCTAGTTGCCATACAGGGATGGTGACACAGTCGAGTTCTTCAGCTGGACACTTGGGCTCTATTCTTCCTACGCTGAGAACAGGACTTTGAAATGGGCTGGCCTCACCCTTCCCTGAGATCACTTAACCATGGATTTTCTCTCTTGTCAGACTCAAGCGGATGGAAACAAGTTCTTAATGTAACTGTGTTTCGGAAATTCTGACCAACAAAGGCACAGGAGAAATGGACAGAACATCAAAAAGCAATGCAGCCGGTATTCCCTAATCTCCCCTCTCCTCTCCTAGGATGAAACTAGCCCTGAATCACACCCCAGACACTTCCTGCGCTCTCACACCTTCCCTGCCATTGCCCTTCTCCCTTGAGTTTCTCTTAAGGAGATTCAGGATGGAGGACATGGGACATGGTGGGATTTCCTGAACATCTACTCAGATTCTTCCTCTTGACCAGATTTCTATGCCTCATCATTTGATATAAATCTCTCTCCTACTTGCCAGCTTCAGCTATATAGTAAGTGTGAAGCAAGCCTGGGCTACATGAACTCTGTCAAAAAGAAATACGTTAGAAAACATGTCTGCATTCATTTATTTGGTTTTAAAGACCAGGAGGAGACTCAATGAAAACAATGATCCAGTAGGGGACTCCCTGGTGTAGGCAGGGGATTAGCTGGGGTCCTGGTACCATTTGCCTTATTCTCTATGTACCTAGGAAGAGCGAAAATGAAAAAATTTATTTGCCCCACACCCTGCTAGTTGTCAGTGTGTAGCATCCAGCTTTTTCCAGCAAGGGTCAGTCATGTTCCAGGCCAACTGAAAACAGAGTGGCTTTGGGAGGTCTGGGTTAGGCTAAAGCCCTGGAAAAGAACATAATGTGTTTAGTCTATGTGGGTGTAAGAGAGGAGCCGTGGTGTTAGTGTTTCGGAGTTACTGCAGGTCAGAGGCAGCTTCTAGAAAAGTCCGGGCCCTACTGGCTCTGTTGCCCATACTGACTGCCGCCACACAATACTGCTGAACACTGAGAGAAGAGGATGGCATTTAGGCTGGTCATGGTGGCATATGCCTATGAACTTAACATTTGAGAAATAGAGGAAGGAAAACTAGAGTCCAGGTCCTCCTTGGCTCCTTATAGAGGGAATTGAGAGGAGCATAGGTTATATAAGACCCTGTCTGCAAACAATTGGTCAAACAAAACCCAAATTGAGGACACAAACCCAAGGCATTTCACTGGCACCTGCTGAAAAGAGATGATACACATGGGTGTCCCTGATGTCTACGTGGCCACAGTACTGTGGACCGCATAGTCTATAGCCTGTGTAAGTATTCACGGGAGCCCCGGGTCTGGTCTTCAAGCCGCAGGAAAGTGCTGGGAGCTGTGCTGTTTTCACAGGCTATCACCATGGCTGTGCTGAGAAAGGAACCCGTGCCTGGGATGACATCACTCAGCAGCGCTTTTTGAAGGCTCCTTGGAGGCAAAGAGAGGTTCTCCTCAGGTTATCTAGAGCAGACTCTAGGATCCTCTCCCACAGCATCCGGCAGGAGCACACGGAGGGTTTCCTCCAGTGGTAAGGGGAGGTTCTGTAGAAGACAGAAGCGCATAGGGAGTCATCAACCTGATCCTGGCCCTAGAGGACAGCTTCTGCTCAGAGTCCACAGCGCAGCCAGCAGTCATGGCCCAGTCACCAGTGCAACTGTTTCACCTGTAGACACAGGCTAGTGTGGCCAGAGGGTGCCTAGATGGTTGGCCTTCCTGCTGTCGCAAGAGCTTAACCACACATGCCTTACCTTCCTCCTCAGCAAAGGATAATGATGAATACACCATATAGCATTGGTGGTAGGGAGGGGACTAGAGATGTTTAGGGGAAATACATGAGCCACTTGGTGAATGGCCTGAAACATAGTCATGTGTGTGACCTGTGACCCTAGCAGGCTGATTCTATGTGTAAGGGAAGACCACTGCTCTCTGGAAACATAAGGCATGGGGTCAGGAAGAAGGGAGACAGGAGGATTCACAGTCTAATCATGGGGCTGTCATAGTGAAGGGCGACAGGCAAAGTCAGGAGACAGCTGGTTCTCTGTCTACCTTCCACTGGGATCTTTCCAATGGTTGCTTCAGAATTTTCAGATCCCAGAGAGCGAGAGAGTAAAGAACCTCAGGAAGGAAGAGCCTTCTATGTCAGCACAGGATAGGCAGTGAACATGGATCAAGAGCTGAACCCTGGCTTGCCCTGTGGAAGAGCATTTGCCTACAAGCTAGACAACAGATTCAGCCAGGAGACAGTGTATGCCTTAGTCCATCCTAACTGCTATAACAAACTACCTCCAATGTGGGGGGGGATATTAAGTGATGTCTCTTTCTCGCAGATCTGGAGGCTGAAGTTCACTGCCGAGGTATCACAGTTGTGGTTGTGGTTGTAGGCTCCTTTCCCAGTAGGCAGGTGGCTGTCTGTTCTCTAGGTCTCCACACAGTAGAGAAAGAGGAAGCCCTGGTCTCTCTTCCTCATCTGAAAAGGGCACTAACCCCTCTATGCAGACCACATCTTTGTGACCAACTCTAAAGCCAGTGACTATTTTTAAAGGCCACGCCTTCACATGGAGTCACACTAGAAACCAGCCCTTCAGCATAGGAGCTGGAGTTGGGGTCATGAGCATTCTGTCCAATGACAGCCACCTGTCTGTCAACAAAGATGAACTCACGTGTCAGAGCTGCGGCAGCGAACAGTCCTCGCTCACTGTCCTCGCTCTCTGGAGCTCTCCAGACACCATGCTGAACGTGTCTACAGCTAATGACAGTGCTCAACCCTGGAGCTTCGGCTTCTCGCACAGTGCATGTGTGTGCACGAGAGGAGAAGCAGGCCTCGGGTTTACAGGCTGAAAGAGATAAGGGAGAACAATATCTTTCAGATGGTTACATGCCATTGCCTAGATCTCACAAGCAAATGTGAAGATTTGATTACTGCTGTAACCTGTGGCTACTTTCCCCTTTCTATGTCTGTGAGCTGTCTCTCTTTCTCTAGATCATTTCTTCAGCCCATGTCTTGCCCTGACGGTTGCCAGGGTCCCCCACCCCTCCACTTTAATGTCTTACGAAGCTTGCAGTGCAGTCATGGGGGCCTAGGAAACATAAAGTACAACTTTATTCTTTTCTTACTCTAAATAGTCCTGGAAAGGTAAAAGTTTGGTTTAAAAGTTTTCTTCCCTAATTATGTTGGCTCTTGTGCTTTGCTCCTTTGCCTACATAATCCGATTAGAAAGGGGGCAATAAGAGATATCAATTCTTTTCTCACATAAAGGAACCATGTTCTGTAATTAAAGATAAAAATCCTGTTTATGATACAGAAACCTGTATATCATGAATATTGATACTTTTTTTTAAGTCAGTAGGGACTCATTCCAACTCCAAGTGATTGATTTCCTGTAACTGTACTGAAAGGCTAATTTTCCATCTTCCACCCTGTTGCTCCTACACAAAAACTCCCATACAAGCATCAATATTATAAAAGCCCATACAGTACTGTTTCAGTCCCTAAAGATGGCATCCTGCTTTATCCATTCTCATGTTCAATCCAGTCATGATAAATCCCCTCTGCCCCCTCTCCCTGGGTGTTGCTGGCACACATCTGTTGTGACAGCTGTTAGTGTAAGGCTCCCACCCCCTGTCACACACAACCTCGTATGGGTTACCTACATCTATTCTGTCTTCAGCTACTGCTCTCTCAGCTGCAGCCGGCCATGCTGGAGCTCTCCAGGAGACATTCCATAGTTAGAATTGAGCCTGAGGAGCAAAGTGTGTTTTTTAATGTTAAGGCAGGTTTTTGATGTACTAAGGTACATGATAACCTCTAGACCTGAGGTAGTGAGGGACTGGAGCTACTGATTGTCTTCAAGGTTTATGCACGCACAAACCAAGGTCTAGGAATGGCTGGATGCAGGCAGGGAGTCCTGGAGGAACAATCGCACAAACAGCAAGGGATGGGAGGGGGAAGATGAAGCCAGGATCTATCAGCCTTTCCAACTCTTTCCCCTTTCTTATGTAGCTTCGTCTTCTTGCCCCCCTCTTCAATTCCACTTTCCATTTTTCCCTCTGTTTTTTCTTTCTGATATCTCTTTCATTTTCCTGCTCTTTCTCTCTCCTCAAAGAAAATAAACTCAGTCTCCCCGCATCTGATAAACATAGCTGTGTAGGTTGTACAGCAGTTCCGCTCCATGGGGTGCTTCTCTGATTGTGAGCCACTAGACAGGAGCAGCGCACAGCCTGACGTCTGGGCCTGCAGTAAGCTTCAACAGTGAGGTTACGTGAGGCTGGAGTTTACACAAGCACACAGCCACTGTCAGCATTGGCAGGACTGAAGACTGGGAATAAGTAAACGTCTCATTTGTGCAATATATGGTCCTATCTGCTTCTTTATGGGTTCTGGACACTGCTAGGGTTTGTATGTGAACTGTGTCCCAGGTTCATGTGTTGGACCACTTGATATCTAGCTGGTGTCCCTTACTGGGTCTTCAGGAGGCAGACTGGAGCTAAAGGTCATGCCTCAGGAATTACAACATGACCCAATGTCCTCTGCTTCCTAATCCACAGAGAAGTGAACAAGCAGCCTTGTACTCTCAATGCCCCAGCCAGGAGCAGCTGCGACTCCACCATGCCTTTCTGCCGCCAGCATACCATGAACCAAAAAAAACCCTCTTTCTCCCATAAGTTGTTTCTTCTAGGATTTTTAACACAATGAGAAATGCAACTGATATAAGTGCCAATAGGCTTTAAGACTGGGACACAATAATGAACAAAACAAAAGGTCTTAAGACAGCAAGTAATTAAATCAGAGTATGGCAGCTCAAGCCAAGAGTTCCAGCATTTGGGAGATTGAGACAGGAGGATTAGTGTGAGTTTGAGGCTAGTCTGGGCTACATGGAGTTACAGGCTAACCTGGGCTACAATGAGAGATTCGGTCTTATAAAAAATGAATAAACAAATAAAGAGATTTTTATAACAAGTACTATAGGAAAATTAATCATGGAAGGCGGGAAGACAGAGTGAGAATATGGACCTGGAGCTGTGGGGAGGAACTGCAATTTCACTGAAAAGGTGACCTGAGCCTTGTGTGAATGATGTGGAAGAGGCGGCGTGGGTGTATGAGGGACAAACCCAGCCGCAAGAACAGCCACGAGGAAAGGCCTTTCTCAGGAACAACCCAAACACTGTCTGTGATGATGCTGTGGTCCCTACTTGCAACTGTACAAGTGGCTGCAGTAGATGTCTGGCCGGCTTATTTTAACAATATTGATCCAAGAGGGGGTGATAGAGCTGTCAGCGACTTTGCTGCAATCTGGATTTTGATGTTGCTTTTCTTGGGCCATCCCTGGTGTGTTGTTAAATGCTGCAGGGGTAAATAGAAGTTTTTTACTATGTTGCCAAGGGAATAATATCGGAAACAGTAAATATCTGTTAGGAGTCAGCTATGTGCCCGAGTAAATACTAGGTCAGGGCAGCGAGTAGAGAACAAAGTAAAAGCACTCTGCTTGGCTTCGGGATACAATAAAGTAATAAGGGGAGTAATGACAGGGATGAGGAGGAGGAAGATGAGGGGGGAGGATAAACCTTCCCGCCTTCCAGGCTTAATTTTCCTATAGTACTTGTTATAAAAACCTCTTTATTTGTTTATTCATTTTTTTATAAGACAGAATCTCCCATTGTAGCCCAGGTTAGCCTAGGAAGAAAGTAAATAAGGTTTCCCTAGAACACAAAGTAATGGAGCCTACTTAAGGAAGAGAATGTGGTTGAAGAAGGCCACCCAGTGATGCTTACATGGAATCATCAAAGGGGGGGGGGTGGTGGATACTGTTTGTGTCACTGTAGCAAAATCCTGAAAGTAGCCAACTTTAGAAGAAGAAAAGTTTAGATTATATAATTTTCTAGGAATTAGAAAACCTATAAATAACTGGCTCCACTGCTTTGGGATGCCGAGACGTGGGGCAAGCGGTGGAGGACCATAATTATTTCATAGTAACTGTGAAGTGCAAGAGAGGAACTGTAAAGGAATCACATGATCGCATCTGTCTGTTTCATCAGCATCTCCATGAGTGTGGACTTAGGAGGCTATGTGTTGTCTGATTGAAAAATTTGAGAGACCAAAATCAGACTTCATGAGCTATTTTGGGTGCAGGACCAGCACCTGGACTGACTGGGGGGGGGGGGATGAGGCAAAGGAGATGCACACAGAGGACTGCCCAGCTTTCTGAGCCACAATAGGCATGACGATGTCAGTGAATCCAGGGAGGCTACATACAGGAACCTCCTGTGAATTGCACTGGTGGAGGTCACCACAAAGCTAAGCGGTACTCCGGACTCCAAAGGGAAAGCTCCATAGCAGAAAGGGGGCGTCACCACCTCATTGTCCTCAGCGTGGTTATAGGGCATCTGAGAGCCTGACACACCTGATACGTGCACCTCAGTGTCAAGGCTGCGGACAGAAGGAACTGGCCAGGGAGTACTAGGGAGAAGGGACTGGGCCATGACCTAGTCGTGTCGGTGTGTGAACTGCAGAAGAGAATTCTGCTTCCTACCGTGAAGACAAAATTATTTCAATTCATGAAAGTCTCATGGTTCTAGGTCACCGTGCTAGAGCCCCAAAGCCCCCTCGCCCACTGGAAAATGAGAAGGAGATATGACAGCGTCCTTTCAATGTCGCACGTACATGATGGATCTCAATGTCGCACATACATGATGGATCTCAATGTCGCACATACATGATGGATCTCAATGTCGCACATACATGATGGATCTCATCGCTCAACCTGCTGACATTTGAGTCACCAGCGTTCGTCACTCAGCTTCTGGATGGTCGGCTCAGTGTGACCAGCTGTCTCAGCTGCTGCCACGGACGTCTCACCGGGACAGACTGTAGCCTAAAACTGTGAGCCGAAATCAACCCTCCTGTCCTTCCTTCAATTGCTTTTGTCAGGGCAGCAGGAAAGTAGCTAAGGGACCACCTGTCCAGGCTGAGGAATCTGTAAACTGCTCCTAGGTTTTGAATAGCAGAGGGTCATCCAGAGTATTAAGGGACACTGTTACCCCACCATTTTCCCACTGAGATCTATTCCGAAAAGCCTGCTGTGCAAATAGTCATGGGAACTGAGGAGTGAGCGTAGCACCCACACATCTGTGGGTGTGCAAAAAGACCTAAGAAAGCAAAGTGGAAAGAGTTCCTTTTTGTTTTTTTTTTTTTGTCTTTATTTGTACTTGTCTTTTCTCCCTTTTATTAAGAAAAGATTCTTTTCTCCTATACTATATTTTGATTACATGTTCCCCTCCCTCTACTTTCCCTAATTCTTCCCCACCTCTCCTCCCATCTGAATTCACTCCCTTCTGTTCTAAGAGATAACAACCAAATATAACACATAAAAGACAAGATAAAACAAAAAACTTCACATCAAAGTTGGATAAGTCAAGCTAAGAGAAGGGAAAGAGACTAAAAAAAGCACAAGAAGAATTAGAGACTCACTGGCTTACACACCCAGGAGTTCCAACAAAGTATTAAACTGACAGCTATTTTATATACACAGAGGACCTAGTGCAGACCTGCGCAGGCCCTGTGCTTGCTTTATCAGTCTCTGAGAGTTCAACTGAGTTTCTCTCAATTGATTTAGAGGAAATTGTTCTCTTGGAATCCTCCATCCCCCCCTGGCTCTTATACTCTTTCTGTCTCTTCTTTTGCAGGCTTCACTGAGCTCAGTTGTTTGCATATTGGTTAGGGAGGGCTTGAAGTAGAAACTGGCTTCCCACTACAGGATTGGATTGATAGGATTCCCACTACAGGATTAGATTGGTAGGACTCCAAACATAGGATTAGATTGGTAGGGCTTCTACTACAGCATTAGATAGGGTTCCTAGGTTCTTGCTACAGGATTAGACATGATTCCCACTACATCATTAGATAGGGCTGTCACCACAGGATTAGACGGGGTTTCCACTATAGTATTAGATAGGATTCCCAGTACAGCATTAGACAGGCTCCCCACTACAGGTTTAGATATAGCTCCCACTATAGCATTAGATAGGGCTCCCACTAAAGGATTAGATAGAGTTACTTCATGAAGGACTTGCAGTTAGCCGTGAGGAGAAATGCTTGCTTTCATGAACAACAGGATTCTGTTTATGGAGTTTGCTGGCCATCCAACCCAGCCAACTGGAGAATTCAGGGGCAATGAGATACCCTATCTCAAAATAAAGATGCAAACAAACAAAGAAACAAGTAAAATAAAGGTGGAGAGCAAATGAACAAAATACCAGATATCTACCACAACTCTCCATAAGCAAACACATAGATACATGCACATACAGACACAGACAGACACACTAAAAATATTTAAAAAGTAAAAAAAAAGGATTGTAGAGATTTTACTTGGATTTATCTACTGTAAAAAGTTGCCAAGTTGACAAACTTCTAGATAGTTTCTTATCTTTAGCTATCCCAAATAATTCTGTAAGAATAGCTTCCCCTTCCTCTTCCTCTTCCTCTTCCTCTTCCTTTTCTTCTTCTTCTTCTCCTTCTCCTTCTCTCCTCCTCCTCGTCTTCCCCCTCTTCCTCTTCCTCATCCTCCTCTTCTTCTTTTTCCTCCCTTTCCTTATTTTTCCAGACAGAGTCTACCTATGTACTCTTGACTGGTCTGACACTTGCTATGTAGATCAGGCTACAGCACTGGGGTTAAAAGCATGTACCACTATGCCCAACAAGGTTTTTCTTACTTTAAAACCTCTTGATCCATACTTCTGAATACACTTGCAAGATGAATTCCTGAAAGCCAAAGTGCTAAGCAAAAGAGAAGACTTGTTGCAATTTCTGTCCTTCCCTCAAACTCACTCTTCATTGATTCTGTGGTGCTTTCTCTGTTTTGGTTGGTTTGCTGAGTTCCAGACTATCCTGGACTGCATTTCCAAAGCTGCATATCAACCTTCCTAACAATGTCAGTTTACCACATCTCTCTTATTTTATATTGATACCTTAATGATGCCAATAAATGTAATTAATAATAATCCAAGTTAAAAATAAAATCAAAGCAAAAAGAAAGTGGGTTCTAATCCAAAGATATTGTGGATCTAAGTATATTCTGGCTTCCAGATAAATCAGGATAGCCCTTCAACACTACTATACCACATTCCCCTACAGTCATAGAGCAGGAGAGCTGTCCCTGCCCCTCACCAGCTATAGTACTTGGGAGAGCAGGCCCTGCACCTCACCTGGGCAGTATAATAAAGCCAGTCCTATGGCGAAACTGTGGGTGAGCCAACCCCAAAGTTGTGAGCATGAGAGAGCTGTCCCTATTCCTTATCTGGCATGCAGCAGTGTCAGAAGAGGGAAGGATGCTCCCTAATGTCCCTCACTCCTCACTGTCTGTGACGGCCCAGGAAACTGACTCTCCCCATTACCAGCTGCAGCACTCAGGAAAGTTGGCCCTGCTCCTTGCCTGGGCAGCACAGTAGAGCTGACCCTGTTGACAGAGACACGGGTGAGCTCTCCCTGAGGGTGTGAGAGCAGGATAGCTGGATACATCCCCCATCTACCACGTAAGGAAGAGGGAAAGAGGTTTCCCCCTTGACCCTGCCACATGTGGTTGGCAAGGAAGCCAACCCTCCCCCCTTGTCAGGTACAGCACCTGGGAAAGTGGACCCTGCACCTCATATGGGCAGCCCAATAGAGCTGGCCCTATTGATGGGTGTGGGTGAACTGACCCAAGAATATGAGCATGGAAGACCTGATGGCATCCTTCATCTGCCATATGGTAGTGGGGGTGGGGGTGAGATGTCCTCTCTCATTGCCTCTCCCCTCCTGTGGTAGGTGGGAGAGATGACCCTGAGGTTATAAGAGTAGCACAGGTGTCCCTGCCCCTCACCAGTCACAAAACTAGGGAAAGTGGCCCCTACACCTCAACTGAGCATCACAGTAGAGTGCCCCCAAAGGTGTAGGTATGGGAGAGCTGACCCTGAGGTCATGAAAGCAGGAGAATTGGCCTCACCAACTGCTCATCCCTGCAAGGGGGAACTAGCCAGGACAATGCAGGAGAGCTCACCCTGGTGGCAAAGACAGGGGAGAGATGGCCGGCTGACCAACCCTGCAACTACCAAGGCCCAGAACCAGGGTTATAAATTGGCCTGCCCCAAAATATATTTCATCTGTGATCTGCTGGAGCACACAAAGTGGCCAGTCCAGCAGACTGAAAGCTTCAGGATTTCCACAACACAAAGCAACAACAGAACATTCAAGAGGAGTTCTGTGAGGGCTCAGCATCATTGGTAGTAGCAGAAACCAGAGGTCTCAAACCAGACCTCTGACTCTTTGTAATGAACACTTTCAAGTAAAGATATATGGGTAAAAGTGTTTACTCTGTGACTCACTATGTCACACTACAGTTTCCATAATGAGATTTCCCTTTGTTTCCTCTTAAAATTTATTTTGGTGGGCAGTTTGCAAGTGCAGAGTGGGCATATGAAGAGATTGGGAAATGAATGGGATCGAGATGTATGATGTGAAAGACAAGAAGAAATTTTTTAAAAGTTAAAAAATAAAAATGAAAAATATTTTAATTTGTACTTTGAAAACTTCATCTATGTATACAGTGTTTCTGATCTTATCTACTTTCTAATTTCTCCCAATTCCCCTTGGTCTTCTCTCTTTCCTCCCAACTTCATGGTCTATTGTTTGTAATCAACTGAGTCCAATTCAATAGCTCCTCAGGCAGAAGTGAGCCTCAGAGATTGCAGTCCACTCTATGTTAAATTTTGACTAGCTTGATCTTATGCAGGTCTTGTGCAAATAACATTCACGGCTTCATATGTGCAGTAGACATACATTGCCTAAAGTGTTGAGAATAAGTGGCATTATGTGCTCAGCTCTACACGGTTTCTATCTGAAAGAAGGCAAGAGCAAGTGTTCATGTGGAGGAAGATGCTGCAACATCTTTGTGTTTAGTGATGAACTCTGGTCGTGAGGACTGTTAGGGCTGCGCTAACCTATGGTCTCTGGATAAGAGACTCTCTTAGGATGTGGTTTTAGCATCAATTTTAGAATTAGAAAAGAGTGCAAAGATGACAAAGTCTGAAATTTCGGCTTAGAATTCAAAGGTGGGAGCAATCACAACGTGCATAAGCAAAAGTGTCCCCAAGTGTAAAATGTGAGGAATCTCTTGCTAGTCACTTCTCTCGTAGCTCAGGTTCTGTCATTTGGGCTCGTTGTGCTACTCTTCTCCAGTCGTGAAAAGGATACGAGACAGTGAACTACAGGCACGGTCAGGCTGTGCAGCAGGCACGGTCAGGCTGTGTAGCAGTAGAACTCTGGGCTTCCAAGGGAGATGCTTCCTCTGTGGCAGAGCCCGCGTGTGAGCCTTGTGCTGGGTTGAGAAGAGGATTAGGGGCAGGAGGCAGTGGTCCACAGGGCACAGTGGGACTTCCCAGAAAAAACAGAGATCTCTTTGTGGATAATGGAATTTCTTCTCATTCAAATTGCCTTCTGTTCTTTTTAAATACATTTTATTATTTTTTTAATTTTTCTTTAAGTTTTTATTTATTTATTTTGTATACAACAGTCTGCCTTCATGTATGCCTGCAGGCCAGAAGAAGGTGCGAGATCTCATTACAGATGGCTGTGAGCCACCATGTAGTTGCTGGGAATTGAACTCAGGTCCTCTGGAAGAACATTCAGTGCCCTTAACCTCCAAGCCATCGCTCCAGCCCAACCTTCTGTTCTTTTTCTGCCTACATTTTTGCATCTGAAGACTTATAAAATGCTCAATATTAAAAGACAGTTTTGGTGAAATTATGATTGAACAACTCAAAAGATTTAGGTCTTGGGGGTTTATGTAAATTATCAATGAATGGTTTGGTAAGCCAGGCCTTCACCACTCAGGGGAAATCTAAGGAGGCTGTTTTCACAGAGAACACAGATTTCTGGAAGAACAAGGAAAGAGACTGGTTGAGTCATAGAAACTATTTGATGATGCACTTAGCTTAAAGACAAAAGACTTGTGACTGGAGAAGGGATGGGAAACTGGGACAAAGAGGGATGGCATCCGACAGCACAGCACTGGAGTCCCAGACAGCCCCAGCAGAGGGGGCCTACCTAGCAGTAACTCTAATGGCTGCTGACTGTATCCCGGAAGAATTACATGGGGCCAGTGTCCTATTAGTTTTGAGGCTGCAGTGTTTTCCTTTATCTTTAAGAGTATAGTGGAAGCTTTGATGTAAAAAAGTCAAGTTGAGCCACACTTGTCCAGACTCTGTGCGCAAAAACCCTGGGTTTGGGTTTCCAGGGAACATGAAGAAGTCATTTTGGCCAAGCTTTTACCACCCAGAGAGTCCTTTTAAAAAGCTTTCCGAAGCATCCCAAATTTGCACTTTACCTCCTTGACCTGAAAAGCAGGGGGTCAGAGCCCATGCACGTGGTTTCAATTGTCTTCTAAGATACATGGCTTCAGTTTTGGCTAGAGGTTAAGACAGCTGGTTTCCGTCTCTTCTCTAGTCAATAGACTTTGAGCAAGCCACGAAAATGTTATCACAGCATTTTATTCCAGTCACTACTAAGTTGTACGATGAGTGAGCGAGTGAAAGGCGAAACAAACGATACCAGGGGACTCCCGAAAATCCCAAACTCATGACGTTCAGATTGAGGAAATTCCTCTAAAGTAAATATTTTTTTTTATTTCTCCCTTGGAATAGCAAGCAAATATTCCTTTTATTAAAGATGGAACTTCATAAAATCCTTTAGATTTCCTTTCGGTCTTGGTTTCCAGAAAGTTCACGTAGGCTTCTGATGGCTTCCCAGTGATAGCTCCAACATTGCATTTCCTGAATGATCACCTCTCTTTCTCTACGTGGTCTCTGAATTTTGAATTTTTGAGTTAACTGTCACTTGATACCATTTAGAATGTGTCGTATTGACTTTAGTAACTTTAATATATCTTATTGATAGAAACAAAAGCAAGGAAAGGAGCAGTTGACCATAAACTGTAACTGTAACCCTTAAACATGAAATAATTTATCAGTGACTCTGAAATGTAAGCCCTCTTGTGTACCATTGGGCATGCCGCTTTCTGATTAGTCTTTGGGCTGTATGGAAAACAGCCTGAAGTAGTTAGAAAATGGACCTGATATCATCTAAGACTTATATACTTCAGAACACAATGGAACTTGATGCTTTTATTAGGTAATAGGTATTTTATTGGGACATTTAAAATTGTGTGTGATGGAAATTCAACTAAAATTGGCTTGAAGTAAAAAGAAAATATATGGCCCCGTGCAATTAAAAAACACTAGGGAGAGCTTTACTGTTTAGTTGGTTCCAACTCATCCATGTATCCACCGCCAAACACTCCTTAGACCAGGCATGCATAATAATTTACTTCCATCGCGAACAAGTTACATGCCCGCTAAAGAAGACGGTTCAATGCAAATCACACAGAGCAAGAACAGGGCAGGCTATCTCCGTGGAGCTGCCTCCAGAGGCCAACCTGCAAAAGACACAGATGTCTGCTACAAAATCTCACTCAGCGAGACCATTTGGGTGGGTGGGGGCACTACAGAGAGCTTGTTTCTCCAGGAAATTGCATTGCTGGTTAAAAGTTAAGATTGATAGTGAACCAACATGGGAAAGGAAATCCTGGTCTCGTTGTTCACTCAAGATGTTCACAAACCCATGATGAATTTATCAATGAAAGCCATGTAGCGAGCGTAATGAGTGACGCAGAGCAAGTCTCATTTCCTACTATGACAGGCGCAGGGCAATAGTTTACTCAAACACTTCCCATTATTTTACAAACGTGGTAAGATATTTTATATTGGATTTGTTATTTATAAAATCTCCTCGGTATGGTTACTAGACTTGATGCATTTTTCTGTTCTTTTAGCTATGGTATTTGGAGGGGTAAGACAGGAATGAGTCACTGCTGACTGAATTTCTTCACTTTCTTAGTCATCCTGTCATCCCAAATATTACAAATAAAATATGTTTAATGTGGTTTCTCTCCAAGTATGCAAATCTCTTCCCTTTTATTTAATAATATAGATAATTCTTAAAAAGTAATAAAACTGGAATAGAGAGATGGCTTAGTGGCTAAGAACAAATGCTGCTCTTAAAGAACACCTGGGCTCAGATGCCAATACACACACATGTAGGGTGCCTTTGTCCGGCTGTAACACCTGTAACTTCAGTTCCAGGGATCAGATGCCCTCTTCTGGACTCTGTCGGTCCATGCATGTTGTACACATACACTCAGGTAGGCACTTGCCTCCATCCTTCCACCCCACCCCCACACCTGCATGTGCATAAATTAAAAACAAATTATAAATAAATGCCTACTGTGGAATTAAAAATACTAAAAGAAATATAACTATAGAATTATGGGGGAAAGTAAGATCAGTGTAGTCATATCATAGCATATTCTTGACATCCTTCATCAACAATAAGGTCCCAGAAATGTTTGTACCTCGTCTAACTTTATTGAATGGTTTTATAGGTATGAGATCTGAGTACAATGTACAATGCTTCACTTTTTGTAAGAATTAGAACAAAAATAGCATAAGATAGGATAGAACAATTGTTTCATATCTGATAATTTCTGATTAGATAATATAAATTATGAATTTCACCTTGTAGAAAGCCAAACATTTTATCTGTTTGGCTTCAGTAAACATCCTTGGGCTTTGATTTAAGATGCAATAATTAAACTATTAGAGGACATCTAAGCTTTTCAGTTATTTCATTTAGATTTCATTTTTAATTCCTTTTTACAAATTAGAAGCTTAGCTGGGTGGAACCTTGTCATGAGGTCACCACTCCCTTTTTTTCCATTTAACATCAGGATATTCTTTAATCTGTTTATGTCTTTGAACACAGGATTTAGCTTCATTCCTCTTCCTTTTGCTGCCCCTTTCTCTTCAGATTGTACATTTTGTAACTTTCCTTTCTCATTTGGTTCATTTTCCTTATAGGTCTGTGTAAGAGTGAACACTTATAACCACATGACAAAGTCAATACTAGGCTGTTTTGAGATTTCCTCTGCCAATGTAATTAATCTAAAACTCTTCATTTTAACCTCAGACTGACTTTCAGACAAGGGCAAAAAGCGGTCAAATTTTGTGCCAAAATATCCGAAGAACAATCTCTAGGCCACTATCTTATTTAGAGTTTTTATTGCTGTGGCACCATAATCAGAGCAACTCCTCTAAATAAAGACATTTAAATGAGGTAGTTCACATACAGCTTTGAGATTCAGCCCATTTTCATGGGGATGAGGAGCAGAGCAGCATGCAGGCAGACACAGTGCTGGAGTTAAGAGTCCTATGTCTTACTCAGAGGCAACAAGAAGTCCATTGCCTGTCACACTGAGTGAAGCTTGAGATAGGAGACCTCAAAGCCCGCCCCCACAATGACCACTTCCTCCAACAAGGAATGGCACCTCCTGATAGTGCCACTCCCTTTGAGGGTTATGTTATTTTCAAACCACCACAGTCACATACTATAATTCTTCTCTGAAACATCTTGAGTTGGGAATCCACAGTTCAAGTCCCCCTCAGCACCCCTGTCTTCCATGTCCCTATTAGGAAAGTCCATTCAGCCCCACTTGAAGTGTTCTACTGCTTTTCTAATCCAAAGTCCCAAAGTCCACGTTTCTCTAAACAAAAGCATGGTCAGCAATACCTCAGTCCGTGGTACCGACATTTTTTTTTTCAGTTTTACTTCCTAATCAGCAGGTAACATAAAGAAAATAAAACATAGTTCCTCCAACCAGACAAGGCCACACTTCCTAATAATGCCACTCTCTATGAGCTGATGGGGAACATTTTCTTTCAAATCACTATAAAAGTCAAGCAAAAACCGCAGATATTGTGGAATGTATAATGTGTAGTGCAATGCACTACACAAAGATATGACTCTAAACAATATCAGAGTAGACTCTCTAACTGATGCAATTGTAAATGTGTTACTGCACAAATATCCTTCTTCAAGACCAGTATACTATGCCCAAGCTGGGAACAGTGGGTGCTGTTACCCTGAAGGTGGCCCTTTCCAGGTGTGTTAGTTATGTGCCTCATTGCTTTGTTTAAATGTCTGACAGAAGCAACCTGGAAAGGGAAGAGTTAATTTTGACTTCCAGTCCCTGGTGAAACAGTCCACCATGGCAGAGAAATGGGGCAGCAAGAGGAGGAGGTCACTGGTTGTGTTGCACCCACAATCAGGAAGCAAAGGACACAAATGCTTGTGTTCAGAGACAGCTTTCTCTTCTCTGTTTGGTCCAGAACTCCTATCCATGGAGAGGTACTACCCACATTTACTTTGGGTCTTTCCATAGATCTATACAATCTCTCATAGACAAGCCCACAGTGTTTTTACATGGTGATTCCCATCCCACCAAGCTGACAGTCAAGATTAACTATCATATCAGGTTTGACCTTTGACCACTGGAAAGCTGTCCATCAAAAGTGATGAACCTTCCTAGAGGGTGGCCCACAGTCAGTGACTGGATGGTACAAAAAGACAAACAAATGGCCAGTTTCCTTCTGGTTTCCCAACCACAGCCTTCCTTCACCATCTTCCCTAAGAAATGAATACAGAATATGAATATAAAATTAGGTATGAAACGGAGCCCCTTGTACACAGAAAGAAAATGAATCAAGCAAGTTATAAAGAACACAAAGCTGCCAAGTGCCTTGTGCATCAGCTGCTGATGTGTGATTACACTGTCAGGGTCAGTGGAAAGAGGAGCGCTGAGACCAGCTCTGCCAGCCTCCTGGTACAAACACCCACACTCAGGTCAAGAGATGCAATGGAGCGGGCATGTGCTTAGCGTAGAGCCCAATGAAGCGCTGAAACTCTCAAGGATGAAGATTGTATTTCTTTTTCTGTTCGTTCTTCTCCTCCCACAATGTTTCAGGCAAAATGATCTTCAATCCATTCAATCATGCACATAATCATGCCCCAGATCTCATTGTTCCTCCAGCCCCTCTGAAGGCCTGATCACAAAATGATTACAGAGAGTGACAAAGGATTAAAATAGATAAGACTTGTGGAGGGGACATCGCATAGCACCCGATCCTTATTACATCAGTACAGGATTCTCAAGCTGGATTACTGCTTTTTCTGAGAGCTCACACTTTTAGATAAGGCGATTTTTGTTTCAGCTTCTTGCAAAAATAAGATGCATGCTTAATAGAGAAGGGAACCTAGGTTGGTGAGTCTTCATTATGCTAGGAAAGAGTTTATTAGCTGTTTCACAGATGTCTTTCTATCTACTTTAGAAAGTCATGCTCATTAATATTTGGGTGACCAAGAACCTGAGATGAGATAGCTCTGGGACCTAGGATAAAAACAAATAATACTATTCTAAAATAAATAAGTAAATAAATAAATATAATGACAAAATGACTCCTAATGACATTCTGCTATACTCATAGGTCAGTGTCTTGCTCAGCCATCACCAGCGAAACTTCTTCCTGCATCGGATGGGAACAAATACGGAGACCCACAACCAGATAAGAGAGAGTGAGAGATCTTGGAACACTGTGTCCTAAATGGGATGTCTCCATCAAATCTCTTCCCTCAGGGGTCCGGGAGCCCTGCAAAAGAGGAGGCAGAAATAGTATAGGAACCAGAGGAGATGGAGGATACCAGGAAAATAAGGCCCTCTAAATCAACATGATCGGTACACATATGAACTCGGGGAGACAGGGCAGCATGCACAGAGCCTGCGTGAATCTGTACCCTCCGGGATCCTAGAGCTGAAAGGAGAAAGGGACACATGTCCCCATCCCAGATGCTGTCTTCAATCACAACCACTTATAACCAAATCAAAATTTGTTTTCTCCAAGGAAGTGTCTCTGGGGAAACAAACTACTCTTAAGAATAGGCCGCATTCCCAGTAATAGATGGCCTACAAAAAACAAACTCAAGACAGGTTCCTTATTTCAAAAGGTCATGTCAGGGCTCTTCCTTTTTTAAAAAAAAATAATTTTATCTTATTATTATTTATTTTTATTTTTTCTATCTTCTTATGGTGCAGGTCCTTTGTGTGCATATTACGGCTTCTCATTTAGTGTTTTTATGAATTCCTGGGTGTGCAAATGAGTGTGTCTCTGGTTCTTGTACCTTCTCTTTGGCTCTGTTCCTTCTGCTTGTTTTGTCAAATTTGAATGTGTTAGCCTTTGTCTTCTTATTATATTTTATTATTTAAAAAGAGAAGAAGCCTTCTGTTGAGTGGCTCACCCATGAATCCAGCTCCATTTTCTAGCATTCATGCTGTCTGTCCTGTGTTGGTTTCTCCTCAAATGACCTTGTCTGTTTAAGTCAGTGGGGACGAATTATGAATTTTCTGAATGCTCTTATGTGAATGTGCACTGCCTGTGCTATTCAATGGATGTAACTATAAATTTGCATATTTGTGAAATTAGACCATCTAGAATTTTCTTGATTTCTATCCTAGAATTCTTTTCCTTTTCAGTCAGACTTCCCTCCTTCCTCATATTTCCTAGGAAAATGATATTGAAGTTACTTCCTTAATTGCTGGGTTGCTTTGTTTCCTGAAGAAACTCAATGTGCATAAAATGTCTGTGGGAACTAAAGCAAAGAGTGGCCTCACATTGACCACACCCAAGAAACATATGACCCCCTCCCCTTGACTGGCGAAAGACTATTAAAGTAGTCAGATAATTTTTATTCAAATACCAAATCCAGCACAGACCTGTATCATAATCTCTTTTATTTCCACAGGTTGGCATCCTGTGAAAGAAAACCCACACAAATTTTTCTTCATTTGCTGGCAAACCAAGAGCCATATTCATTGCAGCTCTAATCCTGCCTGTGGGCTCAGAGGCAACAGCAAGACAAGGACAAACAGGAAGCATTTAGTAAGAATCTTGCCGTGTGGCAGTGGCACATGCCTTTAATCCCAGCACTTGGGAAGCAGAGGCAGGCAGATCTTTGTGAGTTCTAGGACTCACAAAGCCGGAATGTTTTACAGAGAATCCTGGAGAGAGAGAGAGAGAGAGAGAGAGAGAGAGAGAGAGAGAGAGAGAGAGAGAGAGAGAGAGAGAGAGAGAGAGAGAGAGAGAGAAAGAGAAAAAGCCAAATAATCTGATTCCGCACACTATCAACAGGTCAAAACACCTACAAATGAGACTCTTCAATAAAATCAACTTTTTAAATATATAAATTTGTTTCACTAAATAATTATAATCTACTTAGTTCATTAATAAATTAATACTTTTTATTCAACTGGAAATTTGATGCAATAATTGTAAAAAGCAAATCTTAAATCTTTAATATTTAAATAATAGAAAATTAACAGTACTAGGGAACTTCTAAAAATGATAACAGATAATTAAAACAATGAAATTTTCTCAGTGTATACACATGTAGATGCGGTCATTGTGGAGACCTACGGATGTGAGCCTGTCCCACCTTGACTGGAGGCCTGAGAGTGTGAACTTATTTTTGCTCTTTCAAAGTTGTTGACATCAGGTGTGGCTGCAAACAAGAAATCCTGAACTCGGGTGTGATTACTTAGAGTTTTGGTCATTAAGATGGCCCATAGAGGTGGATCCACTCCAACCTGACCAAAGGTCAGAGAATTCAATCCTATTCCTGCTCCTTCATTTCTAAATAGGAGTTTTAATATAGAGAGTGGTTGCCTACAGGATACTTGGTCTAGGGTGTGATCACTGCATATCCTGCCCAAAACATCAAATGCTTTATTTAGAAAATAGTGGCCTGATGTCTCAAGTATTGAAGCAAGTAACTGCTCTGGTTGTTCTTTGTGTCATGTTAAAGCAATATTTGCCTTCTTACCCCTTTTTTGTATTGGGGGTATAAAAGCAAATGAAAATTAAACTCAGGAGAATTCCATATCCAGTATTCACTGAGTTGCCCTTCTGGTACTATCTTCTCTCTCCGTATTTCTTTTATATCTCTGTTCTTCCTACCTAACATTTCTAATGCACATGCCCCTACCCTGAAACATGTGACCTCTTCATGGTTGGACCATGACAGAAGTCATCCCACGAATATGGCTTATGGCAGGTAATATAACGTGTCTTTTCTTTTCTGGATTACTTGATACCAGGCAGACACAAGAAAAACCAAAAAGATTTCATCTAGGAAATCCTACTGTAAAGATCTACGTTAAATATGACTTCCTCTTTCTGCTTTAAAAGCTTTTTAAAGATTTACTTTGTTTTTATTTATGCTCAAGTGCATCTGTCTGTGTGAGTGTGTGATACACATGTGTGAGTGCCCAAGGAGAACAGCCTGGAGTCCTGAAGTTAGAGTTGCCTGTGCTTGTGAGCATCTGATGTAGGTGTTAGGAGCTGAACTCTAGGCCTCAGGAAGAGTGGTGGTCACTCTTAAGCCTCAGCCATCTCCTGAAATTGCCTTTCTCAATGAGACAAGCATACTTAACCCATAGAGAATGAAGCTGCCATTCCAGAGTATTCAGAGAAGCTGGACAGCTGCAAGATAACATACACGTAAGTATAAAGACAGACACAAAATCATTTTAATTACACCAGATACCTGGAAGCAGCTATGGCTGGCCCTATGCTTGGGGAGAGCCCTGCCTGGGCTTGCCCCAGGCTCATGATATATTTAGGGATATATCTGAAGGGCTCTAGAAGTCAAACAGCTTAGTGATTTGCTAACGTTTAAGCACAACTGAGAGGTTAACCTAAGTGGCTAATTAATTTTGCTCCATTAGCATAATTAAAATTATCTTATCATCTGGTAATAAAGTTGCTGCTGCTCTGCAATTTCTCTATATACAGGCACTTTGGATGGTTGATCTGTGGTATTTATCACCTGTGCAACCATCTGTGAGTATTACAAAGTCAATTCGGTAAGCTTGCAGACCTGGGGCCTTCTACTCTGTTAGTCCCCAAAGCTTGTGCTCTTTTCTAATTCCACCTGAATATATTGTTCTAAATAATTATGCACAAAGACCCACCCCTGCATCTGAACAGGTTTCTGTAGTGAATTCATTAACCCTTTTTCATTTTTTTTTTTAAGACAGGGTTTCTCTGTGTAACCATACTGCTGTCCTGGAGCTCACTCTACAGACAAGGCTGGCCTTGAATTCACAGAGATCCACCTGTCTCTGCCTCCGGAGTGCTGGGATTAAAGGTGTGCACCACTGTTACCCGGCTAATTAAAACTCTTAACTGAATTCAACCCAGTGATTTGGGATTAGCGAAACTCAAGTCATTTACCCGGATTTTCTCAACTGCAATGCCCTCAGATGCTCAATAAATCTCTGTTGCATTCTTGCCCAACTGTTGCCATACAACTATAACCCTTCCCCATCTAAATAGCACCTAACTTTTATCTCTGCAAGTCTAGAAATCCACTTCCTGGCTTTTGGAAGTATTCCAAGACTTGCACTAAGAAAAATTCAGGGAAATCTTGCCACGCATTTTCTTCACGGCTGCACTACAGTGCTTAGCCCAGAGGAGACTTTGACCTTCTTTCTGCTCAAAGCTCCCCAGAGAAGTTATATCCCAGACATTTTCACTGTCAATCAAAGGCAAGGCCCCACCCAGTACTTCTGGAGAAGAGAGGTATGTGTGAGGGGGTGAGGCCTCATGGGCTCTGTTTTCTCTCAAGTCCAGGATTTGCGGTGGGCGATGGCATGTGCTGATTTTCATCTGTCAAGAGGAAGAGACAATCAGCAAGATACCTGAAGTAAAGAAGAATGTTTTTATCTCTCTAAACTAGGGATTCCTGATTTAAATGTTGTGTTGTGTTGACGCAGGCAACCCCGAAGTCTCTCTTAAAATAAGGGGTGACTTTGTTAGTCAGTTTTTCATCTGTGACAGAACTCCTGAGGTAAACATGGTGGAGATATAAAGCCGGGCCAGACTGGGGGAAGTGGGTCAGTGTTGGGTATAACACTAAAGAGGGTATACTTTCTTCTGCTCCCACCTCTGTTCCTTAGCCACCACATGGTGAGCAGCCTTCTCTGCCACAGTTCTTACCGCCATGCTGTCTGACTTACTTCAAGTCCAGATATATAGATATAGTCAAGAATGGACTAAAACGGTGAGCTGAAATGATCAATTCTTCTTCAGGTTGCCTATGTCTCAGTGATGCAGAACTAAGTGTTATCTTGTGTGTTTGCGTTAGTTGTAACAAGGCATGTATCCTCCACTAAAAAATGTGAGAGAAGGAACAGGGTGATGGAAAATGAGAAGTTGTCCTGAGCAGCTAGCCCCAAATTAATCCTGGCATGCTAATGCAAGCCTACAATCCCAGAAGTAGGGTCTTGAGCAGCTTTAACAGTCAAAAGGCAGAGAGCAGGGAGCCTCCAGCTAAACCATTTCCTCACTATGCCCCCTTTTCTGCAGCTTGTGATGGTAATGTATATCCTGTGCCATTGTTTATTGGAAGGATGTGATCTGCTTTTCATCTTGATTTTACAGGGGATTACAGTTAAGAGATTTCACGAGTCTCAGCAGAGACTTTGGACTTTTAAACGAGTTTGAGAGTGCAGGAGACGATGGGGTCTTTTGAAGTTGGACTAATTGCATTTTCAGTATGATAGGGCTGCAAGCCTCTGGGGGCCAGGGAGTGAATGTGGTGTCTGAAAGAAAATGGGCTCCATAGGTTCATAGGGGATGTCATTATTAGGAGATGCAACCTTGCTGGAGTAGGTGTGGCATTGTTGGAAGAAGTGTGCTGCTGTCACTTCCTGATGCCTGCTGATCCAAAATTCTCAGTTATCTCTAGGTTTTCCTGCAAGCTGCCATGTTTCTTGCTGTGATGATAATGGACTAAACCTCTGAACTAGGAATGACCCCAGGCACTGTACCATGGGACAAAGAATGGGGGAAGAACTCAAGGTAGCGGGCAAGATCTCCAAGACGCAGGACACCCCAGAAGAGCTCCGGTGAGGATCCTGTGAGGATAGTTACCAAAAACCAGAGGCCTTGAGGCAGACAAAGAACTCATTGCAGCGAACAGTTGCCAGTGAGACTGATGGGATAATGGGGTACACTATATGACACACCGGGATAGTGGTGTATGCTATATGACACACCGGGATAGTAGAGTACACTATATGACACACCGGGATAGTGGGGTACACTATATGACACACCGATGCCTCCAGTGCCATCAGGACAGATGAAGCGATGAGGGAGTCAGGAGAGAAGAAGCAGAGATTTTTCTGTTTTGGATATGGGTTTTTAGGTTTTGATTTATTGGTGTTTGTGTGTGTGTGTGTGTGTGTGTGTTCTTGCTTTTGTTTGCTTGATTGCTTACTTTGTTTAGTTTTGTTTTGTGGGGTGATACAACAGGGATGAGGGGGAGAATATGAGGGCACCGGGAGGTGAACAGAGTTTGGATGCATGATGTGAGACCCCTAAAGATTCAATAAAGCAGTTTTTAGAAGAAGAAGAAGAAGAAGAAGAAGAAGAAGAAGAAGAAGAAGAAGAAGAAGAAGAAGAAGAAGAAGAAGAAGAAGAGGAGGAGGAGGAGGAGGAGGAGGAGGAGGAGGAGGAGGAGGAGGAGGAGGAGGAGGAGGAGGAGGAGGAGGAGGTGGAGGAGGAGGAGGAGGAGGAGGAGGTGGAGGTGGAGGAGGAGGAGGAAGAAGAGGAAGAGGAAGCAGAAAGCAGAAAGCAGTAAATGGTCATCTCAGTTTTTCCCTTGTATGTGGTCCAGGGTCCCAGTACAGGGAATGGTGCCAACCATTAGGGGTGAGTTTTCTCTCTCAAGATAATCTCCCAGGCATGCCCAAATGGTTCCTGATCTCACTGAATTAACAATTAAAATCATCAGAGTTGTTTTCTGTATTTTCCTTATATATATAAGAAAACTTTCATTATGAGAAAGCCTCGTGTATCTGAGGGTTTTTTTGTGAGTAAGATAGGTTTCAATAACTATTTGGGCTGTAGTAAAATTTCTTCAATGTTACAGACAACTTTATCATATTCCCAGGATAAAATGACTCTGCTTGTTGTGTCAGATTCCCTGGTCAGCTTCAAATAATCTAGTGAAGAAGGCTGGCTCAGTTTTCATATGACATCCAAAGTAGACACACCAACAAAGAAGGGTTGTTGGCTTTCTTTCTTTCTTTCTTTCTTTCTTTCTTTCTTTCTTTCTTTCTTTCTTTCTTTCTTTCTTTCTTTCTTTCCTTCCTTCCTTCTTTCTTTCTTTCTTTCTTTCTTTCTTCCTCCCTCCCTCCCTTCTTCCTCCCCCTCTCTCTTTTTCTCTCTCTCTTTCTATTAATTGCTTATTTTTTTAAAACTATCTTTTCTGATTTTACATACTGATCCCAATTCCAAATCCCTCCCCTCCTGCCACTCTCTCGACCTTCCCCCCACTCCACTCACATCCACTCCTCAGAAATGATAAGGCTTCCCATGGGGAGATCATTGGTCTTTCAAGTTCTGTGAAGAATTGTGTTCAGATTTTGATGAGAATTGCATTGAATCTGCAGTTTGCTTTTGGTAGGATTACCATTTTTGTTAAGTTGATTTTTCCTTTTCAAGAGCATGAGATATCTTTCCATTTATGATATCCTCTTCAATTTTTTTCTTCAAAGACTTAAAGTTCCTTTCATACAGGTTTTTTTTTTTACCTCTTTTGGTTAGTGTTACCCCCAAGATATTTTATGTTATTTGTGGCTATTTTAAATGGTGATGTATCTCTGGTTTCTTTCTCAGACTACTTACCATTTGTATATATGAGGGCTACTAAGTTTTTCTTTGAGTTGATCTTGTATTCTGTCACATAACTGAAGGTGTTTACCAGCTCTAGGCATTCCTTCATAGAATTTTTGGTGTCACTTATGTATACTATTATATCACCTGCAAATGGGGAAATTTTGACTTCTTCCTTTCCAATTTGCATCCCCTTGATCTGCATTTATTGTCTTTTTGCTCTAGCTAAAACTGAGTATTATGTTGAATAGATATGCAGAGAATGAACAGCCTTGTCTTGTTCCTGATTTTAGTGGAATCTCTTTGAGTTTCTTTTCATTTAATTTGTTGTTGTCTGTCGGCTTTCTGTATATTGTTTTTAATATGGTTAGGTAGGTTCCTTGTATCCCTGATCTCTCCAGGACCTTTATCATGAAGGGTGTTAGATTTTGTCAAATGCCTTTTCTGTTTCTATTTAGATATTCATATGGTTTTTTTCTTTCAGTTTATTTATTTCGTGTATTACATTGATAGATTTTCATATGTTGAATCACCCCTACATCTCTGGGATGAAGCCGACGTGATCATGGTGGATGATTTATTTCTTTGATGTGTTCTTGGATTCAGTTTGCCAGTATTTTATCAAGTATTTTTGCATCAATGTTCATGAGGGAGATTGGTCTGTAATTCTCTTTCTTAGTTGAGTCTCTGTGTGCTTTGGGTATCAGGGCAACTCTAGTCTCATAAAGAGAGTTTGGCAATGTTTCTTCTGTTTTTATTGTGTCGAAAAATTTGAGGAGCATAGGTATTATCTCATCTTTGATGTTCTGGTAGAATTCTGTGCTGAAACCATTGGGCTCTGAGATTTTTTTTGATTAGGAGATTTTTGATGACTCCTTCCATTTTCTTAGGGATCATAGGTCTATTTAAATTGTTCATCTGGTCTTGATTTAATTTTTGTATGTGGTACCTATCCAGAAAATTGTCCATTTCTTTTATATTTTTTAATTTTGTAGAGTACAAGTTTTTGAAGTATGACCTAATGATTTTCTGGATTTCCCTAATGTCTATTATTATATACCCCCTTTTCATCCCTGATTTTGTTAATTTGGATGTTCTCTCTATATCTTTTGATTAGTTTGGGTAAAGGTTTGTTTAACTTGTTGATTTTATTGACTCTTTGTATTCTTTTCTTTTTTCTATTTTATTAATTTCAGCCCTTAATTTGTTTATTTCCTGTCATCTACTTCTCCTTGATGAGTCTGATTCTTTTTGTTAGAGAGCCTTCAGGTGTGCTGTTAAGTCACTAGTGTGAGATTTCTCCACTTTCTTTATGAAGGCACTCAGTGCTATGAATTTTCCTTTTAACACTGCTTTCTTAGTATCCCATAGGATTGGGTATGTTTTGCATTTATTTTGATTAAATTCTAGGAAGTTTTTAATTTCTTTCTTTATTCTTTCATTGACCCAGGTGTAGTTTAGTTGACCACTGTTTATTT
Organism: Arvicola amphibius; assembly: GCF_903992535.2. Classification (NCBI taxonomy): domain Eukaryota; kingdom Metazoa; phylum Chordata; class Mammalia; order Rodentia; family Cricetidae; genus Arvicola; species Arvicola amphibius. The sequence goes on along the minus strand of NC_052057.2, from coordinate 70,161,153 downwards.
TGCATGAGTTTGTGTGCTTTCTGCAATTAGTGTTGTTGAATTCTAACTTTAAGTCATGGTGATCCGATATGATACAGGGGGTAATTCCAAGTTTTTTGTATCTGTCAAGCTTTGCTTTGTTTCCAAGTATGTGGTCAATTTTAGAGAAGGTTCCATAAGGTGCTAAGAAGAAGGTTTGTTCATTTGTGTTTGGGTGAAATGTCCTATATGTGTCTGTTAAATCCATTTGAGTCATGATATCTGTTAGTTCTCTTATTTCTCTGTTGTTTCTGTCTGTCTGACCAGTCCATTGGTGAGAGTGTGGTGTTAAAGTCTCCTTTTATTAATGTGTGGGATTTGATTTTGATTTAAGCTTTAATAGTGTTTCTTTTACATATGTGGGTGCTCTTGTATTTGGGGCATAGATGTTCAGGACTGAGGCTTCATCTTGATGGATTTTCCCCATGATGAGTATGAAGTGTCCTTCTCCATCTCTTTTAACTGATTTTAGTTTAAAGTGTATTTTGTTAGATATTAGGATAGCTACACCCATTTTTTAAGGTCCATTTGATTGGAAAATCTTTTACTAACTCTTTATTTTTGCGGTAGTGTCTGTCTTTGAGGTTGCAGTGTGGTTTTGTGTGCAACAGAAGGATAGATCCTGTTTTGTATCCATTCTGTTACCCTATGTCTTTTTACAGGTGAATTAAGTCCATTGATAGTAACAGATATGACCAGTGATTGTTAATTCCTGTTATTTTTCAGGGGTAGTGTTTGTGTGTTTCCTTTTTGGGGGGGTTGCTGGGGTGAGGTTATCTGCTGCCTGTGTTTTTGTTGGTGCAGCTAACTTTCTTGGGTTGGAGTCTTCCTTCTAGTATTTTCTGTAAGACTGGTTTTGTGGATAGGTATTTTTTAAATCTGGTTTTGTCATAGAATATCTTGTTTTCTCCATCTATGGTGGTTGAAAGCTTTGCTGGGTATAGTAGTCTGAGCTTGCAGCTCTCGTCTCCTTAGTGTCTGCAGCACATCTGTCCAGGACCTTGTTGCTTTCAGAGTTTCCATTGAGAAGTTGGGTGTAATTCTGATAGGTCGGATAGGTCTGCCTTTATTATGTTACTTAGACTTTTTCCTTTACAGCTCTTAATATTCTTTCTTTATTCTGTATGTTTAGTATTTTGATTATTATTTGACGAGGGGACTTTTTTTCTGACCTAATCCATTTGGTGTTCTGTATGCTTCTTGTACCTTCACAGGCATATTGTTCTTTAGGTTGGGAAAGTTTTCTTCTATGATTTTGTTGAATATATTTTCTGTACATTTGAGCTGGAGTTCTTCTTTTATCCCTATTATTTTTAGGTTTGGTCATTTCATGGTGTCCCAGATTTCCTGGATGTTTTGTGTTAAGAATTTGTTGACTTTAACATTTTCTTTGACCAGTGAATTTATTTCTTCTATTGTATCTTCAGTGCCTGAGAGTCTCTTTTCCATCTCTTGTATTCTGTTGACTATGCTTGCATCTGTAGTTCCTGTTCAGCTGGTGAGCTGGTCACTCCGCTCTTGGTCAACTCTGTGCAGTCATAGTATGTATCTCAAAGAGCCGCTCAGATTGCGGGTGATTGGTCACTTCTTTTAACTCAAAAAAATTACGTGTTATTCCTTCAACTTCCAGTTTCACCAAGTACCACATATATTACAGGAGAGAACCCACATGCCATCTTTCATGTTCCATATTCTTGTGGTCTTTTTCCATATTTAGTCACTGTTTGGTCCCTATTATGTTGGGGTGGTGATGGAGGACTCTCATTGGTTAATAAAGAAACTGCCTTGGCTTTTTGATAGGGCAGGATTTATATAGGTGGAGTAGACAGAACAGAATGCTGGGAAGTTAGGAAATCGCCATGCCTCTCCTCTCTGGGGCAGTTGCCATGATTCTCCGACCTGAGACTGATGCCATGCAGCCAGCCGTCAGGTCAGACATGCTGAATCTTTCCCGGTAAGACACCACCTTGTGGTGCTACACACATTACTAAATATGGGTTAAAGCAAGATATGAGAATTAGCCAATAAGAGGCTGAAACTAATGGGCCAGGCGGTTTTTAAATGTAAACAATTTGTGTGTTGTTATTTCGGGTGTAAAGCTAGCTGTGTAGGAGCAGGGCGGGAAGAAAAGCAGGCCTGCTCGCTTCATCATTCCAGGATGGTATCCTTAAAACCTAGTTAGAGTTTTGAAATCTGTTGAATTTTTGAATTCTAGATAAAATTTCAAGGAAATGAAGGAACCAAACAAGAGATAGTAGCCGAAACAATAATAATGACAACATACAGAGTTCCATGTGGTTGAACAAAACATATCATTATTCCCAAAACATTATTTCTATTCAGACTTACTTGGTAGTTATTAATACAGCTTTTACAATGTAAATGTTATGTAATAGGCTGTTATTCTACTTAATTAGCAATCAGCAGATGGTGGTGATACACACATGACTACCAATAAAGTGGACCACATTTCTATTGTGACTTCTTAAATCTGGGAGACAGCTGCAGGTGTGACAAAGTGCTCACTCGGTCCAGGGTTAAGACCATGCAAATAACTAGACTTGCAGATGATTGCAAAAGCAGGGACTCAGTGGGGGATCAAGGTTGCTCTTGAGATGAATTTGTCTGTCATCAACAGACTGGTACTTTGTCAGTGTGAACAAGGAGACAAGCGACAGAATGAAGGAGATTGTGTTTCAGGGGTATTTGTGGCTGAAAGGAAACACAATAATCTTTGAGGATGCTGTGCATCGCCTCGGGAAATTTCATAGCCAATAGTTACTGTTATAGAAAGATTTGGAGCTGCTTAAGGAATATTAATTAATTATACCAGTGTACCACAGGAATAAGGTAGAACCGTTTCACTGTGTGATGTAATGTGTGGGTAGGTAGTTTTATATAGACTATATACCACTAACCCTTTCGGCAATCACTTGCTCTCTTGTTACTGCCTGGCATAGTATTTTGAATGAGAAAAGTTCAAGTGTTTGAACACTCAGTCCCCAGTTGCACTATTTGGGGAACTGTTAGGCAGTAGAGCCTTGTTGGAGGAAGGAAGACACTGGGAGAGGACTTTGAAGGTTTATAGCCTCCTGCCATGTCCTGCCCACTCTCTCTGCTTCCTGTGTGGAGGCAAAATACCACCATCTAGCTCCCTGCTCTTGCTGCCATGCCAGACCTCGCTTGCCATGAGTAATCCACAGTCTTGGAGCCATTTCCCAAACACAGCCTTTCTTCCTCAAGTTTGTCCTGTTTGGTCTTTCTTCCTGCTTCCAGCCACGTCATTTTATCACAGCAACAGAAAGGTAATCAAGACACTAGCCTTACTCACCATCCGGACTCATTTGAAGAACTCCTTTTTTACAGAAGCAGTTTCTGTCTGCTTTCTCTGCTACTCCATTGCCACTCTCCCTTGTGAGCACACCCCCCTCCCTTAGTGTATAAACGTAAGAAACCCCTCTACTCCATTTATTATCTTTATAATTATTTTTGGATCTACCCTTGTACTAGACACTTTAAGTTCTGGGAAAGCAAAGACTACACCCATTAACTATGGCGAATAAGGCTTATATTAATCGTCCAGTTAAGAAACCAAGTAAATGAGCACTGTGTTTAGTGGTGCCTGCCTATAATCTTAGTACATGAGAGGTAAAGGCAGGAGGATCACAAATGTTTGGTCAGTCTACATTAGCTAGTGGATCCCTGTCTCAAAATCAAAACAAGCAAGCAAACAAACAGGAATAATTAAGGAACAACTGTTAATGATGGTGATCCACTAGAATCCCCCAAACTATGAAACAGTTGGTTGTTGGCCTTTAAAGATGGATCTTGGGAGCTGGTAGTTAGTGTCAGGCAAAGGACCTCAAAGGGTATTGCAAGATGCCTTCTTGTTTTCTGAGTTCTGATAGAAAATACATTGTCTGTGTTTGTTGATACAAAATTACAAACTTGAAAATAGTGACCCAAATGAATACTCTACAAAATGAGGGTATGAGTGCCAACCAGCACATGCAAAAAAACATTCAGCGACATTATTTATCAGGGAAATGCATATTAAAAACACATGGTGAAATATTACTCCTATAATGGTTCATTTTATAAATCTCACAGCGACAGATATTGGTCAAAGATGAACAGTTGTGACTTTCAAACTTCACTAGTGGAAACAAGAAGGTGATAGAACCACTTTGCAAAACTAGTTTGCCAATTTTAGTAAAAACACCCATATGTTTGTTCTATGACTCAACAATTCTTAATTTAGGCATTTACCCATTATAAGAAATGTCTGCCAAGGCCTTCTACATAAGTGCTCAGAGAAATTTCATTAACAATAGTCTAGAAAGAAAAAGAAAAGAAACAGCTCAGTCATCCATTCAAAATTGAATTACACAACCAATGTATTCACACAGTGAAATAAGATTCAGCAAAGCAAAAACAATCACCAGAATCCCCACACATTACTGATAGACAGAGAGATGAATGTCAAAATACCACACTAAGGAAAACACAGTCAAGGGAATACAGTCTATGGGGCACCATTCATGTATATGTAGAGGTATGAGGCTGACACTACCCAAGCTGGCCTACCTGAGACTTGTCTCCAACTCAGTGTATCAAAAAATGGATATTGACATTATTTTTCTTGTAGAGAGATCCAAACAGAGTTTGATTAACACAATTAAAAGTAAGAAGTTTCCAAGTCCAAAGTCTGTGTGTTCATTCAAAATTGACCCACGAAAGCTACAGAATAGCTGAAATATTCCATACCTTGCGTCAGATGATGACATGGCATGAAATTCATACTTAAGATCTGTGACTTTGGGATGACGAGTGACTTAGTTCATAAGGCATTTGCTGTCAGACCTGACAGGCCATCTTCCATCCCCGGGAGCAAGAGATACTCCAGACCATATCTCTGATTCCAGAAACACAGTTTGGGACACATACCTTGGGACACACACACATCTACGCATACACATACATAATTTAAAAATCTATGTATTTTGTTATATACAAACTACATGTTAAAGTAACAATGATTCGCAAATAATCAGCTAAGCATCCAGGGCTGCCCTAGTTCATCAGATGTAATGGTGGAAGTTTCTGACCTCTGCATTACATAAACCTTGAAACTCATGAGGTACTCTTCAAAGCAAACAATTAATTCTTTACTTTGGACAAGTTGAACTCCGTTGGTACCACCCTACCTTAAAAGAGAATAGATATCCCCATAGTGATGTCCTGAGATGGAAACAAAAATCTTTGCTAGGCCAATTTAGATTATAGTTATCCCATGCTGAATGATGCTATAGAAACCCTATGTGGCCTCTAGGAACAACAACAACAAAAATTCTTTCAGGCAAATGTCATCAGGCCCCAGAATAAACACCAGTATTGGTGGGAACTCTGGGGTTTGACTATGGAGCAAGGAATATAGTGCAGGCATTAATCTTCAGCAGAGAATATAGGACAAGAAAGAATTTAATGTGGAAGGCTAGAGGTAGGGACTTCAGAAAGATGGATATTAAAAAAAAAAACAAGCTTAGGGTCCAGGGAGGAAGGAAACTGCCTGAATCATAGGGGAGGGGTGTCAAGAGCTCCTAACTTAGCTTTTGACCGAGAGACACATCCAAGGACGTTGTGTGTTATAAACATGACAGGAAGTCATTACATGTTGGCAGAATGTTCTCTTTTTAAACCTGTGATTGCATTATACAGATTGAGCCACCGTCTGTGATTTGTGCACACTTCAAAGTAATATTTTAAAGGGGGAGAAATTAGAAATGCTAGAAATCTGGAATCTCTCTTTGAAAAGTAAGTTAAAAGTAATTTAAGTGAAAATACACTGATTAAAATAGCCCTGTTTCAGATTTTTGAAGCAGGCCGATTCTTACTGATTAAATCTCTCCGTTATTTAATATAAACCACCCCAAGATCAAGAGAACCAAGCAGAAGTTGTGTGATAAAACTCAGGAACTAAGTACAGACAGCATCAGCCAGCTTCGCCGAGAGCCTCCTGAAGACACTTAATAAGTCTGTAATAATCAGCGCATGATCCCCAAGAAATGACAATAAGAAGCAGCTGCTCTGGGCAAATCCCAGCTACAGTAGGGATTAATTCTAAACTCATGTCACATTTAGTCAGTTTTCATCTGGGACAACAAGGAAAACGCTTGCCAGGCTCCGGAGCAATTATGTATTTGTCAAAACAGATGAAACATAAACTGTTCATTTTGTTTTCCTCTCAGATAAGTATTTCTGGGGGACTCGGACTCCTTTAATGTTGGAGTAATCCATGCAGAAGGGTGGCTCGTGCTTCTGTGCCTCACCTCCCTGCTCCAATTCACTGTCTCTGCTTTGGAAACTCCTTGCTGCTGCTGAATGTCTTCCCCACCCTCCTCTCCAGCATCCACTCTTCAGGATCACAGATCATGCACGCAATGATGCTGAAGCTCGTAGGAATAGCAGTTTCTGAGAACTTAATTATGCTGGGTCTAAGGAGGAGATAGCTCAGTTGGTAAGAGGATGTGGATAACTGTGAAGGTCCCAAATGTTCACAGGTTAAATTAGCATGAGTAACCCAGACTGAAGTGGTCTAGTGAATTCCACCCCAGTAGTTCCAGCCATGGGCCTGAAAGGCTACATGTCCAGAAATTTCCTACTGATGCCCATGCTGCCGGTCCATATCCAAAGTTAGGATAACAGGGGTCACATTTGCCCTGTGTAGGCACTCCAATCTGATTGCCCATTATCGGGGTGCTATTGCCATCCGGTTCTTGACTATGCACCTGCAGAGCTTGTAACTTTCCATAGGCTGAAGCAACCAGGTTAGATGTACACTTTCAAATTAGCTAGTTTGTATACAATGTGCCAAATATTTGTATGGTACAGAGAGCAAATATTTGAAAGATTTGCTGTTGTTATTGAAATTTTGTGGCTTAGATTTGGAGTCTTAAATAATGACTTGGTGTCTGGGTGGAAGCGCCACCCCAGGCCCTGATATTCATATACCCAAAGAGTCTGGAATGTTGGGGTGAAGGCCACACCACAGCCCCTGGCATCCATGTATCCAAAGAGTTTGGAATGTTCAGGTGGAAGTTCCATCCCAAGTCCCCTCCACTGGGAGTTGTTTCAGTCCAGACTCCACCCCCGAGAAAGCCCGCCAAATGATGACCCCTCCCCAGAGATGCCCAAGACCACTCCCACGGGGTATTTAAACTACCTACCAGAGAGCAAACAGGGGACTTTACAGTCTTCCTTCCCCAGCTGCTCTCTAGGGGGCTGAAAAGCCATCCGGGAGTATTTGTATCCATTAAACCTTGGCTTTTTCTAATTTGATTTGATTTGGTCTGATTGGGATTACTGCGTTGGCAGAGGGACCTATTGGGGTGCAGAAACTTTTCATCTAGAGGTCCCACCAAGAGGGCTGTTTCTCCTACTATTCTGGGGCCACATGTTAGGAAAACATTCTTCTTCTGGCACCTGCTCTCCGCCAGGCTAAGACAGCTTGGTCAAGGTAAGTTCTGATTTCCAAGGCATTGCCTTGCGATTTTTTGGCTGCCTTGTGAAAGACCAAGTTCTGCACCAAGTTCCAGACCTGTTATCAGGACAAGGACCTGCCTTGTCCTGTGGGATCCCTTTTCAGGATCTTGTTCAGGAAAATTTCTCACACTCCTCTTTTTTTTTTGACTCAAAGTCTATCACAGTGGACACATTGCACTAAGCTTCCGGTCTGACATAGCCTTGTGAAATGGACACCTACAATTCCAGGCCTGATCCCCAAAGACCCATGGGCTGACTTTTACAAAATCCTTTTACACTGGGGCTATCGGACACCATACTTCCCTTAACACCTAAAAATTTTTGCCGGCCTGAGAACAAGCAAACAAATCCCCCACACGCCTATGGTTTGTGGGGTACTGTGCTCCTGCTCCCCTTCTCCACCCCTCCCTGCTTCTCTTGCTGTTTGTCTACATACCTGGCATGCGATTTGATCACACTGGGATTCTCGCTACTACGGGTCCTTCCTCCCGTCCTCCCACTCTGAGCTGCACAGGTGCTCCATCCTCACGGCGTTTCCTCATCTGGCCCTCAGTGGGGCTTCCTGCAAGCTCTCCAGCTATGGCATCCTACTCTAGGATGTTTAAATTGGCCCACTGACACAGTTTCCTGGAGGAAGTGTTGTCTGTCTGTCAACATCTATGTGTAAATACTGTGGCCATACTATGCTTGCTTCATGCAGGAGGTGGGCACAAAGGCTTAAGAGAGTCAGTAAGAAACAAGAGGGGCAAGATCAATGAATTTCCTGTTGAAGGAGAAGAAAGGAAGCCAGACTTGCCTCGGGGCACCAGCACTACCGGAAGCCTCCATGCAAACCCAGCTCATGGTAAGAATACAGGAGTCTTGAAGTGCTGACCCTAAGCCTGTGAATAGTCACTGACAATCTAGATCAATAGGAGGATACCCAAGTATATCTAAAGTAGACATCTATGTTAAATTCGGACATGTCATTTATTCATTCAGTTACAGCTTAGCTTACCAGTGTCCGTAGAGGCAAGAAGATTAGAAGGAATAGTTTAGTAAGCCAAAGTGTATTGGAAACAGAATGTCTCCTTGGTAGGACCAGTGCACGTGAGAACTCTTACCAAAGATAATGCTGTTGGCTACCTGGACCATAGCATCTCTGACTTGGGAACCTACAGGGAGTGGTTTAACAGTGCAGACCAGAATAGAGAGAAATCTCAGATCTGACCGGGGTGTTTCAGGCAGTGTTTGTTGGTGTTGTGTGGTATGAAGGTATGCGGAAGGCAGAGTGCTCACACTGTGTGCTGGAAACCAAGACTGTTGTGACACTGGGTGACTCACAGGTAGAAAGGTCCTGAACAATCCAGGAGCTTGATTTCCTTACAGATAAAAAGCTCCTTTGTTATGGAATACAGCATGTTTCCAGGTCCAGGATGAATCAAGGCTTGCGTGACACAAATTTGTCTGTTTATAAATGGAACCCAAAAGAAGCATCTCTTTTAAGAAGCCTTTAACATTTCTCTTTGAGGCTCAGTGATCAAAATTATTAGGAGATTCCACCTCCATACTTGTTTGCACTTGACGGCTCATGCCATCTTCCACCTTGCACTATAATCAGATTTTAGCATTTAAACCATTTAAAGTATAGGAGAAAGAGAGAGGCCTCTGCCTGCCAGTCCTGCCAACCACACTATACACACTCTGTCTAAATCTGCAAGTGTATTGCAGGACTAATAACTCGTCATCAAATTTAACCTCCAGGGTATTCAGTGAGGACTTTAAGCATGGATCCAGGCTCTGTATAGACTTGTGCATGCACCCCTTAGAGAGTTCACTCTGTCTGAAATACTACCGTGAGTGATCAGGAAACATGACCTAACTTCCACAGTGCCCTTTCTCCTCGGAATTCTTGTATCTAGGAAGTCCTTCCTGTCATGTGTGCATGTATGTGTGTAAGCATGCATGCGTGTGTGTATGTGTATGTTTGTGTGTGTTTACCCCCAAGTTGTTCATTTTTGAATATCTAATCAATAAACATCTCCTCACAGGGCACAGATGCCAGAAGGAGCTACACAAGGTCTAGCTGCCCATTTTCAAGACTAGAAGACTATTTTGGGGAGAGCTTATTCTGATGTAAGATCCACACATAATGCTTGAAACCAAGTCTTCGTATACTCGGTTTTTACATTTGACACTTCAACAACCCTAATCTTCCTTTTATTTTAAGAAAGTAAAAAAAATGCGACTAAGCCTCAGCATAGAGCCTTGCATCTCCAGAACTCCTGTTCAGTGTCTAGAGGAATGGTTGGTTGTTGATTCTTTAACACCTGGTCTCAGCTTTACTTCTCCATTCTAAACTTTCCTTCACAAAGCCTTGTTTTGTGTTCTTGATAAGTTGTCACCATTAAGGAAGCATTACAATGATGCTCACTCAAGCTGTAGCCCACAACTAGAACTTGACCTGTGACTGAGTCTGCACATATACTGACAGCAATGACAGTGTCCCAAATGACGGTGTCAGTCAGCTTTTTATTGTCTTAACAAATAGCCATTCAATAAAACCACGAAGCAGAGAAGGCTTATGTTGTGCGTTGTTTTGTGTGGTTTAATTCACGTTGGGCTGATGTTTTTTCTTCTAGGCTCGTGGAAAGGTATCAGAAGCACACGCAAAAATGTGCTTCCCCAGTGTCGAGGAGCAAAAGAGACGAGGAAGAGCTAGAAGTGGGTGCCACAGTCATATCTGAAAGTTTTTATTTCAGTTATGTGTGGTTGGGGGGAGGGAGGTGCATGTGTACCCATGCACGCTACAGCGTTTGGAGGTCAGAGAGCGATAGATGAAATCTATTCTTCTCCTTCCACTGTGCAGGTGCAGCAGATCCTTACTCCTAGTGGCAAGCGCTTCCTCCAGTTCTGCTGTCATGCCGGTCTATGCTCACCTTTGAGTGTAGGCACTCACACCCACACCATAACTTAAAGGCTTCCTACAAGGTTCTACATTGAAAAGTGTCTGTTCCTGAATAGAGTTTCACTGAGAAGCATGTCTTAAGACACAGGTCCTGATGGGAGGAGGGGAGTTACTTAAGATCCAAATCTGGCCCAGCAAGATGACTCAAGTATTTAATCCCAGCATTTGGAAGACAGAGGCAGGCAGATCTCTGTGAAGTTGAGACCAACCTGGTCTACAAAGCAAGTTCCAGGACACCAAGGGCTGTGATACAGAGAAACCTTGCCAAAAAAAAGACCCTACTCAATCAGAGAGTGATGGCAAGATGTCACCATCAGAAAGACACATTCGACTTCAAGGATGTCACCATGTGAAAACGTTCATCTCCGAATCAAGGGCCATCACTGTAGCATCCTCCTCTACTGGCATGCACAGTCCCCTACTGGCCAGCACATACTCCGCCCACACTCTACCCCTACACCCTGTGACACAGCCACACCAAGTCGCTAACTCTCTGTATATGTAAGGTATTTGAGGCCTTTGTGCATGTTTGTGGTATGCCCGCTCTCCAGAAGTCCTTTTCCTACCTCTCACTGGCTGTAGCCACGCTCTCCAGTCTCACTTCTCAAGGCAGAGTGGATGCACTTGCTCACATGCCTGGAGAAACTTCCTTCACGTTAGCGTAGTTCCTTCCTCGTGCTCTCCACCCCCAGACTGGTGCTTAGCCCAACATGGAAGACTGGAAATCGCTTTTGCTTCACTTGAGGTCCTTAAGAGTAAAAGTTGGGCTTTCCAGTTTTTGGCGGCTTGATGTCTTGTGTAGTAACTGTGATGTAAGGGATAGTGACTGGAGCTACAAAGAGAGCCAGCTGCTCCTCAGCTGCCAGTCTTCTGGAATGAGGGGCGGTTTTTGCCATAGAACCTGTTGCTGAGGGCAGTTAGAACAAGTCAAAGTCTTGTTTAACAAAGGGAACAGGATCCACAGAGGGCTAAAGGAGAAATACTTCAACTTGCTCAAAATATACATTAACCAATAGCATGTAAGTAGCCACTTATACGATCCTGTGCTTAAAACACAGCAGTTCTTTAAAACTAGATTCTCCTTTGGCAAAGATGTACAAAGTTTCTAAATAAGTTTTCCAATCAAGGAAGAATAGCGCGTAATATGGCAGCTGAACTTTTTCAGGGAGGCGGGCATGGTACCTGAAATGTCAAGGCTTAGAAAGTTGAAGCAGAAAGGATGCCATGAATTTGAGTTCCAGGTGGGAACGAGCAAGCCCTAGTCCAAATTAGGGTACTGCCTCAAAACAACACAAGCAAAATAGCAGTCAATCCAAGGTTTATACAATAGAATTATTTTGGAAAGGTGGGGATGAGTCCTAGCTTACTCTAAAGTCTCCAGAGTGTCTGGTAGACACTGAAAGCTTTCATTACTTTTGTATCTTACTAAATATTAAATATTAACCTAATATTTAATATTTAATTAAGTTATAATATTAAAATAACCACAAAATAAATTACATTTCACTGAAATCTACACAGTAGCCCAAGGAAAATATGGAACAAAGAATAATATCAGAGAAAATATTTAAGGAGAAAAGTAGAAGAGATTAACAAAATAACATCACAATAGGAACTAATTCAAATATTCCAGTTATTTACTAGATATTTTGAATCATATATATATATGTATATATATATATATATATATATATATATATATATATATATATTGAAGTACATGTGTTATGATCTCATGATGAACATCAAGGAAATAATGAGCAAAATTCCATGGCGATGTCCATAATAAACTTTATGATAATGTTTCTTTGGGTAATAAAATTTAATACTGTCATAGAAAGATATAGAAAGGATTTTAATGCTGAATCATTCTCCCTCACCTCCTCTTGCTCCTCTTCCCTTCTCCTCTGCCTTTCTTCCATCCTTTCTTCTCATCTTCAGCCGTCCTTACCTCTTTGCGACTAGCTATTACTGTGTAGCTCAGGCTGCTCTCTGTAATGCAATCCTCCTGCCTCAGTCTCCTACATGATCAGTTACAGATTTGGACCACCATGTCAGGGATGGTGGTGTATTTTCTCTTCATCTCTTGTCTCCGTCTGCCTTCCTTGTTGTTCTGTTATATATAGATGCCCATAAAAATTGCACTTACTGTAATATATATGTATATATATATCAAGAAATTTTAAAGAAAAACGATTGGAGAAGAATCCAAGATAAATAATCATGGAAGGGTTATCTAGCACATGAAAATCTCATTTTAGGGGGAAAGCAGAACTCTAAAAAACAGACTGTTTTCAGTTGTACATGGAGATTTATTCAACTTGACATATTTTATTTGCTTTTGGAATCAATATTTTTAGCTTCTCTTCCAGCACTTATTTTCACTTACTGCCAAGACTAACTCTATCATTCTAATCAAACCATCTCATTAAGGTAACCTTTAGCATTTTATTTTTTTGTTGGTGGCAACATTTTGTAAGAAGAGTGATTGAAATATCCCTCACTATTCTTTCATATCACCCCCTTGTCTGGAGCCCCTGGCCTTGTTACCGCAACCAGAAGTATCTGTATAGCTCAGAGACATTATTATGCAGACCACTCCCACTTCCTTTGAAAGCCACGTTGTTGCTTGTGGAGAAGCAGATTGCCACTTACATACAGTCTTTGATTTTTGTATCTACTCTGTGCACTGCTTGTCTGGTCTTATGAGACACACTTGGGGTCTATGTTGCTGTTTTCAGGCCCATCATCCTTTTATGGTAGTGAGCTCTTTTGAATAACTAGCAATAACACTGCTTAACATAGTCCATACCTGAGACCAGGGCCACAGCCTTGTAATCCCTGCTACTTGGAGGCTGAGGTAGGGGGATTGCTAGTTCAAGGCCTGCCTGGGCTCGGAGCAAGTTCAAGGGCAGGTAGGATGAGGCCTGGGGATCTAGTACAGTGGGAACCACTTGCCTGGCATATGAGAGGCCCTAAGTCCACTCTCCAACACTAAACACAGAAAAATGAAGTTCACAGAAGAGTTTATTTTGAGAGTGAAAGGAAGCATGCTCCAAGCTGAAACCCGAGAGGGTAAACAGTAACAAGAACAGGCCAGCTACAGAAGCAAAATAGAAACTTCACAGTGGCCTGGGTCTGCACAATGGCAAACGTTCTAATGTGGGATGACATCAAGTGTGATTCTGTGAGGTCCGTCTGTCTGTCTGTAGAGTGGGTTAGAAAGAGCCTCCTTAGCGCCCTTTCTCTACACTTTGAGGAAAAGATAACTTCTTTGGGGGATGCATTCTAGTGTCTTACTCTTCACAATAAAAAACTAAGCCAATGAACCTCAAGACAAAACTCTCTGACTTCTAGGTCTGATTTGTAGAAACATCATTTTTCTAGCATAAGACAGGTTCACAGCAGTACCCATTGTATAGCATTTGGGGAGGTATGATTGTTTAATCTCATTTTAATATTATTTTAACATAACATATTCTGATCATGATTTCCCTCCCCCATTCCTCTCAGATCCTCTCCACTTCTCTACCCCACCCAACTCTACACTGTTTCTTTCTCTCTCTTTAGAAAAAAAAAAAAACAAGAATGCAAACAAGCTAGAATTCTTTATTTTTTAATGAAGGAAAGACACAGCACCACACATGCACATACACACACCACACACACAAAATACAAAAACTCACGAAAACACAAAATCAGAAGCCATATTCCAGACAAGCGGAATAAGACAAACGCATGTCTAAACAAAGCGAGTGTCAGACAACAAGTCTCTAGGAATAGCATTGGAGGTTCATTTTTGTGTTGGCCATCCACTGCTGGCCTGGGGTTGTCTTTCAGTATGGCTAATATAGCCGTGAGACTCCATGGAGAAAACAATTTTTTTCCTTTGCAAGCAGGTGTCTGTTGAAGATAGCTTCTTGTTAGGGATGGTGTCCACTTCCACCTTTCAGCACTGGGACCTGTCTGTCTTGAACTTGTGTTATCCTGTGCATTGATGCCACATCTCTGCCAGTTCAATGTGCATCAGTCCATTGTGTATGAAATACATGGTTTCCTTGAAGTATTCATCCTCTCTTGTCGTATTCTTCCTGCCTCTTCTTCCACATAGCTCCTGAGTCTAAAGGGAGGGCTTTGATGAAGAATCCCGTTTAGGACTGATTGTTACAGCATCTCTCCCCACTCTGAGCATTATCAGCGATGAGCCTCTGTGCTAGCTTCCATTTTCTGCAGGAGAAAGATTCTCTAATGGTGGCTGAGTGAGGCCCATAGTTTGTGGGTAAGCAGAACGTTGTTAGGAGTCATTTTATTGCTATGCTCCTTGAGCAGTGTTTGATTTTCTCCTAGAACTATGACCTATCCAGTCTCAGGCTCTTGACTGCTGGAAACAGTGTCTAGCCTGAGTTCCGTCTTGTGGAGTTGCCTTAAATCCAATTAGAGTGGGGTTGGTGGCTTCACAGTATTGGGCTTCCTTGTACCAGCATTTCTTTCAAGGCAGATCAGCACTGCAGATGGCAGAGCTTGTGTCTGGGTTGATGGCGCCCTTCTCCTCTGACTGTCTTCCTTTCTGTTACCATGGCACTAGCCGTAGAGGTGAAGCCCTCTAGGAGGCACTGACTAGATGTCTGTGTGCTCGATGAGATTTGTAAGTGTTGTTCTTCTGACCGGGGCCTTACTACATCACTGGCTGTAGGGTTTTAAATGAGCTCAGGGAAGTGTGCTCAGGAAATGGCTCATTTTTATATTAACCACATGATAATTCTCATCGCTGGACTTTAGAGAACAGTGTTCTTAACTTAAGAAATGCTGAGATGCATCTTATTTGGATTACTTACTATTATTTTGTTTTTTTCCAGGCAGGATCTTGTTCTATAGCCCAGGCTGACTTGGCACGCTCTCTGGTTCTTCTGACTCATCTTCACATACTCTGGAACTCCTGGCAGCTACCACTACGCATGCTGTAAAACTGTGCTTTAAAGAAGAACATCTCTGAGGCTGGGGATGGCTCAGCTGGTAAAGGTGCTTACTACCAAGCCTAAGGACACACATACGGAAGGAGAGGACAGACTCAGGTTGTCCTTTTGATGCCATGTCAGGCTCCTTTGACCTCCCCACACCACAACACTGTACACAAGAGAATAAACAGTTTTTAAATCAGAAAAAAGACATAGAAAAAGGAGACCCAACTTGACCTCCACACCACACATACTTACACTCACATGTACACATGTTATACCACACGCTATAAAGAAAGAAAATTCTGATGAACTTCAAAATTTTCACGGATTTTAGTCTTTTAAATTTTTGTCTTAATTGTGCTATTGTGTGTATAATATAATATATGCCTGTATGGTGTCCATATGAAAAATTTATCTCTTCGATCTGATATTGAGTAATTTTGTGTGTTTCGACTGTAATAACATTTTCTCCCTTAGACCCTTCCGCATCCTGAAATTTTCTTTCTATTGTTGAAACATCATTTTATTGGCAAATGATATCTATGTTGATCTATATACTTTTCAAGCAAGGGCCAAAACAAAAGGAGGTATCTCTATAGCGATCACATGCCTATGGACAAAAATGTTATTGAAAATCAATACAAAGCCAGTAAAATTCAAATAGATGATATGAACTACTGTTATTTTGTTGGAACGAATCTGTAGTGCAAATTCTCTTGACATCTTTTGACTTTAGCACGCCTTAATTACTGAGTGTTACGCGATACCTCACGACTCTTGTTATCAGAATCAGTCTGAATAAACTGGAAGCAGCTTGTCATTAGCACACGCCTTGTCTGCAAGCTCTCCGTAGTCCATTCAGCGACGAACCTAATGGGTGCTGAGGCTGGCTTCCAGGAGAAGGCGAACGTGGACACGCAACCCTGGGACAAGCAGGCAGTGACCAGACCCTCCAAGTAAGCCTGACATGTTCGCTTTTAAGTATAGTCATCAGATATGTGAAAAGAGATTAAAACACATTTTGTAAAAAATCTTGGCAATCTCCCCAGACAGCTGCAGGGGTCTCAGTTAAGAAGGGCCTACTATTTCTTTCGTGAAATTGGCTAATTATTTGTTACCAGGCAAGGGGAACCATGTAAGACAATAGTTGGCAATTTTCCTGATAAATTCCCTGGGATCTACCAAGTGGAAACATCGCTTTCTGTTCTATGCCCTTTCCCTTAAGGGCAAAAGATATTTCCTTC
The DNA here is from genome assembly GCF_903992535.2 of Arvicola amphibius. Taxonomy (NCBI): domain Eukaryota; kingdom Metazoa; phylum Chordata; class Mammalia; order Rodentia; family Cricetidae; genus Arvicola; species Arvicola amphibius. Next base: position 70,144,444 of record NC_052057.2, on the reverse strand, counting down.
CCAGGGCAATAATGGTGCTTCCAGCACAACACATTAATCTGAGAATTCAGAAACTCTGACTTGGAATTCTGATGCCCAACAGTCGTGGGGCGTAAAACGAAGTAATTTATGTGTCATAGCTAATTAAGATTATAGTATTTCAAGGCCACTAAAATTCAAGTTCAAGGCATTTTACGTGCTTTTTTCTCTGATAGGCTAGTGTCAAGGAGCGCTTGAGAGGGGCTTCCTGTCCTACAGCAAGAGGCAGGCAGTAGCTATTCACCAGGGCCTATAATAAAACCCGCGCTTCACTTCTCTTGAGTACTGATTCTTTCAGAGAAAAGGAGCGATTATTTGCTGCAGTTTTGTTTAAAGTGGAAAGCCTTGTGGGCTTAGTTTCTGATCTTTTCATTAGGAGATGCATTGCATGGTTTTGAGCTTTTTTTCTGATATAAGTAAAGTACAAAATTATGAACAGGAAGAGAGGACAACATACAGAGATACGGTGTAGATTTACCTTCTTTCTTGCTAGAGAATTCAAACCTTCACACAGTCTGTTCTGATCCAATCTATTTCCCTTCAGCTTCTCCCCTTCCCTACCTCCACTTATTCCTCCCAACATCACGCGTGGTTTTTTTTTTAAAATCCCACTAAGTACATCTAGTGACACCCTGTATGTGCGTAGGGTGTAGGAACTGAGCATGGGAAGCCGTTCATATGAAGCATCCCTGAGGGAAAACTGACTGCCAACCCAACAGAGCATCAGTTGCCAAAACCCTCTCTGGATAGAGATGGGATTTGTAAGCCCCTCCCCTGTAGGTGGGTTTTCTGTTTTCACCAGTCAGCTCCCCAACAACATGGAGACAACATTAATCATGAGAACTCTGCTGATAGCATAGACTTGTTTCAACTAGTGCACATAACTTTAAATTAACCCATTTCTATTAATCTACTTTTCTGCCTCATGGCTTTATTAGCTTGACCCTGCCCATGTGCTTCCCTGCATACTTCGGTATGGCTAGCCAGTCCCACCCTTCTTCTTCTCAGGGTTCTCTCCGCCAGAAAATTCTACCTAGGTATGGGCTGTTCAGTGTCACAGAGTGTCACATCTTCACAGTGGATGCAAGACTTATTCCACAAGACTCCCCATCTGTGCTGGGCTGGGCCTGGCTCGTTCTTACGAACATCTTGTTCATGCACTCACAGGTGCTGTGCATTCATATGTACAAGGTGCTGCTGTGGTCACAAATACCTCTTCCTGCAGATGTCCCCTCCCTCTCGCTCTGAACTTCCACCATTTCCATGCACTCTGAACCCAGCGAAGCAGGAGAGATATAGATATCCCATCTTAGAGCTGATGCTTCTGTGTGTATGTGTTGTGTGTGTTGTGTGTGTGGTCATGTGTGTGTGTGTGGTGTCTGTGTGTGTGTGTGTGTCTATGTGTTGTGTGTGTGTGGTGGTGTGTGTGTGGTGATTCTGGGTTTGAAACCTGGAGAGTGAGTATTGTAGGTATTGCATACCCTTCTAAGCCCGAGTGTTTGTGGAACTAGCCTGTGAATGCAGTTGCTTGCATTCATGCAGCAGTAAGGATGTTGCAAAGGACATTTTTTATTAGCGTGCACAGGTTCCCTACAAAAGGACCCAGCAAAGAAACATCTTCCTCACTCCAACATGGGAATAATTATACTTCTCCAGAACAACTGATCTTATACATATTAGGAATCCAATAAATACATAAATATACCTTTTCTGCTGGCTATCAGGATATTGAAACTTGGTAGTCTTTTAAAAAAAACCTGGTGTGTGTGTGTGTGTGTGTGTGTGTGTGTGTGCGTGCTCATGTGCCAGTGGGCATGCTCACACACATGCATGTACACCAAAAGGAATGTGTTTAGGTGAGAAGATCACTTGCTGGGTTGAGTCTTTTTTTCGACCACACAGGTTCTGGGGAATAATTTAGGATTGTGTTGTTCAGCAGAAAGTGTCTTTACTTGATAAGCTATCTCATAGCCTTAAAATATCTGTCTTAATAACAAATTACATGGCAAGTGATGAGAAAAAAGAAAATGAGAAGAAAGAAAAAAATGTTCAAACAATTCATTATAGACACATTTAGAAATTTAAGAAAATAGTTGATTTTCTTTATTACTAATTAGATATAGATTGAGAACATCAAGAATTCTGATGTAGGCTTTGCCCCTCACATGCAAAACGTAGACATAATATTTTATTTTCTTTTAGATTAGATATAAGTAAAGATCATGTAAGAATGACCCAATGACTAAAAGAGAAAGTGAAGACAGAAAATAAAATGTAAAATCATCATTTGTATTAGAGAAGTCTATAAGAACACTATTAAAATAATCTTCACTCATATTTTTATTGATGCATTGATGCAAATCTATAGTAAAGAAATCATATCCAGGGCCCGATGGCAGGAAGACTTGGTTAAGTCCTAGTGTGTATTTGAGAGCACAGCCATGGGTAATATGGGTAACACTGATCAAATGAAAGTCGTTATTCATATTTCTTGTAAAAGGCATGGTTACTGATAAAAGGTCTTCCTTCCTACCGATGTCCACAGGAAAACATTTACGAAATATGAGTCACCCTCTGTGTGCGTATGCTTTGCTAGAAGCAGGTCACTTTTCGAGACACATATGTTCACTAAATTACCTGACTATGTCTTCCTCATTGATTTCGTTTGAAAGCCGCCTCCTGCATTTCATCATACACGCCATCTATAATTGGGAGATGGAAACTGCTGAATTGATCAGTCCTACAAGAGGGGAATAGATCTTGATATGAAGTGTTATTACTGTTGACAGTCCAATAAGCAAGGCACGATGGGAGAATTTATGGCAGTGCTTGAGGTCGCTGAAGCAATTTTCAACACACTGTATTTCATTCTCAGACAAAACTAACACTTTTTCCCCCCAGAAGTCAGCATATGAAGAGCAGCAGAGACTTCTCCAAATAACTTGACACTATTCGATTTCATCAACATTTGAAAAATCCAGCTATGCGGGCTTTGGGACTTCTAATTGGGATGTCTAGCCACTTAATAATTGTGAGAAGTTTATTTTGCATGACATGTGCTTGGCAATAACATTCCATAGTTGCATAAATGCCCCAGTTTTCAAATTGCTCGTGGGAATATGGACTGTCACACCTTCCTTGGGCACTGTGGGCTTGTTGGCACACAGACAACCTTTAACTGGCTGAAAGTCCTTGAGATGGATGTAAGCCCTCGCTCTAGATTTGTTTGTCCATCTTTAATTTGCTCCCCCCCCCCATCTTTCTCTCCCGGCACCACCAGTTTCGAGGCTTTTTTCTCCCGGGTAACGAGGCGGAGTCAACTTCTCTCAGCCTCTTCTCGCCCCTAATGAGTTTTCCCTTTTCCTTCATTGTTTTCTTTGTTTAAAATACACACACTGACAAGGACAGAGACGAAGCGATTCTGGGAGTCTGCATCAGAGCTGCAACTTAAGACAAGGATTTGTAGGATGCGCTTCTTAGCACATGAGCCTCCCTTTGGAGATGAGGAGGTAAGCAGCCGTGTTCTCCGCAGCCTTGAACGGTTGGAAGCAGAGGAATGTTACACAGGGTCTACAGCCTGCCAACACCGAGGCCTGGACCCCGACTCCTAGCCTCCTAATTGCTACATGTGTTAAAACTGTTACTTCTCACTTCGCTTCCTTTGCCCATAGCTACTGTGGTGTGCATGCCCCCAGAGCCTGATGTCAGGGACTGTACAGCAGCACCACGGTAAGTATTTCAGCCAAACACTTACCGGCATTCGAGGACCTGCCCACTGCTTCCCAAAGTGGATTGCTGGCACTGTTTCATTTCAGAGATGGCGAGACTCTAGACACTTTATCTGAAGGCACACCACAAGTCAGTGCCGGAAATGGCTGCAGAGATCCTTAGCTGGCAACAGAAGCAGTAAAAACCGCCTTCGTGGCTCTGCCCTAGGAGATTGGAATCTGTATTACCTTGTCATTGGCTGTTTGGTGCCATGGAGTCAGAAAGGAAAGCTGACTCTTAAGCACAGGAGGTGAGGACAGAGTTAGGGAATCATACGTGGGATTCTATGGAGGCCCATCTCCTTACCACTCTTCTTGGTGGCTTGTGGTATCTTATGGCCCTGCACAGCTCTGCTCGAGTTGCCGCTTTCCTGAATTATGGTGAACTGACCCTACCTCCTCTTCAGAGGACCACATGGCAGTATTGACAATGGGCGGGTGTACCTCATGCCTTCATGGGTTACTCCTAAGGGAGAGAGAAAGCTTTCTTGCATCGGAAATTTTTGTCACATAGGCAGAGCACTCTGTGGGAGTCTCTGCGTCCGACTTCATTCTGTATCCAGTCGTTTTGATCCCATGCCATATTCCGAAATGAAGTTAGAAAGTGTGTTTGTTATCCATGGTTGCCATGACAAAGTACCACAGACCGCATGTCCTTAGTTACAAACACTTGATTTCTCACGATTCTGAAAACCACAAGTCCAAGGAAGATGTGAGCGGGGTTCTGCATGCACCTTCTCGCGGAACATCTGAAATCAGGTCTCCAAACCATCACAAACTTTTGGCTTTTCTACTGTTGTACACATAGAAATGACTTGGGAAGGAAGACGTAAGTAAGCAGGTGTGTAAGACCTCTTCCTTCTGTCTTGGGAAGTGCTGTCGAAGCGGTTCAAATGCATCGAGGACCCAGAGGGGAATAGCCATGTGGCTCACATGCTGGCAGCTTTGCCCAGGTGCACTCCGTTATAGCCCCTCCGTGTCGCCTGACCAATGTTCAGGGGTCATCAGAGGAGCAAGGGGGAGAGAGGCAGAACGTGCGGATGCTGATGTCTCCCGCATGCTGATGTCACGGCATACTCTTCTCTTGATACCCTCTTTCCAGATAAGGACAACATTCATGACGGTTAGGATTCCCCCTACCAATACTTTAATCATGTCATTTAAGGCTCTTTCTAAACAAACAAACAAATAAAAACAGTCACATTCCGAGGTACTGGGAGTTAGTGCTTCAGCTGATGAATTTGTGGGCAAAGACATTTAACCAAAACATTTGAAAAAATACATTCTCCAGGTCTCCATTCCCATTCTATTTCATATCCCAGTGAAGTTGGCGATGAGATGGAACTTAGGTCAGGCGAGGGAGGTGTGTTATGTCTTGCAGCCCAGGGTTACGCCCACATATGCCTAAGTTGTTCTCCTTCCAAGTCACACTGATGAAACTCTGCAGGTCTGACCTGCAGTGCTCAGGAAATGAAGCATTACTTAACACTAGCTTTGCATCATAGTCTTTCCCCCCAAGCCTTTCTGGTTTGACCTGGTGTGCAGTTGTACTCTTGAGCCTGTAGATTGGTGATAGGCTTGAGTGACAATCTTTCTACTGAGATTTTTTTTGTAAAATTGTTTTCTTCTAACTAGGTTGCCTGAAATAATTGTTCAACCAGTTTTCCTAAGAAGACAGTATATAGTCTTGACTTTTTGTTTGTTTGGGTTTGAGGTGGGGTCTCGTATGGTCCAGGCTCATTTTGAAGTTGCTATGCCACCGAAGTTTGTCTTAAACACCCGATCTTCCTGCCTCTGCCTTCCAAGTCTTGAGATGACAGGTGTGCACTACCATACGCACCTTCAAAAGCCTTATTATATAACTTCCCAGGAATCAAATTTGGTACAACTACTACTTAACTATACTATTTAACCATTTTCTGTATTAAACTATATAACTATTTTCTTAGGGATACTAAATGCTTCTCTCTGTGTAATATTACTAACAAAACCTTGTTTAGTTCACTTATAATTTCCCCTTAAGTACATGCATATACATGCACACAATGATACTTTTTCTCTCAATAATCTCATTATTAAAGAAAATATTGATTGCATTGCTTGCCTACCTTTTCTTCAGTGATTTGGTAAGATATGGATTCAGTGTGTTCCTTTGAGTCTCTTAGCCATAGACACCATTGGTCCAGTAGTAGTCCAGTGATAGGCTGATCAATAACCAATACGATGCAGATATTAAGAGGCATGTAAGCCTAGCAAGACACAAGCAAGGGATAATTAACAGAACAGCTACAGCTCAATTGGATGATGCTGATTTTTCTGAGAATAACTAAAATTTTATACTTACAGTTTGAAAAATACACTGAAATGTTCCTGAACCTTAGTAGTGCTTAGCTTTGGGTAATAGGAACTTAGATAATTTTAAGTTCCCTCTTCTGTGTTTGGCTGTAGTTTTCAACAGAATGAAATATTTCATTTTTGTAGTCAGTAGAAAAAAAACTCAAAAAAAAATTGTTGGAAAGAGAGGATGAAAATAAACAAATAACCAGTCTACCACATAATTGGTTAGATCTAATGAGCTATCTGGAGTGTTATTCTAAGTCTGTTTGTTTCCTCGAAGTGGGGATACGTTGTATGACCTTGAAATGGCTGAATTAAACTCTGCTGAGACAGAGGGTGAAGCCCACGTAAACAAGAGCACACAGAACACGGCAATCGTGGGGAAAGACAATGTGCCCACAACAAAGCCTCCCAGCGTCCCGGTTGACACAGAGGACACTGTGTTCTGGGCCAGACAGGAGCAGTTCCAGGCTGTGCCATGTGCTTTCTGGTCAGTGCAGTTTGCTCAGCAGGCTTCTAAACAGGGGTCCCAGCTGTCTCCTTTTTAGAACTGGACAACATATACTTGTTACCCCATATTTGTTAGAGCCAAAGCAGTTATTGGAGGGCAAAAGAGAGGAAAGGTTCTAGAACCTGTTTTCAAGACTTAGAAAACATTTACTTGGTGTCAACCAAACATAAGGTAAGAAGGGTTCTCAGTCTGATAGAAAGTTCACTAATGTGTTCAGAGAATAACGTAGAGGACCCAGTGGCGGACATTGTTTACCTGGGGGATGTAACTGGAAGTGAGATATGGACTTTGTGGTGCTTAAAACCTAGTAGACACAATACAAGATAAATAAGGAAATAAAGAGCAGGCAAACCACTTGTCCTTGTAACATAATTATACCGTTCCTTTGGATGAATCATAAGCATAGCAGTGCATGGTATTAATGAAGTTAAGATGGTGTTAAGCAAAAACATATTTCATTATAGGCCTAATATAAGTAGGCAGATATATCTTGCCCCCTTTTAAAATCTATCTAACTATCTATCTATTATTTTCTGATTATTCATACACTTACTGTGCTGGGGATTGAACCCAGGGACTTAAGTGTGCTAGGCAAGTGTTCCACCAAGGAGCCACATCGTCTGCCCCTGCCTTGTCTTTTAATTGTAGAAACTGAAATCAGCAATTTAAGTAATACAAACAAAAATGCATTAAGAAATTCAAATACTGCAAAACTAACCACAATGAGAAATAATCACTAATCTAAAGGGTATGTTTTAGTATTAAGGGAATTTTATGTCCTTAGATTTATCTCATCTTTAATCCCACAAATAGACACAGTGAATTTAATTTTCATCTCTACAGTATCTTTGACCTTGTTGGTGTCAGAGCGTTTCTCAGCTTTGACTCAGGCCCTGTAGAGACATTGTAAACCCATTTTCTGAAAGTAGCAAGGATGGGTGGGAAGAAGAAAAACACATTTTGTCACCGGTGAAATATGCCCAGATCCAACCTTCACTAACCCCATTGTGTCAAACATTCGGAATATCATGAAGAGAAGGCTTACGAGTGTAAATATACTTATTCTCAATGAAATCAACACCGTCCGGCTGATGTGTAACTACTCCCTTAATGCTGCTATAAAGTTTACTGCAGTGAAAACACTGGTTCTGCAGATTGCTTTCCCCTTCCTCAGGATGTGTTTGACCTTCGTGGCAATGCCACTATAAATCTCATGGCCTAACAACCCCTTGTCTGCAAGTGATTTCAAGCGCTATCATAAAAATGAAACAGACAGACTTAATTTGAGTTCCAGACTTGAGGAAACTCAACTAAAATATTAGCATAATTTCACTGGGGATGGAGGAAATTGTTAAAATATGTGTATTCTTGAGGGCCTGCAGTTCAGTCCGTCTTTTCTCCGGCTCGTGGGTGCCACCCAGTGATTAGTTCAGTGGCAGGTTTCTAAGGGGTCTGAGGAGCACAGACGATCACAGAAACGGGGGACAAGAATATTAGGGAACTGAGAAGCCACTTTCCTAAATTCAATTTAGGGGTTAAAGAATCTTCTGTTAACTGTCGTCCCAGGCAGAAGGAGGTGAGCAGTGACGGTGCAGGCCTTCTCAGCACCCAGACACTGTAGCTGACCCTGTCTGGGAATGACCACAGAAAGCTCCTCAAAACCCAGAAAAGATCTCAGCCATGCAATGGAGAGGAGCAGCCCAGGAAATCCCTGGTCCATCCCATGCTCCTTCCAAATTGTCCTCTCTACCTGTCCATGCTGCCCAGTGGCTCTCTCCAGATTCTGCTTCAGAATGGCAATGACAGGAGGCTTCCTTGTCCAGCTTGCCATCCTTATCTCTCAAACTTCAGATTGCTACTTACCCATGGAGTTCAAGTGCACAGGCAGAAAAAAGCATGCTCTTCAGCCTTACACAGCCCAAATCCATTTTATGTCAATTATGTTCTCTATCAGTGTTGTGACATAGTTAACAGTATTTGATGGGGAATTTGTGATGTTTTGGAGATGAAACAATAGGTAGAAATTTAAAAAATATAACTAGATGATAGATAGATAGATAGATAGATAGATAGATAGATAGATAGATAGATAGATAGATGATAGACAGACAGACAGGCAGGCAGGCAGGCAGACAGACAGACAGACAGACAGACAGACAGACAGACAGACAGACAGATAGATAGATGGATATTGTGGAATATTAGTTGAAGATGTGTTATATTGACTATGAAATGTTATTTAATGATGCAAAGATATGTTGCATTCTTTTATGTTGTATTTGTTTGACTCTGTGAAGTTATGTTTCTTTTCTTGTCTAAAACACCTGCGAAACTAAGAAAGAGCTAAACAGCCAATAGCAAAGCAGAAAAACAGGATAGGAGGGGCTAGTGTGCAGAGAGAATAAATAGGAGAAGAAATCTGGGAAGAAAGATCAAGGAGCAAGAAAAGGAAAAAAGGAGCACAGCAGGGGCCAGCCACCCAGCTACACAGCAAGGCACAGAGTAAGAAGGAAAGAAAGGTACACAGAAAAAGAGAAAGACAAAAGCCCAGAGGCAAAATGTAGTTGGGATAATTTAAGAAAAGCTGGCTAGAAACAAGGCAAGCTAAGGCTGGGCATTTATAAGACTAAGCCTCTGTGCATTTATGTGGGAGCTGGGTGGCAGGTCTCCAAAGAACAAAGAGCTAAAAACAATGGCTAGATAGATACACTTATATGTAACATCAGCTACTTTATTTACGTCATGTCTTACCTTCCTTGTAACTTCTCCCAGGACATCTAGGCTGTACTTGGGTTAGGACAGATGTCACACCAAGTATGAGGGAATAACTGAGCTGCAGCCCTCAAGACAGCTGTTCTCCTCTTTACTAAGCTGCCATTGCATAGCTTCTAAAAGGGAAAACCCGAGGAGATGGAAAAAAGAGAACCTACCCTAGATTCCCAGACACCCATGGTCTTTCTGTCATTCCACTTCCTCAGTACTTCCCTTGTTCCTCACTTCTCAGTCCCTTTACCTTCTTACAGCCTGAGATTTACAACTTTCAACCCATCAAAAGAGCAAAACACAAGTTTTTGGTGACAGAGGTGGTAGTAATAGCTCCCATTGCTAATCTATGAAGCCCAGAGCAAAAGCCTCCTCTATAGGAACTAGGAACTACCTACGAGGCCTGACTGATAGATGCGAGGATAGTCATAGCACCTGGAGTGACATGGAGTCTGTCGCATGAGACTTGAAGGGCCTGCAGATCCTCTTTGCTATTACCCAAGGTCATCACTTTTCTTCTGGATCATTTCAAAAGACAGGAGGTGGAAGCAAGGTGGTCAGGAATTCAAAGACTTACTCTGCGACAAAGCAAGTTTAAGGCCCATCAGGGATATGATATCTATTTTTGGAAAAAATGTTTGGGATTTTTATGAGATTAGCCCCATTAGTCCAATTTTGTCATTCATTGGTGATCACGTATGCATTCCAGGTCCTATACATTTTTGTGTCATTTAAAACTTCCAATCACTAAATAGAATTTATTATCACTGTTATTATTATTATTAACATTAATTATTATTGTCTTCTCTTTCATGCTTGTATAAGCTGGGCCACAGTAAGCATTTTCAAGAGTGAAACAATACATTCAATGAGAGAAAATTTTACTTCTGGCATTTGCAAGGTTCTGCTTCCCTGACGAAATGTGTGGTGAGCATTTCTTACCACAGAGACTTCCTCCTGAGGCAACCAAAAGAACTCCACCTTCAAATAATGACATTACCAATACGGAGAATAGAATTATTTCCTAGCATCTCATTGCTATAAAACCATCAACTGGATAAGGACATACTTGCCATTATTCCCCTCAAAAAGCTGCTCAAACTGTTCCTTACTTGTGAACCATTGACAATGAGTCTCATAGAATGGAGTGAAGACTGACTTTATTGTTATAGTTGAGGATGAATAGTTTATAATTGTGATAGGAAGAAAGCCACATTTCTGCCTATTTAGATAGTAGTAAAATATAGTGTGTAGAAACTTTTGAAGGAAGGGCTGGATAAGTTATATTATCTGACAGTGTAAATCAAAATGGACTGTGGCAGAAGCCAATGCTGTTACCCTAGTTCTCTGTGCTGCATTGCAATGGGTCTTTGCTGGAGAATACCTCACAATCAATTCATTTCTAATTTTCTCATCTCCTCTTGAAATGCTGGCCCATATGGTGGTGCCTTAATGTTCATCTCTGCTGTACACAAAGGGCCATCTCTGGGAGAAAGGAGGTCAAGAGTTGTTACCTTTTGGGGAGTACCCAGATGTCATAGGTATGAATGGACTGTTGTAAGGCAGTCAATAATGTTGAGGAAAAATACATTCTGTGATCCAAAATAGCCTTAGGGTCAGCATCTTTTGAATCAGACCAAGTCACTGAATTAGCAATCAGCCACCTTCTCAGTTGTGAAGACAATTTTTCTCGTGGTGCCTTCTAGATGCCACCCTACCAACAAAATCTTCATCTACCTCCATTCCTTTCCCCTCTCCCCTCCACTCCATTCCTCTATTTAATTCTTCTTTATTGTACTTGAGAAATTATTATATGTGATTCCTAGCAGTGCCCACAAGCTAAAATGCCAACTCTTGAGTGCAGAGCCATTTTTGATGCCACAAAAGCATGAACTAAGTAACTGGTATATGCATTAACTTTATGAAAACTTAATATTTTCCTAAATGTATTCCTATTTTTCAAGATACATGAGTTGTAAGTCTCAAGCATAGTAAGAACTCAAGCATAGTCTTCTGTTTTTATGCTACCATAACAAAATGCTCAAGACTAGGCAGCAAGCAATAGATTTATTTCTTATATGTCTGGAGCCTGGGAACCCTGAGTTCCCACATCTAGCCAGGCACATCATCCTGTGATGGAATGCTCAAAGGGAAGAAAGCAAGCAAGAGACTGGAAACCTGGCTGAACCCAACCTCTCATCAGGAGATGTGATGAGTAACTCATTCCCATGGGAGTAAAAAATAAATCCATTCATATGGATGGAGCCTATACAACCCTTTACGACTCAGCTGTTAAAGTTCTCACCTGCCAATCAATGCTGTTGGGTTGGGATTAACTTTCTAGAACATGAACTTTGGGAGTGTGACCAAAGCTTAGCAGCACAATGAGAACTTTTCACTAGTTGTGGGGTGGGGATAGCAATGTTCCCATTGGGCTACTCTCAAAATTTTATTCTTCTCTGCGAATCACTAAAAACATCAAACTGGAGTCAAATTCTTTCAAGTTGCCTGGGTGGTAAGGTGTCGTGTTAGGTTAAGTGATTTATGTACTTAATAGACACTCGGTACCCATGGAGACTACTATAGTGCTCTCTGAAGAGTCCCTTTATCCTTGACAATTAAGGCTTCATTTTTCCTGGGCCTGGACTGCTTCTGAGGTAAGTCCACTGCCTCATACTGTATCCAGGCTGAACCCAGAAGAGGATTTCCCTTTAAAGGGACTCTTTCCGATTTTCACTTCTTATAATCATGCAAAGGAAGCTTTCTTGAGCATTTTCAAATAGACAATCATTTTCCTCAATGAAAATTATCATAAAGAATTTTATTTTGATTATAGTGGGTAGAAACTCTTGCTATAGCCCCATAATTTGTATCCAAACCTCTTGTTGAAGGGGGTAGAAAAGTGAACAAAACAGTTTTTATAATATTTTCTTAAATTGCAAACAGCTGAAAGAAACTTAAGGAATTGCTCAACATCACTAACCATCAGGGAAATGCAAATCAAAATGACTCTGAGATATCATCTTACACCAGTCAGAATGGCTAAGATAAAAACACCAAAGATAGCTTATACTGGAGAGGATGTGGAGTAAGGGGAACACTCTTCCATTACTGGTGGGAATGCAAACTTATACAACCACTTGGGAGATCAGTGTGGTGGTTTCTCAGAAAATTGGGAATCAATTCACCTCAAGACCCAGTGAGAACAGAAATAGCTATGTAAAATGAGAAAAGACTGTATTTTAAAAATTCTTAATAAAAAAAATCCCTCTGATAGGCACAGGCTGGATTAAGTTAGCCAGAATACTTCTGGTGTGTGTATGTGCGTGTGTGTGTGTTTCATTCTCATGAAGAGAGATATAGTGTCAATCTCTTAAAGTAATTGTATTCCCCTAATTCTTGCATTAGTACCACTCGGCTGGCTCATACATGCTTTGGAGAAAGAAGTACAGCAGTAAAGCCCTGGCAAGCTTCTTCCTCAGAGCCTAACTTTCAGCTAAGGGCTGTCACAGTCTATGAGACTGGATCTCTATGCTGTGAATAACTGGCCCCTGACTTCCTCTTAGCATCGTATCTGTCTAATAGAAAATATCTGTGAACCATGTCACCTGATATGCATAATGCAATCACAGATTCTTTCTGCAGAACTTGTATTGCGCTCCATGGCGCTCAGGCCAAGCCATCTTGATTTCCTTTCAGGAAAAATAATTTGCCTTTGGCCAAGCAAGTCAGCTTCCCATTTTTGTTTAGAAGCCGAGAAATCTGGATATGAACTCAATGTAATGTCCACTTGCAGCTAAGGTAGCTTATTTGTAATGGAATGTTCTATGCCAAAATAATTCGGGCCCAGCATTTTGGGAGACCCTTCCTGTCTCTAGAAGCTTCTTTGATAACTACATCTCTCTACTTTTGCCATTGGGTCAGGTGTAGAATCTCAGAATCTTGGATAATTATGTGATTAAACTTTCCATATGGATGGGTCAAGGTTTGTTTTAATGGTACACTATCTAAAGACAGCAGCAATACATCCTGACCTTGGCATTCAGAAACATCCATTCCTTCTCTGCTCCACTCAGAGGAAATGAAGTTCTTTACTTAAAACTCATTCAAGAGATTTATTGGGAGGGAGGAACCCAGGAGGATGGCTGCCTCTGCAAAGGTCTGAAAAAGGGCAGCTGCCAACTAAACAGGCACAAGGCTTCTTAGGGCTTTTTAGGAGCAGAGTTTTTCCAGCGTGAAGATTCTTAGGGTGGGAATTGGTCAGATTTCAATCCCTGAGCTTTGACGAGCTCAGAGATTGGCTGGACTTCATGCTCAGGGATTGGTTAATTTTCCTGCTCCGGGGATTGATTGGTTTCATGTTCAGTTGGTCAGGGGAAGAATGTGGGATTTGGGGTTCTGGTTTCAGGACCAGAATGTGTTTCTTTCACTGACTCTCATTTCAAGGTCAGGGTGTGTTTCTTTGCCTGATCCTTTTGCCCTACACTTAGTCCACCCACTAAGGATGACAAGGCCTTGGGAGTAACCATAGACCTCTCTGACTTTGATAAAAATTATCTTGTCAATTTATGTTCAGGCCTACTGTTCTAATCTGTCATTTTTTTTTAAATAATGAGTCATGGGGCAAAGAGTTATAGTCTAGTATTTAGCTAATCATATATGACTTCCTTGGTTTGAATTTCAAGTTACCTCAAAAAAAAGGAAGAAGAAACTAGAATGGCATGCGTTTTATAGAATTATGTAGTAATTCTTATCTTCTTGAAGTATAACAATGTCCTTTTAAAACTAATTCCAAAGTAGGATGTCGGCTATCTTCCGCCCTCATCATTTCCCCTTTACCCCTTAAGACAGACGATCTTAAAGGACCTGAGCTGCTATCTTTCCTCATCATTTCCCCCTTATATCCCCTTAAGACAGACTATCTTAAAGGACCTTAGAAGCTGACCTTTCCACTAAGCTAGCCAGTCAATGGAGCTCCCTGAACATACCAGTATTGGTGAAGTTTACACAAGCAAGCACGGACATCCTTGCATTTTAAAAAGTGGATTCTGAGATGTTGAAATCTATGTCCTCATGCTGGCATATACAAGTTCTCTTACCCACTGAGTCATCTCCCCAGGCCTCTATTTTAAAAAAATAGTTTAAGGACTAAAAAGAGATTTTGAAAGAAATTTTAAGTTTCCTCCTTCACTATCCTCCATGTTCCTTACCTAAGATCTATGTAGTGTAATTGGAGTACAGAACTTTTCTTTTGTCGCAAATGCCTAGTCCCAAATAATCACCAAAAGTTTATATTAATTACAAAGTGATTGGCCTATACTCAGGCTTATTACTAACTAGTTCTTACATTAAGTAACCCATTGCTATTAGTCTATATATGCTATGTGGGCATGGCTTTACTGGTCCTCTGGTATCTTGCTTCATGGGTTGCTGGCTGGCATCCCCTGACTATGCCCTTCTTTCTCTCTGTATCTCTGTTTGGCTTTTCTACCTGGCTTTATTCTACCTTGCTATAGGCCAAAAACAGCTTCTTTATTAATCAATGAGTACAGCACATACTCACAGAATACAGAAGGATTATACTACAAGCAACATAGCCCCGCTCCTTGCCTGGGAAATCCTTGGGGAAGAGGACTGAGAAGCACCTCATTATACCATAGGGCCACGCAAAGATAATCTCACCATGTTCAACAGACTTGGCGTGGTCATGACTTGAATCTGAACCCCTTTCTTGCTAATGTTTTGAACTACATCTACATATGACTTTCTTTTTTTTTTTAAATATTTATTTACTTATTATGTATACAACATTCCGTCTGTGTGGATGCCTGCAGGTCAGAAGAGGGCACCAGACCTCATTACAGATGGTTGTGAGCCACCATGTGGTTGCTGGGAATTGAACTCAGGACCTTTGGAAGAGGCAGGCAGTGCTCTTAACTGCTGAGCCATCTCTCCGCCCCTACATATGACTTCTAAAATATTTTTGTAAACCTTGGGACTTTCCTGCAACATCTCCAGTTTACATCATTAATGAAATTTATCCAGTTGTCCTGTGGACCTTTGTATTAGAGTCATGAAACTCTCTAACCCCAAAGGGTTGGAGTCTCCCACAGAGGACCAATGGTGAATATTTACAGCTTGGCCATCAGCGAAGTTTTCCATATAAATACTTAACTCTGCATTGCAACAGTCCAAGGACACTATTCAGATGAATAGACGTGTCTGTGTTTCAATAAAACATACTAACAAAACAGGTGATGCCAGCTCAGGAAGAGGGCACACGTTTTGTTCAGCCCTGCTTTACACTCCTGCTTGCTGGGACCCTACCGTATGCATTTACTCCTCTGTGATCACAGTTCTCCAGGCAGGTCCTCGTTCTCCTCTTCGTCTCTCATTATCATCACACTACCTAGACGCCTTCCATACCCAGACAGCTATTTCTAAAGGGACTATCTTCAACTTATCTCTCTACTTTCAAACTCTTTTTTGTCTTTTGTCATCTCAGTCTGGCCTAAAAATCATTTTACCAAACTCATGATGGGTGAGGTTCCTTCACCGGACGCCTCAATGCTATCCGCTCCCATTACTCTCCTTCGCAGAATTAATGGAATCGGATTTAATGTATAGACATAGAAAGTCATATATGTGATAAGAGAGACATATTTCTTCAGGTTCACCCCCTGGTTGTGCAAGCAGGGCTTTCCCCATGAAGGGCTGAAAATTTACTAGTAGCCAAGAAATGAGTTCTTCCATGCTAGACCTTTCCTGCTCCTTTCCTTTGATTGCCACCCCGTCTGTCATTATTGACAATCTGTTTTCTACCATGCCCTCTCACCCTCTGATGGAAAGGAGACATGGTCTCTGCCTTAAGAGACATAAAAGTGATCAGCTTTTCCCTGATCCTTGGGAATTTGAAGGAGTTGAACAAAGTCTCGCGAGAAGAAATGCTCTTCCGGAAGTAGCACACCAGGGGCTTCTGAAGTCAGGCCTGTCCCAGGAAAACTAGGAGGAATGTGTTAGCCTCACCCAACTTTTCACATTCTACCTTCATTTCAAAATCTTCTGTCATGAGAATATGCAGTCAGAAGGGAGGAAGCCTGACTCCCCACTTAACCTGATACCCAAGACCACTTCCTTCACAGTCACTCTGTGCCTGTCTCCCCACTGCCTTCTGGGTTAAAGGTTTTTAGTTTTCTGTGACTAACAAGGTCTTTCATGTTTTGTTCCTGATGTGCTTTTTGGCAACACTGGCCCTGACCCTTAGCAGTACTGGAGAGAGTGTTTGCTGAATGATTCAAACTGGTGCATGACTAAATGAAATGCTAAATTTAAGAAAGTGTCTTTCTAATGAATCTGTAGCTTTATCAGCGTACAAATAAGTAAGTTGCTTTTAGAGAGATGCAAACAGTAAAACGTATAGGGTCTTGAGTTTCAAAGTCCTGCTCCATGGGACACAGCATCTTTCCACGTGGTGTTGGAACTGAACCTAGGACTTAAACATGTAAGGTGGACATTTGCTCTTTCTTTTCACTGTTTTTGTTTTTGTTTGTTTGTTTGTTTGTTTTTTGAGGCATGGTCTCATTATAAGCTCCAGGTTGGTCCTGAAGTCGAGATCTTCTTGCCTCTGCTTACCAAGTGCTGGGATTACAAATGTGTGTCGTAACATTTGGATGCAATTTTGTGGTCATTACAAGTTTTCTGACCTTTGACTGTATTCAACTTCATGGTTTCAAAAGCCCTTTCCTTGAGTGGCTGGGTTATGAGCCATCAAGTAACATCTAATGGTCCAGAGACATACATTTTGTTCTTAGTGTCACTGAATATACTGAAATTAATATTTGTTCTTACTATTATTTCTATGGAATACCTGATATAACTAAAGGATCATCTCTCCATTTTGCTTTTACAACATGTATACATTATGTCTAAGCTGTACACATCCAACAATTTGGAAATATGGCATCCAAAAGGACATTCTCTCCTTAAGAGTCTGCAACCCCCTTCATAATGTTTTCTTGCTCAGTATTAACAATGTCCTACAGTTAAAATATTGTGTACTGTACTTTGTCCTATGTGTGGTAATCAAAAGGACATGAAGAAATATAAGACTTGTCAGGAGAAGGAAGAGTTGAGGAGGGGGAGTTGGGATAAGAGGACACAGTAAAAGGGAAAGAGGACAAGAAGCTGAAGAGGAGAGGAGGATGCAGAGGAAGAAGAGAAGACGGAAGGAGAGAGCTGTAAAGCACTACAGAAACAAATGTCCGACCGATAACTCCCTAGAATTAAAGGAAACAAGCAGCCCGACTCTTAAAGAGATTGTATTTTACACACCTTCAAAGTAAATGACTCTAAAGCTATGAAATCTCTCATTATTACTGACTACTAAGACAACACAGTCAGTGAGAAGATATTAAAACAAGCCCTTTGTCTCAGTGTCGGAGGAATGTGAAAGGGGCAGGTTTGGTCGACCTGGTCTGGGTTTCCCTCTGCAGGGTGGTAACATCCACAAATCTTGCTGTTGCCATGATACACAACCAAACTGCTACGTGCTGCTAGACATTAGTTCAGTATCAGTTTGCCAAGAACATTATAGAACACTGTGGGGAGTAAGCCATGTTCTTGTGGGTGGATGAAGTAAGGAATTTCAGAGACCAAACTCCCTCGGCTTCCCTCCTTACTTCCTGGCTTTCCTGTTCTCATAATTTCCCTGCATCTCCATCCAGCTTCTCCCACACTTCACCTCATTCCTCCTGCTCCACTGTGATCCTCCACCTAACTCTTGTCCCTGTCCTCAAGCCCTGCTAAATCAATTAGGGACCCCCACCGCAACCCCATTGATGTTTGTGAATATCCTCCCCTTCTAAGCCCCTTCTATTCTGCCTGCCAACACACCATTGTTTTCTCATCTAGCCAAGCAATTCTCTTGAACTACCCAGAGGTTCCCTGCTTCTTCCTCAGATGACTGCTAGACTTCTGGAAATATGATTGCACAGACCTCCGAGCTTCTTGGACTGCCTCCCTCTGAATCTGTTACCTTTATTACCCCTCACTTCCTTGTATCACCCCACTCATCTTCCTTCCTTCTAAACCTTCACAACCTCACCTACTGTCCTCTACAGAAAGTCTTGTCTTCCTCCGCTTTTAAATCTAGGGTCTTTTCTTGCTTTTTCCTGCTCCACCTCTTCCTTATTTGTATGATAATCACCTTACATTTCAGCCACTAAGCTATATGGGTAAATATCAAGTCTTTTATTTGATGTAGAAATGTGTTTCTAACTCAGAACGTGGATTTCCATTGACTCCTAGCTATCTCCAATTTTCATCCTTTTAGAAATTATTTTATTTATTAATTTTAAAGTTTTTTTGCTTCGAGCAATTTATTTTGATTATATTTTCTCTCTCTCAGTTCCTTCCAGATATTCCTCTCCTCCCTACCTACCCAACTTTATGTTCTCTCTCTCAAAAAGAAAGAAACCAATAAACAAACAAAAAATCCACAAAACAAAAATCAATAAATACAAACACAAAACAGAGCAATAAAACAAAAAATGCCCAAACAATGGAAACAACACACACACACACACACACACACACACACAAACCAACAACAATAAAAAGACGGTGAGAGTTCCTTTTGTGTTACTCAACTTCCCTTGAGTGTGAAGCCTGCCCTGGATTGGGATCGATATAACTGATGACATCCATTGAAGAAAGCTGATTTTCCTTTTTCAAGCAACTATTGGTCTAAAATAGCTTCTTGGGTAGGACAGGGGACCCCGTGTCCATCTCTCCCTCTCTGTGCTGAGACACCATCTGGTTTGAACCTGTGCACGTCTTTGAGTATTTGATTGGGTCTTAAACTCATTCTTTAATTTGTATATCCAGTCACCCATTCTATATATATTATTAAAGGCCTACTGGATTATATATGATGAATGCTAAGATATCATGCAAATGCAATGGTTTTAATGTAGGTAGACGTTTGTTTATTTTCTTATTTAATAAGATGACAATGCACATTTTCTATTTAGTCTTTCAGGGATCTGTGGACCCATCCAGCTTGTGGCTCTGACCCCCAGGGCATATCTTCATGTGACTGAGTATGGCTGTCTCACTTTTCTGACAGCGGATGGGAAGGAGGAAGGAGATAGAGAGCTGCCTTCTCTACATGGCAACAACCAGCTCAGGACCAGTTGACACCTCTCCAGCTCCCATGGTATCACTCTGGCTAAGCCATGCCACCATGTCCCAAGGCTGAGGGGCAGTTTTCACAGCTGGATCACACTGTGCTGTTATACTCCATTGCTGTATATAGTACTCTCTTTGTGCTCTAACAAAATGTCCAGTAAAAAAAAAATATTTCTTGAGGGAAGAAGGGCTTACCTGACTCACAGCTGAGGTCACAGTTTACCATGATGGGGAAGGTACAGCATAGATCAGGGCAGCAGAAGCATGCAGCTGCAAGTTGACCTTAGGGTATGCTGGTGTTACCATTGTCCTTTGGACTTGGTCTCAGACCCTAGCTCATGGGAAGTTAATTAGTGATTGGAGTCTCTTGGTCTAGCAAGTCTGATCATAGTGATAGGGATTGAAAAAGAATTATTGTGAAAAATGAAATTATTTTTTTCCAACAATGTACATTTCTCTTAGGGATATCTGAAATGCTTGTGAGGTCTCAGTGTTTTTTCTTGACCATTGTAGGATTGTGTGCTATATTCTCTAGTGAAGCTCATGAAGACTGAATTTGATTTCATTCTAATTATTCTGCGGTATTTCCAGTCATAGTCAAGTTTCTGAAAACTTTTACAAGAACGACACTTTTCATAAGATTTTCCGATTGAATTTTATGGGCTGGAGATATTGCAATTCTTAAGGTAATTTCCCCCTAATGCCCAACATTTTTCCGCACCAGAGCTCCAGCTGTTTTGACATTTACGTATCTGAGACGTTGGTCTAATGAAACAAGCATTCCCTTTAACAGATCTGCATTGGCCTTCTGGAATTAGAACAACATTTTAAAGTGGCAGGATCTCATAAATGTTTCATGGGAATAAGAAAAACATGCCATAAAAATCACCAAAGCCGTGAGATAAAAAGGAAGAGGAAGGCGTGGGTGATCAATGGGGCCCATCGGGACAGATCTGGGGTAAGTTCTTTCAAGACTTGGGACAGATTTGCACAAGTCAAAGCAACTTTCTGGCTATATGTCAGACATATTTGGAAAGTGCTTTAACCCTTTCTGGGACTATCCTCCCATCATCTACAGAGCTAACTTTGTTATTTCTATGTATTCTATACTGTATCTGGAGCTCAGTAGATTCTAGTATGAAGTAGCTCCTGTGCCCTGAAGTAGCTCCTGACTATATCCCGGCAAGTGAATGTACTGTCTGTGAGATTCAGGACCCTTGTTTATTTAAACTATTCTTAATTAGGACTTCTCCTGTACTGTACTGGTGGCTGTATGACTTTTTTGAGGTTTGAATTATTTTGTTGCAAATTTTATATGGAAGAATCATTCATAAGGCTTACTGAGAATTATAAAAGACATTGGCTACAAGCCACTCAGTTCAGCAGAGAGTTTGTTAGTTGATAATTGTTATTGGTAAAAATGATGGCTTTGCAGGTAATAATCACTATTTGTTTTTTATCAATAGAAATGTACAGAGTAATGTATTGGTGTTTGAAGTAGGCTATTAAAGAGGAACGTTAAGAAAACTAGACCCAACCTTGTCCTAATGGCCTAAGTATTTGACTCCAGGGCAAAGGATAAAATTACAGAGTCAACTGGTCTGTGGTGGTGTCTGCCTTTAATCCCAGCACTCTGGAGACAGAGGCAGGAAGATCTCTGTGAGCTGAAGCTATCCTGGGCCTAAAAAGCAAGTTTTAGGACAGAAAAATCCTGTCTTTGAAAACAAAACAAACAAACAACAATCATAAAAACCCAGTAAAAAAAAAGGAATTCACAGAGCCAAAACCAAAATAAGTATCAAGCCAAACAAGGCAACCTAAGACTAAGATCAAAATTGATAAATACAAATGTAGAATTGTTAAAAATGAATTGGTAGCTCCATTGTTACCAATATTTCATATACATGTATGTCAAACTATGTGTTCCAAAGACCTTCAAATAGCCCTGTGTTTAAGTATGTATATATAACACACACTATGTATAGCAGAAAAGCAGGTGTGTGTGTGTGTGTGTGTGTGTGTGTGTGTGTATGCGTGTGTAACACTCATGCTAAGAATAGCACAGGTCTTCTGAAAAGCAGGTGTGTGTGTGTGTGTGTGTGTGTGTGTGTGTGTGTATAACACTCATGCTAAGTACAGCACAGGACTTCTGGAAGGCAGACATTTACCCTTCAGCCTTGAGTGGCAGGACAACAGTGTGTCATGTAAAAGGAATTCTTTCTGGGACCATTATCAGAAAACCAGGAGCCTGTGTATGACAAGTCTTTTCCCTCCTGCCTACAATGCCACCAGGCACCATTATTCCCGTGTGTATAGCAAGGAGCAGAATGTGCAGAAACCACAGAACTGATGAGTTCACAGCACACAGGAGCTACGTGAAATGAACATGATGACTGACCCAGGATAGCAGGGCCACAATGACACTGTGTCCAGTGTGAACTTCTAGAATGTTTATGAGACCCCAGGGCCAGGAGATGGCTCTACCTTGAGATGCAGATATCGGAATTGATATACCCAACAAGCATCCCATGTGTTAAAAAACAGTCTTGGTGGGATGGGATCAAACTGGTAGCTTTGTACACTTTTGAATCACTGGCTCACAAGTTATACATGTTTTTTTTTCTCAAGTTGAAAAAGGAGGGGTCATTATATCTTATAAAGTTTAGTCCGTTGGAAATGTGGGGCAGGGTTCCATAAGTGAAATCTCATTATATGTGTTACATTCCAGTCAAAATTAGTTTTTTTGTGAGTAAGTTTGGGTGAGTATCAAAACCAGTTCCCAAGGGGTGGAAGAGTCAGTGTGCTAAAGTCATATGTTGCTAAACATAGCTTCCTGTATGATGAAGGAGTCATTAATGTTTGCTAAAGCTTCAGGATAATGAGCTGAATAACCCATATTTTGTTCAATATAAACGAACATTTGAAATGCATGTTAATACTCTTTAGTGTTTATACCAAGGTTTGATTTAATAACATGAAATAGTTTTTTAAGAAAAGACATTGACCATACTTTCTTTCTGCATCCATCTTAAACCTGAACGTCTCTTTGTGGCATGCACACCTGACATCCAGCATCTTTGGCGTCTATTTACTCTAAGGGACCACTTTGCCTCTAGCCACATGCATGTTCTTGACTATAAAAATGAGTCCTCTCTATCAGTATAAAAGCTACTTGAAGTCAGGGAAGTGGATTCTGCTGTATGTTCAGAGGGGAGGAAGGAGTCTCAGAAACCACCGGAAACATATAAATGTTTCTTGGGTCCTGGCTTTTCTGGAGCTATTTTCTGCCAGTTTCACCTTGTGAAATAAATATCATAAAAAAACATGGTTAATAAAGCTGGGTAATTAGAACCCTGCATCCTAAGGCCAATCTTCAGAAAAATCCTTGATACTATGCAAGAAGTCAACACTTTTAAGGCAAGAGGGGACGATTTGTCTTGATGTACTCAATAGCCAATCAATGAACAAGTATTGTTATTTAAGAAGCTAAATTAACCTGAGGATTTTAGCCAATTTGACATGTTCATTGTTGTTATTGATGTGTTCAGTTCACTGCTGTCATGCTTTCTTGCTGATGTCCAGTCCTATGTTGGTCCATGGAGATGTTTCAGATAAGGTGCCTAAGCCTTAGACAGCTAAGAAAATACCGACCACATAAATGATGCTCATGGCCCTGCAGTCCCACCTACAGAGTTCACTGCTAAGAAACAGTAACCAAGGACAAAATTTAATTCCCTTTTCCCTCATCCTGGGCAAGTTTGAGCATCTTTTCATGTGTCCAAACTACAGTTACAACTTTTTCTAGAAATTTATTGTGTTATTTACATTTTTTTCAATTCTTGTCTTTTTATTTATTCATACATGACTACTTGTCTCCTGGCTTGTTGAAGCAGTAAGGCAGACAGCACTTGCCACAGTAATGTCTGTCAAAGTGGCTAGCCATGAAAACTCCGGCACCACATTCATCAGAAGGACACTCTCAACGAAGACGACTAATTTTGCCATTTTCATGCACCTTACAGTACTTCAGTACAGCCAGCTTCACCTCTTGTGCTTGTTCTTCTTGTGCTTGTTCTTCTTGGGAGTGGTGTAAGACTTCTTCCTTTTCTTAGCACCACCACGGAGTCTCAACACCAGGTGAAGGATGGACTCCTTTAGGATGTTGTAGTCAGACAAAATACAGCCATCTTCCAGCTGCTTGCCAGCAAAGATCAGCCTCTGCTGATCAGGAGGAATTCTTTCCTTATCCTGGATCTTGGCCTTGACATTTTCTATAGTGTCTGAGAGCTCAACCTCAAGCGTGATGGTTTTCCCCGTAAGGGTCTTCACGAAAATCTGCATCCTGATGGCGCTGCCACCACAGATGGCGGATAGGAAAGCGTTATTTACATTTTTAGCTAGTTTTCTATAAGACTGTTTTATTATAAGAGGGAGAGAGAGAGAGAGAGAGAGCATGAAGTCAGGTGGTTTGCAAAGTGGGTAAGTTCTGGAAGGCACTGGGGGAGGGAGAAACATGATCAAAATATATTGTATGGAATTTTTTAAAGAAAAAATTTTCTTCATTTAAAAACTGTTTATATCTTATTCTGCTTGAACATAAGGTGCACATATTTTTCAGTTTGTCATCCCATTTTTTATTCGGTCTTTCAGTAAAATTTTCATTTTTTATTACTTTCTCACTACTGTTTCCTACAGAAATCTACTCATCTCTTCTTCTAATGTGTATGCCCTATTTTTATGAAATATTTAAATCTGTGGCCTGCTCCATATCTTTATTTTAGAATTATTTTTTTTCCCAAAATGAAGTGTCCACGATTCTGATGAGTTTCATACCACTACATAACCAGATCTCTAGACACCCTTAGAAGATATATCCCTAAGCCATTGCATCATTCTGGGATGAAAAATAGCTATTCTCAATGTCTATTCAAATAGTTAATTATAAAGTTATAACATTAAGGAAGAAAATTTTGGGTGACTGTGCACTTTTTCTTTTTCCTATTACCTCCTACCCAGGCTCCCCAAGTGTTGATCTGTATCTGGGAGCTAGAGCAGAGAGGATTGGGTGGTTTGAACTCACCCAATCCTCAGTCCCGTTGACTGTAATGTGTCTGCCTCCCTTTCCAGTGTTTGGTATGAACCGAGGAAAGGAGAGCAGCACACATCTTCAATGGAGGAGAGCTTCTTCTCTTGTTTCTGCCTGTGCTGCCATGTGGGGTGCTGAGAAAGCAGCCAGAACCTGACCAGGGAAGCAGGCAGAGCTTCTGACCAGATCTGAAGAATTAGGTCTGGGCATTGAAGGCCTTCATTCAGAAGGCTGGAAACGTAAAAATTAGGAGAAATATTTTAAAGGTTTCCCAAAACTCACCACAAAGAGACACACTGTGGAGTTGAAGAACTTTGGGAACGTTCCCTTGGCCATTCTCTCTCCCTCAATAGCGGCCCTGCTTCCGCTTACAAGGGAACAGGGCACCATAACTTCCTGTTTTCTTCTACTGCTTCAGTTTTGTGTAAGCCCATTTTAGGGCATAACCCAAATCAGAGAAAACAAGTGCAGAGAAAAGGACTTGTGGGAAATAAAATTTCCAGAACTCTTTAACTATTCAGGAGTGGAGACTGGTGCTTAAAAGTGTTTTCGGAACTTTTAGCGACAAAATTTCTAGAATAATCTCTGTAGTTTGAATTCATTTCATTTTTCCTTTACTTTTTGGATGTAAAAATATAAGATGTGAATCCTAGTAATAATAATAATTAAATACTAACTCTTATTTGCCATTGCTGTGCACCAATGTATTATAAAGTCTTGACGCACATGTGAGTGGAGAAGGGGGAGAGAGGTCAGTTACATTTCTCACTGCAGCCTTGATCTGAGTCACTTCAGTTATGAAACTGTGTATAAAAAGAGAATCTTAAAATACTGACATTCACTGGTATGCAATTAAACTACACTAAAATGGCCTTCTTGCTTTTTCCTTGCATTTTTTCTTAATGATAATTTTGAATAGTTTGGTTGTTCAAACTCCTGCAGATTGTATAAGACTATGGATTTCTGACCATAAAGTAACCAATATGCATTGTCGAGGAGCAAGAATGTCATTGTTTTCTAAGAGACATCACTCAGAGTAACTCACAAAGAGAGAAGAATACTTGTATTAGGTAATGTAAACCACCTGACTCAAGAGATTAAAGAAGGTGTCGGATGCCCAGCAGCCACAAATGATCTGAATATCAATAAAACAGTTTAACTAAAACATAGAGAAGTTTATTCATTTCTCTACTAGGAAGAAAAGGAAAATCTTTTCATAGGACGTCTTTGGAGGGTGCTAGAAAAGAAATTTCTTCTCCATACTAATACATAAAAGCACAAAATGAGCACACGGAGTGCCTTTGGAGACTCTGGTCTCATCACATCTGTGGTTAAGGATGCTGAGAGAACATGTTTATGCTTGACTGCTTTCAGCTGGCTCCCCCACTCTTACACTGATCATTGTCCAGTCCTGAAATGGCATTGCTCACAGCGGGCCGACTCAGTTAACAACCAAGACAATCTTCCAGGAAACCAAAAGGTGCATTAGGAGAAATTTCATTTCTTAGAACTTTGGCCTAAATGAATGAAAAGCCAGCCATAAAATTAGAATATCATCACTTGTTAGAAACATTGGTTAATTTAATGGATCTTAACCATCACCACCAATGGCTTCAAGATTACAAATGAGACAAAACTCAGAAGCACGCCCCCTAATACAAATAGGTAATACCACCCATAACTAAGCCGAAAGTCTAAGAACAGAGGAAAGGAACCACAGTGATAAAATCATCTGAACTCAAATGGCCACTTTCATCAACACGCAAACCACAAGGAATGAATAAGCAGGGAGACATTAGTTCCCAGGGCTGGTTGGATTTTGGACAACTCTACGTTCATGTAGCCAATGAACACAAATTTCCTATCTTGGCTATCAAAATGATGGCTGTGAGACATGAAATGTAGGAAAACTGACAAAAATCACACGAGCTGCTGAAAGTTTCCTTGTTTTACACAAAACAGGAAGACTCTGCATATCCTCGAGGGTGCAAATCCTAGCTTGCTGCTGCTTCACTGCCCTGCGAATGGAAAGAAGTGATTAGCGGGAGATATGACTGCGCTGTTTCTCCTTGCCCTTTTCTCTGCTGGCTGACCCCAGGAGCAAGGGTGTTTTCATTTCATTACTTGAATCTCCCTTTAGAATGTGCACATTATTACTTCTTTCGGCTCAGGTTTGAGCCCGGCTAATTATGGGACAAGAATAGTATTCAGTCAGTAAGTTATTATTATGCTCTATTTAATGGTTTTATCATATATATTACATATAATATATACTTTTTTTCTCTTTCAAGGTTGACTTTGCCAGAAATCCAGATTTTGCCAGCCTAACAAAAGGAGTTTATACTGCCAACACTCCTAATCCTTTCATGCTGGGACAGATCCCAATTTTAAGGAACTGCTAGTTCGTGTGTGGGGGTTAGAGTGGAAAGCATCATCTTGAAGAAAGGTAGAGCGCGCTGAAACTTAACTTGCCTAGTTCTCTGTGTTTCTCTGGCATGGCATTGCTTGTTCTAGAAGGAACCCCTGTATGGGAATTGTGGAGGGAAGGAAAGCTTAAGAATCCTTGTTTGGGAATTGAGGGCGGTGGGAGCCACATAATTTACTGGTGTGCTGTATCTTCGTGCTGTATCCCGGATGGTAGAGGGTAGGAACCCTGGGCTTTTGTATCGGTTCTGAGGGAAGATGATGTAACACCACTGATGGTCGTTCAGGAGTCTGTAATACAGGAGCTGTAAGATGTAGGAGACTAACAGGTGCAAGAGAAAAACCTTGGCAGTAGCTTGCTGCAGTAGGAGGCATTATGGGAAAAGCAAGGGGTTCACCAGGGCCAAGAGAGTAGTTAGCTGTAGAGAGGAGCACTCAAACAAGAGAGGTAAGCTTTAGTGACCAAAAGCCAGGCACCGCCAACCATGACCAATCTGTTGGCACCTCCCATTGGATGAACTTGACCTGAAGCAGCAATTTTGTGTGTGTGTGTATATATATATGTGTGTGTGTGTGTGTGTGTGTGTGTGTGTATGTGTACACATATATAACCTACATATACATACATACATGCATGCATACATATGTACTACATATATATTAGTGCATAACAGTTGGTCTCTTGGGGTGGGTTTGGACAGTTTAGCGGAGAAATACAGCTCTCTAGGGACACATGGTCAATGATGGTCAAAGACCCACTTCTTGTGTAGAGAAAAGTTATCTGCTGATTTTAACACCTTTTACATTTTGTGTAATCACCGACTTGGACTAATCTGCAGTCAGATCAGATTCTCACAACTGTCACCATTCCTCACACCAACACAGTTACTTCATAGCAATAAATAATTTTTGGAAAGGTGTCAAAATGGACCACTTGTTATTTGGCTGTACTCTTTCCTTATGCCAGATATTCTTATTCTACTCCTCGTATCCTTTCTTCCTCTTCTCAAAGCAGACATCACTAATCAACCAAGAATCTCTTTGTTGATGAGCTGAGGTACAACTTCAGAAGCCTTCTTAACCCAGTCTTTCACTAGCTGTAATAATCAGTTTTAAATGCCAACTTGCCACAGCAGAGAGTCTTCCGAAAAGAGAATCTCGGCAAGGGAATTACCTGGATCTTGCTGGTGTTTGTACATGCCCATGGGCTCATCTTGACTGCCAATTATTCTGGCACACCTTGAGCAGCACTCTTTCATGGCTGTGGCCTGAACCTTGTAAGAGTAAAGGAAGCTATCTGAAAGCGGGCAAGAAAGGCGCATTTACTCCCATTGCTTCTGACTGCAGAAGTGATGTAAGCAGCTGCCTGAGCTCTGACCGCTGTGACTCCCTGCTGTCTCCTGGAATTGTAAACTAAAATAACCCCCCTCCTTAGGTTGCTTTGGTCAGGGTGTTTATTCAAACAGCAGAAATGAAATGAGGACAGCCCTCAAATCAATCAAGTAGAATTGGGGTACGTGGAGAAAGCCCTTACCATTCATTCTTGGGTTAATGTTTCTGTGTCTTTATAACAGAC
Source organism: Arvicola amphibius (assembly GCF_903992535.2). NCBI lineage: Eukaryota > Metazoa > Chordata > Mammalia > Rodentia > Cricetidae > Arvicola > Arvicola amphibius. The sequence goes on along the minus strand of NC_052057.2, from coordinate 70,115,774 downwards.
CTCTTCCTCCTTCCCCTGGGAAGTGTTTTCCAAACCAACAGCTTTGTTTTGCTTTGGACTCAGAGAATAACATTAGCACAGTTAATCACCGGAGACTTTCTTTGAGCTTCCTAAGTGATAAGGTTCTTGCTTCCCTTTGACTCCATTCAATTATGTCACCTGGCATGGTTCCAGGATCTCCCCAAGCTCATGATCTGACCACACTTTCACGGAGAGTCTAGCACTTCCTTTGCTTCCTATGCAGATGCAGCTTGCCTCCCAGGGTCTGCAACAACAGGGTCTGCAGCAACAGGAGCCCCC